>NC_044034.1:188978866-189297713 GCF_901765095.1 Microcaecilia unicolor | reverse complement strand
TTCCTCGTTCATGGGAAATAATTGCAATCCCTGATCCCTATCACGAACGGGGTTCAGGAGGTTACCCGCACCTGTCGGCAAAGGGTAGACACACGCTGATCCGTTCAGTGTAGCACGCATGCAGCCCCGGACATCTAAGGGCGTCACAGACCTGTTATTGCTCAATCTCGTGTGGCTGAACGCCACTTGTCCCTCTAAGAAGTTGGATGCCGTCCGCCGGGGGTCACGTAACTAGTTAGCATGGAGGAGTCTCGTTTGTTATCAGAATTAACCAGACAAATCGCTCCACCAACTAAGAATGGCCATGGGCCATCACCCACAGAATCGAGAAACAGCTATCGATCTGTCAATCCTTTCCATGTCCGGGCCGGGTGAGGTTTCCCGTGTTGAGTCAAATTAAGCCGCAAGCTCCAGTCCTGGTGGTGCCCTTCCGTCAATTCCTTTCAGCTTTGCAACCATACTCCCCCCAGAACCCAAAAACTTTGGTTTCCCAGAAGCTGCTCGGTGGGTCATGGGAATAACGCCGCCGGATCACTAGTCAGCATCATTTATGGTCGGAACTACGACGGTATCTGGTAAGTATGTAGGAGTGGACACTAGATACGGCCTGCAGCAACCACTGGACTGGCAGGACGGCCTCAAGCTTTGTGCATATTACCTATGGACTTTGCCTTCTTTGTGCCACATTCCATACTTGAATGTTTTACTGAACATTTACATCTTCTTGCACTGTGCCTTAATACTGTGCCTTACCTACAAACTGTCAACTCCTGCTTGCAAGCTAAATAACTGGTTGAGACAGGATGCAGGAGCAGTAGATAATGGCTTGTAACATTTAGTTGCCAAGGCTTGTACAGTGAATCAGCCTGCACGTAGACGCCACATGAATAGAAGATAGCCTGCATTTTTGAGCCTTACGCTCCAGTGAGCCTTATCAACTCTGTGAAAGAAGCATTGTGTGATTATATGTGTGTGTGTGTGTGTGCTAAATAGGGAGATAAGTTTCATTTCCCTTGCTAGTATCATTTCAGTATTATGACGTATGTATGTACTGTAAGAAGTACAAGAACTACAAATGTTTACTGCGCATGCCAACTGTGACGTATAAGGGGCCTAATGCGCAGGCCCAGAAGAGAGGTATAAATGTGAGTGTCAGGTGATTTCTGACACACAGTATCCTGAGACTGAACTCAGTACTGTACATTGCTAGCAATAAAGCTGTCTTGCCTTTGGAACCAGTTGCCTTTTGTCTCCTGATTTACTAGCCAAGGGTCCTGTTACATTTGGCGAGCCAGCCAGGAGTATATAGAGGGAAATGGATTATATTCTTTCCCCTCCCCCACCACACAGTCGGGCCGGGTGATCCCCCCCCCCCCCGAGCGGGTGGTGAGTGGCCACCGCTGAGTTCAGTGTCCACCCCCGAAGGAGGGCTGATAGACGCCGGCTGGCTGGTGGTGGGGCTGTGTGGTTCCGGCAAGACACCTTTCCTGCACTCCGGAGAAGAGCGCGCCGGCAGGCCACGTCCGAAGACAGTGGACAGGCGAGTATACTCTGGGTAGTTGACCGACCCGGTAAAGGGTCGAAGAGAGGCTTGATCTCCCTCTTAGCCAGTGCCAACTACGGACTAGGTCCCGAAACCCACTAGGCTCCGGGAAGAAACCGAACGGGAGGGTTTCTTGTGGCGTGTGAAAGTTGAGTGAGTGGGCCTACAGTTCCGGATCGGGCGACCGCACTCCGGTCAGGCCGACTGTTGACCCTTTTGTGTCCGGTGGAACGAGACCCCTTACTCCTCCACCATCCTTTTCCCCCTCTGTCTGTCTGCTATCCTTTGGCACTCAGGTTAGGATGGGAGGGGGTGGATCTACTCCATTAGATTTAATGACTGAACACTTTAGCGAAGTGTTCGACCAGGAACAATGCAGTAGAGCCGGGATGATACAGCGATGTCAATTCATGTGGCCCGGTCTAGGGAGATTTGTCGACTGGCCACCGGAAGGTTCATTCGAATATGAGAAAGTGGCTGCAGTCATGAATGTTGTTATAGTCAAGGGAAACCCAGGCTGTCCCGATGATATTCCATATGTGGAAGGGTGGCTTAACGTGGTCCGGAACCCTCCGGCCTGGGCCCAGCATAAGGTAAAAAAGGCCGCCTTTATGGTAATAAGCCAGAGGAAGGGTCACAAGACCAAGTTGAAAGCCCAAGCCACGCCCAGGACCTTTAAATCCCCGGCTACACTTGCCGTCATGAAGGCCGTAGGGAACACCCCTACCACTGAAGCCACACCCAGTTCCACTAGTACCCTCCCAAGACCCCCGAAGAATATCCGAGATAAGGCCCAGGGCTCCCAACATCCTGGAAAGGGTCAGAAGGCCCCTATACTCAGTACGGCAGAGGCCTATAAGGAGGACCCAGCGCCACCTCCCTATAGTCCCATATACCCCAACCTCGCAGACTTGACCGAGGGCCAGAGTACCGCCGGGACCTCTGCCCCAGGGTCGGACGCTGAAGAAACGTCCGAGACCGAACCCGCAGCCCATGGAACTCTCCGGAAAAGCCAGTGGGTTACTAAACCGATAACTCGATTTCCCCAGTCGAGCCCGATAAGTACCCTTCCTCCAAGCCGACGAGCGGATGCCGCCGACCTGTTTCCGATCCGACAATCAACAACGTACACTCCGACCCCGGAAGGCCAGCCCATCGAGTCAACAGTCTACACCCACGTCCCTTTCTCTAGTTCTGACCTGTATAACTGGAAGGCGCATGGACCTTCCTACGAACAAAAGCCTGAGCAACTTATAGAACTTGTGGAGGGCATAATATACAGTTACAACCCGACCTGGGGTGACCTCAGACAGTTGAGTGCCCACGTCCTGACCACTGAAGAACGCCGCCTGCTACAACAGAATATGGAAGAAGCAGTCAGAAGAGCCCACCCAGACAAAGCGCAGATAGAAGACCGCTTAAGAAGGGAGGTGCCCACCGAACGTCCCGAATGGGATTACCGGACTGAGGACGGCCAGAACCGCAACCGCCAATATCAGCAGGCCTACCTAACGGCATTGAAAAATGGAAAACAGAAAATCACTAATATGGGAAAAATCCACAACGTTGTCCAGCAGAAACATGAAAGCCCAGGAGATTTCCTAGAACGCCTTCTGGAAGCGTATAGAAGACACAGCCCTATAAATCCCAAGGATCCAAAAAAATGTCCCCAAAGTGGTTATGAGTTTCGTCAGCCAGTCGGCGCCGGACATTAGGAAAAAACTCCAGAAGACCGAAGGATTTGAGGGGATGAGCATAAGCCAACTGAAGGCTATAGCTGATCGCGTGTTCGGATACCGCGACCAGGAAGAGAAATCCGAGGCCCGAAGAGAGGCAAGTAGACGGATGCGTGAAAATGCGGATGTACTGGCTGCTGTGCTGGAGGAGCGCCTGGGATCGAGGCAACGCGGCAGGGGAAGAGGCCGAAGGGCAAGGTCCCCTATAGGACGGAACCAGTGCGCCAACTGCCGACAAGAAGGACATTGGTGGGCGGACTGCCCGGAGAAGCCACAAGACCAGAACCGAGAGGTGGCGGACGACGACCGTCCAAGGGGCCCCAGGCAAGGGCAACGAGGCCGAGGCCGGGGACACATCGAACAACAGGAGTGGCAGATGGCCCTCGATGCAGCCCAGGGCTACCCCGCATGAAGGGACCGGGAGGGCAGAGTCCCCACTGACCCTCTGGTGGGAATCCGGGTGGGGACACAACTAATGAGGGCCCTATTAGATACAGGGGCCCAACGATCTGTCATCACCACTGCCATAGCCCCTCCCACGAAGGAAACCATACCGATTGTGGGAGCCTCAGGAAAGTCCTTCGCAGCCCTGCTCCTCAACACATGACACAACGGACATGACACAACGAACTAGAAATCAAAAAATATGAAGGCAAAATACTGAACTGGAAAGTTAACTCAAGAAGTCAGACTCAGCATGCAGTAATTCCAGAAAAATTGAAACTTACATGCAAAATATCACAGATGTACATTTCCAAAAGCTGACATATTCCAATTAATAAATTCTGAATAAAATACTTTTTTCTACCTTTGTTGTCTGATCTATTCGCTTTGGTCCCAGTGTCTTCTGTTTCATGCAGTGTCTTCTTTCCATCTGATATTTTTTCTCTCACCATGTCCACCATCCTCTTGTGTCCTTATGTGTCCTGTCTACCATCTGTAGCCCTGTCCCTATCCTTCCTCAACTCAGCAGTTTCCCCTCCATCCATGTCCAGCATTTCTCCTCACTCCCTTCCATCCATGTGCATCTACTTCCTCTGTCTTCCCTCCCCTCCATCCATGAGCATCTCCTTCCTTTGTCTTTCCTTCCCTCCATCCTTGTCCAACATTTTTCCTCTCTTCCCTGCCCTCCACTCCATCCACGTCCAGCATTTCTCCTCTCTTCCCTCCACTCCATCCATGCGCATCTCCTCCCTGACTTCTCTCCCCTCCCTCCATCCAGCAACTCTCCATTCTCCCCTGCCCTCTCCTCCATCCACCCATATCCAGCAAATGTCCTCTGTCCCCTGCCCCCTCCATTCATCCATCCATGTTCAGCAAGTCTCCTCTTTCCTTTCCCCTGCCCTCCCCTCCCTCCATCCATCCATGTCCAGCAACTCTCCATTCTTTCCTGCCCTCTCCTCCATCCATCCATATCCAGGAAATTTCCTCTCTCCTGCCCTCTCCTCCATCCACCCATATCCAGCAAATTTCCTCTCTCCTTTCCCCTCCATCCATGCATGCCCAGCAATTCTCCTCCTTCCCCTGCCCTCCGCTCCATGTCCAGCAACTCTCCATTCCCCTGCCTTCTCCTCCATCCAACTCCAGCAAATTTCCTCTCTCCCCTTTCCCCTCCATCCATGCCCAGCAATTCTCCTCCTTCCCCTGCCCTCCGCCATGTCCAGCAACTCTCCATTCCCCTGCCTTCTCCTCCATCCATCTCCAGCAAATTTCCTCTCCCCTTTCCCCTCCATCCATGCATGCCCAGCAATTCTCCTCCTTCCCCTGCCCTCCACTCCATGTCCAGCAACTCTCCATTCCCCTGCCTTCTCCTCCATCCATCTTCAGCAAATTTCCTCTCTCCCCACCCAGGCCCACCCGTAGCTACGCCCCTGCTCTGAGCTCCCCCACCCTCCCCAATCCCCTTCTCCCCTGTGAGCACCCCTCTCAGCTCCCCAATAGCTGGTACATCAATTTCAATCAAAGAAACCACTACCTGCTGTGCTTGGAATTATTTTAGACACTCAGCTGTCCTTTAGTCTCAAAGCAACTCACTCTATGCAGGTCAGGAGTGGAGAAGCCAAATACTGAGAGACGTTACTGCACAACAGCAGGAAGGCCAAGGCGCACTGGCGTGCAGGGTGACGCAAGGGGAGGAACGCGAACGAGGAAGGCGTCTGGCGTCATGACGTTAGATGGGCGGGACTCGTTTTGGACTGAACTGAGATGGAGGGAGAGACTCGGAGCCGCTGGGAGGAGACAAGTTAGCCTGAGCCGGAGCTGCAGAGGTGTAAGACACGTGCCGGTGCAGCGTTAGGGCCCAGGGGAAGTCGAAACTGATGGCGGAGCAGCGGAGCGCCGGAGCAGAGAAGGTAGAAATTTTAGAACCCCCCCCCCCATTGATTAGCACCCGGGGCGGTCCGCCCCCACCGCCCCGCCCTCGGTACGCCACTGCGTGGTCCCCAACTTTTAATGAAAGAGCTCAGGCTCTACACACCAATTCTGCCTTGTCATTGATTCTGTGACTGGTTGCAGGGGGCCTGGCTATTGTGGGTAGATCCCTCAGTGATCACCCCACCGATGCATTTAAGTACCAGCACCTTTTTTGCTAAAAAAAAATGCACTGCTTATGGTACTTGTCCACTATCAGTTTCGTGCCAGTATTTAGCCTTAGATGGAGTTTACCACCCGCTTTGGGCTGCATTCCCAAACAACCCGACTCTGGGAATGCCAGGTCCCGGTGCACCGGGGGCCGCTACTGGCCTAACACCGTTCGCGGGCTGGGCCTCAATCAAAAGGACTTGGGCCCCCAAGGTGTGTTCAAAGTGTCGATGATCAATGTGTCCTACAATTCACACTAATTCTCACAGCTAGCTTCATTCTTCATCAACGCACAAGCCGAGTGATCCACCGCTAAGAGTCACGCTTTCACCCTTACTGGTATCAAGGTCGTTGCAGCGGCAGCAGAAGCGGTGTAGAACTCGGTTTCCGGACACCCCCCACACCGCCCCAGAGGCAGGTCGACTGAGACGGGCAGAAAAGAAAACAAACCCAGAGGCTCAGAGTCCAGGCACTCAGCCTTGGAGCCTCCTTCCCCGGAGGCAGAGGATAGTGCAGGAGGGGAGGAGGAGGTGGCAGGGCCCCCCTCTCTCTCCCACAGACACAGGGCACCCAAAGCATACAGCACTGGGGCCCTCGGCACCCATCACCATGGCTGCCCCGCATCACTCGAGTCTTCAAACCTCCACCACAACCTGTCACCAGGGTCGGTGCTAGGTACCTGGAACCATCAAGAGGGAACTGTGCTCGACCGGACAGGGCACCCCTCGCACAGGCTCAGGGACAGGGAGGAGGACCATCCGGGCGCCTGCCTGCCCATTTGGTCCTCTCCCCACCACCTCCACCCATCTGCAGGGCGCATCCATCCGGCACACTGGGTCCACCCACACAGGGGCCCTTCTCCCTTTCTCCCTGGGTCACAGAACCCACGTTCCCTCGCACTTTGGGCTCACCAGGTTTCTGGGAAACAGCATGGGGAGAGAAGGGTCCTGCAGCCCAACCCCCCTCCCTGCTTTCTTCCACCTTCCCCATCCAGGGAGTGCGAAGCTTCATCTGGCGGGGGGTCAGAGCATCGATCCCGACGCCTCTGGCGTCCGAGGAGAGTCTGTACAGGCAGTGGTGTGCTGGAGTCGGCTCGCAAGAGCCGGTTATTAAATTTTGTACCGACTTGCGAGCCGGCTCTCCTTCCTCCTTCCCTCCCTCCGGATCCGGTCCCTCACCTAAGCCACCTCGTCCAGCGAATTCTTCAGGGCAGGCAATCTTGCCTGCCCGCTGTCGGCGCTGACTCTCCCCTGCTGCCGGATTGCTCTTTAAAAATGGCCGCCGAGACTTCCAAAGGCGGCCTCGCGAGACTTCTGCTGAAGGAGGCCGCCCTTGTAAGTCTCGGTGGCCATTTTGAAGAGCGATCCGGCAGGGGGGAGGTTCAGTGCCCGCAGCGGGCAGGCAAGACTGCCTGCCCTGAAGAATTTGCTAAACAACTCAGTGGCTGGAGGGGGTGGCAGGGGAGAGAAGGGAGTCTCAGTCACTGGACATGGGTGGCTGGAGGGGGGCAGGGGAGAGAAGGGAGTCGCTGGACATGGGTGGCTGGAGGGGAGGCAAGGGAGAGAAAGGAGTCACTGGATATGGGTGGCTGGAGGGGAGGCAGGGGAGAGAAAGGAGTCGCTGGATATGGGTGGCTGGAGGAAGGGGGGCAGGGGAGAGAAGAGAGTCACTGGGCATGGGTGGCTGGAGGGGGGGCAGGGGAGAGAGGGCAATCGCTGCATATGGGTGGCTGGAGGGGGGCAGGGGAGAGAAGGGAGTCACTGGACATGGGTAGCTGGAGGAGGGGGCAGGGGAGAGAAGGGAGTCGCTGGGCATGGGTGGCTGGAGGAGGGGGGCAGGGGAGAGGACAGTCGTTGGGTATGGGTGGCTGGAGGGGGGCAGGGGAGAGAAGGGAGTCTCAGTCACTGGACATGGGTGGCTGGAGGGGGGCAGGGGAGAGAAGGGAGTCGCTGGACGGGTGGCTGGAGGGGAGGCAGGGGAGAGAAAGGAGTCCTTGGATATGGGTGGCTGGAGGGGAGGCAGGGGAGAGAAAGGAGTCGCTGGATATGGGTGGCTGGAGGAAGGGGGGCAGGGGAGAGAAGAGAGTCACTGGGCATGGGTGGCTGGAGGGGGGCAGGGGAGAGAGGGCAATCGCTGCATATGGGTGGCTGGAGGGGGGCAGGGGAGAGAAGGGAGTCACTGGACATGGGTAGCTGGAGGAGGGGGCAGGGGAGAGAAGGGAGTTACTGGGCATGGGTGGCTGGAGGAGGGGGAAGGAGAGAGGACAGTCGCTGGGCATGGGTGGCTGGAGGGGGGCAGGAGAGCAAAGAGAATTGCTGGGTATGGGTGGCTGGAGAGGAGGGTTGCTGGACATGGGTATTTGGAGGAGAGGGTTGCTGGACATGGGTGGATGGAGGAGAGGGAAGGGAGAGAAGAAATACAGGACATGGGTGGAGGGGAGGGAAGAGTGAGGAAGGAGATGAGATGAGGGAAAAAGAAGAGAGGAGAAAAACTGCACATGGATGAAGAAAATAGGCAGAAGCTGGATCCACTGGACAGTCAAATCTGCAGAGGACCCAGCTTTTACTTACGGATGTAGGGCAAGAAATGAAGAAGAAAGGCGGAAAGTAAAGAAATAAATGGAAAGGAAGCCCTGGAAACGGAGTTAAGAGGACAGAGAGCAGCAGAATCGGATACTGGGCCAGCATGATCAGAAAAACAAAGTCACCAGACAACAAAGGTAGAAAAAATCATTTTATTTTCATTATAGTGTTTGGAATATGTCCACTTTGAGAATCAGGTGCTCAACATTAAAAGTTTATATTTATTTACTTATTTATGGCATTTTATCCCACATTAAACATGAATTAGATTGGAACCTGGGATCATTTAATTTTTTTTTCCTGGAGTAATGCAATACCCCCCCCCCCCAGGCTCTCTACCCGGCTATAGACAGCTCTGCAATTGGGGGGGGGCGCAGAGGTGGGGGGGGGGCACAGAGGTGGATGGGGGGGTGCAGAGGTGGACCTGGGAGAGAGCCTGTTGTTAAACATTTACCAGCACACCACTGTGTACAGGTCTCACGAGACACTTCCCACACACCTTCCCTCTCGCCTGGCCCTCCCGCACACTCAAGCGGGGAGGTGCCACAGGCCTTCACATCAGCCCACCAGGAGGAGGCAGAGGGATCTCCTCTCTCTCGCTCGCCGGCACTCATTCCAGTAATGATCCTTCCGCAGGTTCACCTACAGAAACCTTGTTACGACTTTTACTTCCTCTAGATAGTCAAGTTTGATCGTCTTCTCAGTGCTCCACCAGGGCCGTCGTCGACCCAACAGGGTCGATCCGAGGACCTCACTAAACTATCCAATCAGTAGTATCGACAGGCGGTGTGTACAAAGGGCAGGGACTTAATCAATGCGAGCTTATGACCCGCACTTACTGGGAATTCCTCATTCATGGGAAATAATTGCAATCCCCGATCCCTATCACGAACGGGGTTCAGCGTGTTACCCGCACCTGTCAGCGAAGGGTAGACACACGCTGATCCATTCAGTGTAGCACGCATGCAGCCCCAGACATCTAAGGGCATCACAGACCTGTTATTGCTCGATCTCGTGCAGCTGAATGCCACTTGTCCCTCTAAGAAGTTGGACGCTGACCGCTGGGGATCATGTAACTAGTTAGCATGGAGGAGTCTCGTTCGTTATCGGAATTAACCAGACAAATCACTCCACCAACTAAGAACGGCCATGCACCACCACCCACAGAATCAAGAAATAGCTATCGATCTATCAATCCTTTCCGTGTCCGGGCAAGGTGAGGTTTCTCATGTTGAGTCAAATTAAGCCACAGGCTCTACTCCTGGTGGTGCCCTTCCGTCAATTCCTTTAGGTTTCAGCTTTGTAACCATACTCCCCCCGGAACCCAAAGACTTTGGTTTCCCGGAAGCTGCTCGGCGGGTCATGAGAATAATCCCGCCGGATCGCTAGTCGGCATCGTTTATGGTCAGAATAACGACTGTATCTGATCGTCTTCGAACCTCCGACTTTCGTTCTTGATTAATTAAAACATTCTTGGCAAATGCTTTCGTTTTGGTTAGTCTTGCACCGGTCCAAGAATTTCACCTCTAGCAGCACAATACGAATGCCCCCGGCCGTCCCTCTTAATCATAGCCCCAGTTCCGAAAACCAACAAAATAGAACCGGAATTTATTTATTTATTGCATTTTTATCACACATTTTCCCACCTCTTTGCAGGCTCAATGTGGCTTACAATATATCATGATTGATGGAAATAGATTAGAAAATAGACACTTAGAGGCTCATTTTCAAAGCACTTAGCCTCCCAAAGTTCCATAGAAACCTATGGAACTTAGCCTCCCAAAGTGCTTTGAAAATATGCCTCTTAGTGTTACAGAAAGATATTGGGTAACATAATAGAAATAAAAACAAGCAGATATTGTGAAACAGATCTGAATATATGTGGAGGTGATGTGTACATTTACATTTGTTGATCTTTGTTGTATGCCTTACTAAAGAGATGGGTCTTCAGGAATTTACGGAAGTTAGTTAGTTCGTAAATCGTTTTTAAGTTGCGTGGTAGTGCGTTCCATAACTGTGTGCTCAAGTAGGAAAAATTTGACGCATGCGTTAGTTTGTATTTTAGACCTTTGCAGCTGGGGAAGTGGAGATTAAGGAATGTGCGGGATGATCTTTTAGCATTCCTGGGTGGTAAGTCTATCAGGTCTGACATGTAGGCTGGGGCATCTCCGTGAATGATTTTGTGAACTAGGGAGCATATCTTGAACATGATGCGTTCTTTTAGTGGGAGCCAGTGTAGCTTTTCACTTAGGGGTTTAGCGCTTTCGTATTTTGTTTTACCGAATATGAGTCTGGCTGCGGTGTTCTGGGCTGTCTGAAGTTTCTTGATTATTTGCTTTTTACAGCCAGCGTAGAGTGCGTTGCAGTAGTCTAGATGACTAAGCACCATTGATTGAACCAGGTTTCGGAAGACTGTCCTTGGGAAAAAAGGCCAGTGGAGGAGTGGCCTAGTGGTTAGGGTGGTGGACTTTGGTCCTGGGGAACTGAGGAACTGAGTTCGATTCCCACTTCAGGCACAGGCAGCTCCTTGTGAATCTGGGCAAGTCACTTAACCCTCCATTGCCCTAGGTACAAATAAGTACCTGTATACAATATGTAAGCCGCATTGAGCCTGCCATGAGTGGGAAAGCGCAGGGTACAAATGTAATAAAAAAAAAAAGGTCTTACTCTTTTTAATTTCCACATTGAGTGAAACATCTTCTTGGTTACGTGTTTCGCGTGACACTCAAGTGTTAAATGTCGATCGATGGTAACTCCAAGAATTCTTAGGGTGTCTGATATTGGAAGGGACAAATTTAGTGTGTTAATGGTGGTGAATTTGTTCGTGTTATGTTGAGAGGTGAGTATTAGGCATTGGGTTTTTTCTGCATTGAGTTTCAGTTGGAATGCATCTGCCCATGAATGCATGATGTGGAGATTTTGGTTGATGTCATTGGAAATTTCCTTTAAATCTTGTTTAAATGGGATGTAGATCGTCACGCCGTCTGTGTATATGTATGGATTGAGGTTTTGGTTTGATAATAGTTTGGCCAAGGGTATCATCATTAAGTTGAATAGAGTCGGTGAGAGGGGTGATCCTTGTGGAACTCCGCATTCAGGTATCCATGTGGCTGATGTAGTCGAGTTAGATGCCAGTTGGTATGATCGTGTGGTTAGGAACCCTTTGAACCAATTGAGACCGTTGCCTCCAATTCCGAAGTACTCGAGGATGTTTAGTAGTATTCCATGATCAACCATGTCAAAGGCGCTAGACATGTCAAATTGTAGAAGTAGTATATTCTTGCCAGTTGCAATCATTTATTTGAATTTGGTCATAAGAGTAACTAGTACTGTTTCTGTACTGTGGTTAGAATGAAATCCTGACTGGGAGTCGTGAAGTATTGAGAACTTATTTAAATAGTTGGTAAGTTGTTTGGTCACCATACCTTCTATTAGTTTGGTTATTAAGGGAATAGATGCTACTGGCCTATAGTTAGTTAAGTCGTTAGCACTTTTCTTTGTGTCTTTGGGTGTGGGGATAAGTAGAATATTTCCTTTATCCTTCGGGAAGAGTCCATTTTGTAACATATAGTTCAAGTGTTCCGTTAGGTCTGTTATGAATTGTTGAGGAACAAATGTTATAAGGTTGTTTGGACATATGTCTAATTTGCAATGAGATTTGGTGAATCTTTTGAGCGTTTGGGAGATGGTATCCTCTGATACTGT
Source organism: Microcaecilia unicolor (assembly GCF_901765095.1). Taxonomy (NCBI): domain Eukaryota; kingdom Metazoa; phylum Chordata; class Amphibia; order Gymnophiona; family Siphonopidae; genus Microcaecilia; species Microcaecilia unicolor. The sequence continues at coordinate 189,285,567 of NC_044034.1, read as the reverse complement.
CTCGAAGTTGGTCCAAGTTCTATCTGCTGGGTATTCGCCAGGGTCTGGATCTAGACAGTCAAGGATTTCCGCGTAGTTGATGGTACTGACAGGTATCTTAAGTCGCAATTTTACAATTTTCTCATTGAAGTATCTCGCGAGATTGTCTGCTGTTGGTGCATTTATGCTGTTAGAAGTGACTTTTATTCTATTCCATTATTCTATTATTCCATTATTCTATTCTATTCCATTATTCCTAGCTGAAGAATTCAGGCGACCGGCCTGCTTTGAACACTCTAATTTTTTCAAAGTAAACACTTTGGACCCCCGGGTCACTCAGGCAAGAGCATCAGGAGGCGCCAAGAGACAGGCAGTAGCTCACCTCACGGCGGACCGCAAGCTCGATCCCAAGATCCAACTACGAGCTTTTAAACTGCAGCAACTTTAATATACACTATTGGAACTGAATAATAATTTTATTAGAAAACTTGTAACCATTAATACAGTACAAAAACTCAATCCCACATAAATATTTCCCTCTCATAAACCATTTTCCACTCCTAAACAATTCCCACAACAAAAAACCCCCAACCAAATTCCAACACTGTCTGCTCGCCTTTCTTCCTCCACCATTCTAAATCTCCCCATGCAACACCTATCCCTCCATATTACCCCAAACCTTCAAACCACCATGTCCCAAACCCAATCCCCAAAACTCCCTCCACCCCTCTCTTTCCCTCTGGGTCCATTCCCTCCCTACCACTCTTCCATAATTCTTCACGGTGGCTTCAATCGTACTCCTTTCCACCTTGCTTCCCATACTTTCTTCTCTACCTTCACCTTTTCCCACATAGCCACTTGCTGCACAGTCCTCACTACCTGACTTGCCACCAGCTCAGCCTCCATATCCACTTGAAACATGTGCAATTGATACCTGGCAGCCCAGAAACATTCCATCCAGATAATCCCTATGATATATCTTGTTACTCTTTCCAATTTCTTCGTCCACCCCCCCCCCCCCCATATGCCCACTCTTGATATTTCAGTTTCTCCATCCCCCCACCCCCAATCTCCCTACTACCCTGCTTCCCACTTCCTTGGTGAAAGGGCATTCTGTCAACAAATGTTCCTCTGTCTCCTCTTTCCCCTCACATCCCTTCCTTGGACAGTCCCTCTCTACTCTACTCCTCCACCTTACATTCACCCTCACAAATAATCTTTGGTGAAACGCCAGCCAAGCGATGCCTCATATTTCATAAGAACATAAGTACATAAGTAATGCCATACTGGGAAAAGACCAAAGATCCATCGAGCCCAGCATCCTGTCCTCGACAGCGGCCAATCCAGGCCAAGGGCACCTGGCAAGCTACCCAAATGTACAAACATTATATACAAGTTATTCCCGAAATTGTGGATTTTTCCCCAAGTCCATTTAGTAGCGGTCTATGGACTTTTCCTTTAGGAAACCGTCCAACCCCTTTTTAAACTCTGCCAAGCTAGCCGCCTTCACCACGTTCTCCGGCACCAAATTCCAGAGTTTAATTATGCGTTGGGTGAAGAAACATTTTCTCCTATTTGTTTTAAATTTACTACACTGTAGTTTCATCGCATGCCCCCTAGTCCTAGTATTTTTGGAAAGCGTGAACAGACGCTTCACATCCACCTGTTCCACTCCACTCATTATTTTATATACCTCTATCATGTCTCCCCTCACCCATCTCTTCTCCAAGCTGAAAAGCCCTAGCCTCCTTAGTATTTCTTCATAGGGAAGTCGTCCCATCCCTCTTATCATTTTTATCGCCCTTCACTGCACCTTTTCCAGTTCTACTATATCTTTCTTGAGATGCGGCGACCAGAATTGAACACAATACTCAAGGTGTGGTCGCACCATGGAGCGATACAATGGCATTATAATATCCTCACACCTGTTCTCCATACCTTTCCTAATAATATCCAACATTCTATTTGCTTTCCTAGCCGCAGCAGCACACTGAGCAGAAGGATTCAGTGTATTATCAACAACGACACCCAGATCCCTTTCTTGGTCCGTAACTCCTAACATGGAACCTTGCATGATGTAGCTATAATTCGGGCTCTTTTTTCCCACATGCATCACCTTGCACTTGTACACATTAAACGTCATCTGCCATTTAGCCGCCCAGTCTCCCAGTCTCGTAAGGTCCTTCTGTAATTTTTCACAATCCTCTCACGAGTTAACGACTTTGAATAACTTTGTGTCATCAGCAAATGTAATTACCTCGCTGGTTACTCCCATCTCTAAATCATTTATAATATATTAAAAAGCAGCGGTCCTAGCACTGACCCCTGAGGAACCCCGCTAACTATCCTTCTCCATTGTGAAAACTGCCCATTTAACCCCACTCTCTGTTTCCTATCCTTCAACCAGTTTTTAATCCACAATAGGACATTTCCTCCTATACCATGACCCTCCAATTTCCTCTGTAGCCTTTCATGAGGTATCTTATCAAATACCTTTTGAAAATCCAGATACACAATATCAACCAGCTCCCCTTTGTCCACATGTTTGTTTACTCCTTCAAAGAATTGAAGTAAATTGGTCAGGCAACATTTCCCCACACTAAAGCCGTGCTGACTCGGTCTCAGTAATCCATGTCTTGGATGTGCTCTGTAATTTTGTTTTTAATAATAGCCGCTACCATTTTCCCCGGCACCGACGTCAGACTCATGGGTCTATAATTTCCTGGATCTCCCCTGGAACCTTTTTAAAAAATCGGCGTTACATTGGCCACCCTCCAATCTTCCAGTACCACGCCCGATTTTAAGGATAAATTGCACATCACTAACAGAAGCTCCACAAGCTCATTTTTCAGTATACCATCCGGTCCAGGAGATTTGCTTCTCTTCAGTTTGCTGAACTGCCCCATTACGTCCTCCAGGTTTACTGTGAATTCAGTAAGTTTCTCTGACTCGTCCGCTTGAAATACCATTTCCGACACCGGTATCCCACCCAAATCTTCCTCGGTGATTCTTTGGTACTCTTCCTGAACTTAGCGCTTTCAAGCCCTGTCACCCATCTCCCTTCTAGCCCCTCCCCTGTGAAGTGCAATTTTTCAAACTCAACATTCCCGGGAACACCTGCTCCCTAACTCTTTCCCTCCATCTTCCTCTTCTTCCTTCCGTGATCTCCTTAGCTGTTACATTCAGTGGTGTGCTGGAGCCGGCTCGTACCGGCTCACAAGAGCCAGTAGTTAAATTTATTGGCATGTTGCGAGCTGGCTTGCCTCTCCTCCCCCCACCCCGTGAGCTGCAGGCTCCCCCGCTCCACAGGTCGTCCATCATCTCCTGTCTGCCATCAGCTCCCTGATAGCCATCATTTCCTTCCTGCTGTTGCCCTGCCTTTAAATATTGTATTTTTCCTCAAGTCATGGCACCGGCATTGAAAGCAGCAGGCTCAGCTCGGCTCCAGCCTTCCTTCGCATGGTTCCGCCCTCTTCTGATGTATTTCCTGTTTCCGCGAGGACAGAACCATGCGAGGGAAGGCTGGAGCTGAGCCGAGTCTTCTGCTTTCAATGCCGGTGCCACGACTCGAGGAAAAATACAATATTTAAAGGCAGGGCGGTGGCAGGAAGGAAACGAGGGCTATTGGGGAGCTGAGGGCAGACAGGAGATGATAGACGACCTGGGGAGTGGGGGAATCAGGAATCGGGGGGGGGGGGGCTGGAAAAAGGCACGAAATGTCTGGCGTTGAGTAGGGGAGGGGCTAGAAGGGAGATGGGTGACATGGGCTGCTGGGGGGGGAGGCTGGAAGGAGATGGTTAAAATGGGTGGATGGAGGGGAAGGCAAGGGGGAGAGGAGGGTTGCTGGACATGGGTGGATCATGGAGGAGAGGGCAGGGGAGAGGAGAGTTGCTGGACATGGGTGGATAGAGGGGAGGGGAGGGGAGGGGAGAGGAGGATTGCTGGACATGGGTGGATAGAGGGGAGGATAGGGGGAAGAGGAGGGTTGCTGGAAATGGGTGGATGGAGGGGAGGGCAGGGGGAGAGGAGGGTTGCTGGACATGGGTGGGTGGATGGAGGGGAGGGCAGGGGAGAGGAGAGGAGGGTTGCTGGACATGGATGGAGGAGAGGGAAGGGAGAGAGAAGAAATGCTGGACATGGATGGAGGGGAGGGGAGGGAAGAGTGAGGAAGGAGATGAGATGAGGGAAAAGGAAGAGAGGAGAAAAACTGTACACGGATGAAGAAAATAGGCAGAAGCTGGATTCACTGGACAGTCAAATCTGCGGAGGATCCAGCTTTTACTTACGGATGTAGGGCAAGAAATGAAGAAGAAAGGCGGAAAGTAAAGAAATAAATGGAAAGGAAGCCCTGGAAACGGAGTTAAGAGGACAGATAGCAGCAGAATCGGATACTGGGCCAACATGATCAGAAAAACAAAGTCACCAGACAACAAAGGTAGAAAAAAATTATTTTATTTTCATTATAGTGTTTGGAATATGTCCACTTTGAGAATCAGGTGCTCAACATTAAAAGATTATATATATTTATTTATTTATTTATTTACTTATTTATGGCATTTTATCCCACTTTAAACATGAATTAGATTGGAACCTGGGATCATTTTAATTTTTTTTCCTAGAGTAATGCATTGCCTCCTCCCCAGGCTCACTCCACAGCTATAGGCCAGCTTTGCAATTTGGGGGGGGGGGACGCAGAGGTGGACGAAGAGGGGGGCGCAGAGGTGGACTGGGGAGAGAGCCTGTTGTTAAACATTTACCAGCACACCACTGGTTACATTCCACTTCCTCACCACCTTCTCAGCCATACTCTGGTACTCTTGCCTTTTCCCTTTCCCCATCCCTTTTCTCTTCTCTCCCTTCCCTTTTTCTTCCCCCTTCACCCATTTCTTCCAAAACCCTTCTCCCCCCTCCTGCATACTCCACGCCCATCCCGGTTTCTCCTCCCTCACCATTCCTCCTAAATTTACCTGCAAAAACATCCCTGTAAACTGTAAAATTGGGTTTACCATCCATACGCCACCTTTCTCCCTCTCCCTACATACTACATCCCTTTTCACTGGGTTCATTCTATTCCCCCACAAAGCCCGAAGAAACAAACCTGAAATTCTTGTATAGAAACTCTCCGGTAACAGTCATAGTTGTGCTATCCACCCAAACAGAGGCACCAGATAAGTCTTGATTAATCGTACCTTTTCCTTATATGTCACTTTCCAACCCTTCCACCTCTCTGTCATTTCTACTGCCTTCCTTTCTACCCTCTCCCAATTCCTTTCTCCATACTCCTCTGTCCCAAATACCACCCTCAAAATCTTCATCTCTTTTTCTGGGTCTGGCAACCCCTTCCCCTCTTCCCCCTTCTCTATCCCCTTCTACTTCCCTTCTACCCCCTAGCTGCAATACATGGCATTTCCCCCAATTTATCCTTGCCCCTGTGGCTTCTGAGTACTTCCCTATTTATTTCTTCCTCCAACCATCCTTCTTCTTTCTTCCCTTTCACTATTACTGTCAAATCATCTATATAAGTCACCACTCGAACTCTCCCTCCTTCCTCCCCTAACTTCACCCCCTTCAAACCCTCTCTCCCTCCCTCTCGTCCCTTCTCTAATCTCCTTACAAAAGGGTCAATCGCCAACACATAGAACAATGGACTTATTGGACATCCCTGCCTTATTCCAGTTCGTACTTCCATCCTATTCCATCCATTCAACAACGGAAAGCACACTGCTCCTTCATACAAGCTTTTTACTCTTGATATCCATCTTCCCGATATCCCATACTTCCCAATTACCTCCCACACATATTCTCTCTGCACTGACGTCTCCTGATCTAATGCAATAACTTTTGTTTCCACTTCCGACATCCGCCTCCCTGTTTCTATAGCTTCTCTCACGGTCACGGTATGGACACTGGGATGCAGAGCCTGTGACTTCCAGGACAGGGGAAGGGAAAGGGAAAATTTATAGGACTGGCATAGGGATATGATACAACAGACGTTCAAATATTTGAAAGGTATTAATCTGCAAACAAACCTTTTTCCAGACATGCGAAGGCAGTAGAACGAGAGGACATGAAATGAGATTGAAAGGGGGCAGACTCAAGAAAAATGTCAGGAAGTATTTTTTCACGGAGAGAGTGGTGGATACTTGGAATGCCCTCCCGCGGGAGGTGGTGGAGATGAAAACGGTAACGGAATTCAAAAATCCTGATCTAATGCAATAACTTTTGTTTCCACTTCCGACATCCGCCTCCCTGTTTCTATAGCTTCTCTCACGGTCAACCCCACCTCTATTGCTCCTCTTCCTCTCACCCTCCCCTTGTGCCCTACAAAGTACCTTCCTCATTACCTTCGTCATTTTCCTCACTATCATACTGGCTAAAATTTTCCGATCCATATTTAGCAATTAAATCGATCTCCATTTCCTCAAATCCTCCCAATCCTTTCCTTTCCTTACCAAGATTCACATCGCTTCTGCCATGGAACGTGGCAACTTCCCCGTCCCATCACTCTCCCGAAAAACCTGTACCAATACTGATGTTACCTCCTTCTCAAAAGCTTGGTAAAATTCTGCTATCAACCCGTCAGGTCCCAGCGTTTTCTTTTTTTCTCATTCCTCTTATCATTTCCCTCACTTCCTCCTCTGTCCACTCCTCATTCTCCTCCTCCCCTTCTTCCTCCTCTCCCTTCCCCCCTTTCTGGTGTCTCCTCCACATATCTTCGCCATCTTTCTCTACCCCCTTCCTCTCTCCTATCAAAATATTTCCCATAAAATTCCTCCACAATATTCATTATTCCCTCCCTTGTTTCCCTTCTCTCCCCTTTCTCATCCTTTACTGCCCCCATTCTTCTTCCAGTCCCCTTTACCCTAAAACTCTCAAATAAATCTGGTGAAATCATTACTCCACAATCCCTTTCATACTTTAACGATTCCCACCTATTATATTGAACCTTCTCTATCTGACGTTGTACCCCCTCAATCTTCATCTTTCCCCAATTCCACTAACCTATCTCTCCTCTTCTTTAAGGCCATCTCTAATCTTGTTTATTCTCTCTTCTTCCTTCCTTCCTTCCATTGTACATACCTTCTAATTCACTGCTTTACTTCTGCCCACCATCTCACCCATGACTCATATCCTTCCTTTATCGTTAACTGATCTTCCCAAAACCCCCTAAAGTCTTCTCTTTCCTTCTCTTCCTCCATGCATTCCGACTTCATCCGCCATATTCCCCTCCCTTCCTCACCTCCATCCGTTCTCCCCACTTCCACCCATAACATACAATGATCCGAAAAATCCACTTCCTTCCTCCTCACTTTACCACAACCCTCTTCCCTTCTTCACCATAAACTTGTCTATCCTACTCTGACAATTTCCCCTTCTAAATGTATGATTCTGCTCCCCTCCCCCCTCTCCCACATCTTTCAAACCGGCCTCCTCAATCACTTTCTCCAAATATTTCCCATGTATCCCACATTTCTTGCCTTTGACCCACTATCCTGTTCCCTCCCTATCATATTGAAATCTCCCCCCACACTAATTGTTTTCCCGTATATAAATACGGTCTAATTTTCTTCACCAAATCTCTCCTTTCTTTTTTCCTTTGTGGCCCATACATATTGATAACCCTGACCCTTCTTCCCCTTATTTGTACATCTACCACAATACACCTCCCTATTCCCAGTTCTACCACTCTTTCTACTTCTACCTTCTGAGTTTTGAACAACACTGCTACTCCCCCATATTCCTCTCTAGCTATCGTCCACACCGATGTTTTTTCACCCTATTCATTCCCTGTACTGCTTTCACCCTTGTCTCCTGTAACATAATACAATCTATCTTCTCCTTCCCCAAGCTTTCATATACTATTGCCCTCGCTTTCTCTGTCCTTATACTGGCCACATTTATAGTTGCCATTGTCCACGTTTCTCCCCTTTCCATTTTTATTGTTTTCTGTCCTTCCTTCCATCTCTCCTCCCCCTCTCTTTTTGCTACCCATCCCTCTGGCAACCCTCCCCCTAATCCCATCTCCTCCCCAAATACCCATTCAAGCTCTTCCACCCTTCCCCCTCCTCCCCCGCACCCTCTCCTCCCTTCTCCCCTCCTCCTTATTTCTCTTTCCCTCCTCTTTCCCACCTCCTACTTCCATCTCCTTCTCTCTCTTCTTCTCCTCCTCTCTCTGTGATCCCCTCCTCAAAACTGTCCTCTCTCTTTCCTCCTCTCTTTCTCCTCCCTTCCCCTCCATCCGTTCTGGCACCTCACCCTTCTCTTTCACTCCCTCCTACTTCCCTTCTCCTCCTCCCTTCCACTTCTCCACCTTCTCTCTTCCTTCTTCCCTTACCCCTCTTTTTCTCCTCCTATTAAACCTCTCCTGTTTCCATCCTTCTTCTCTCCCTTCTTCCTCCCCATCCTCTTTCCCCTCTTCTTCCCTTCTCCCCTCTTTGTTCCCCCCTTTCGCTCTGCCCCTCCCCTTCCACCTCTTCCTCCCCCTCCTCCTCCCCTCTAGAATGTGCCGCTCTTGGACACCTACTAAACGGATGCCTCATCACTCCACATAAATTACACCCGATGTCTGTGCACTGCCCTGTCTCATGTTCTCTACTTCCACATTTTGCACACTGCCTTATGGGACACATCATTGAATAATGTTGAAATGATCCACATTTGAAACATTGATGTGGCTGGCCTCTGTAAAAACACTGTACTCTATATCTCCTTATGTATGCCGCAGGTGGTATATGTAATGTCACTTCTCTTTTTTTCAATCACACCTTGGCTCCCAAAGTCCCCGCCCAAACTCTACTTGGGTCAGGGATCTTTCTTAATGGACTCACCACCTCAGCATGCCTCCATAACCAAAATGTCAAATCCTCAGCTGCCAAGGATTCATTTCTAACCAGCAACGTAACTTGTACCACCTCATTTTTACTCACCGGTATAACTTTTATCACCTCCTATTCTTTATTACCCTTCACCTTCTCATACCTGACCCAAAATTCTTCTAGCCCTCTCATTGTGAGAAAACTGAGATCATATTCCGGACTATTCACTGGATAGGAACTCACTGCCCATCCATCACCTCACCTTCTCTCCTACCCTCTTCCTCCCTCTTAGCTTTTAATCTTCATCTCTTTCTTCCTTCCATTTTGCCTTCCCCATTCCACCTAAATACCTCTCACCTTCGATACCTTCATGGCCACACCTCTCCTACTCTCCTCCGCTCTCTTTTACTCCTTCTCTTACTCTTAGCTGGTGACATCAATCCCAATCCTGGCCCTCCTCACCAACTATTATCCCAACTCTACAGATCTCACCGTGACTTCTCTAACCTCATCACTATTCCTCTACTCCCCTCCTCTTCTCTGCCCTTCTCTTGCACCCTTTGGAATGCCCGCTCTATCTGCAACAAACTCCCATATGTTCATGGCCTCTTTATCTCACGTCACCTCCATCTGCTCGCCATAACAGAAACCTGGCTCTGCCCTGATGACTCTGCTACAGTCGCAGCCCTCTGCCATGGCGGTAATCTTTTTTCACATACTCCTCGCCCTGCTGGCCGCGGGGGCGGTGTTTGATTACTTCTCTCTCCGTCCTCCAGATTTCAACCCCTTATTCCACCTCAATCTCACTGTTTTTCCTCCTTTGAAGTCCATTCTATTTGCCTTTTCTCTCCTCTGCCTCTTCGAATAGCGGTCATTTATCGTCCCCCTAATGATCCTTCTAACTCTTATATTTCCAAGTTACTCGCTTTAACATCCTCCTTTAATCTCCAACTATGCTCCACCTCCCCCACTCATCAAAATGGTCACTGTCTTGATCTTATCTTGTCCTCCAACTGTTCACCCTCTAGTTTCCTTGCCTCTGATCTTCCCCTCTCTGATCACCATCTTATAACTTTCACACTTAAATCTCCTCCCTCCCAGTCCCATCCGATCTTATCTAATTTATCTAGGAATCTTCATGGTATTGACCCTTCATCTCTATCCTCCCATGTTTCAAACCTCCTCTCGACTGTGGCACCATCCACGTCTGTCAACGAGGCTGTTTCTTCTTACAACACTACTCTATCCTCTGCCTTAGACACTCTTGCACCTTTGATGACCCGCCCTATAAGGCGTACAAAACCCCAACCTTGGCTGACTTCTAATATCCGCTACCTACGTTCCTGTACTTGCTCCGCCGAATGCCTCTGGCGGAAATCTCGGGCCCTTGCTGATTTCTTACACTTTAAGTTCATGCTGACCTCCTTCCAATCTGCTCTTTTACGCGCCAAACAGGATTATTATATCCAACTGACTAACTCTCTTGGCTCTAACCCTCGACTTCTCTTCACCACATTGAACTCTCTCCTCAAGGTGCCCCCTCCCCCAACTCCCCCTTCATTGCCCGTCTTGTCTTCCGCCAGGGTCGCTTTACTCATACTACCCCTCTCCTCAAGTCGCTTCACTGGCTCCCTATCCGTTTTCGTATCCTGTTCAAACTTCTTCTACTAACCTATAAATGTACTCACTCTGCTGCTCCCCAGTATCTCTCCACACTCGTCCTTCCCTACACCCCTTCCCGTGCACTCCGCTCCATGGATAAATCCTTCTTATCTGTTCCCTTCTCCACTACTGCCAACTCCAGACTCCGCGCCTTCTGTCTCGCTGCACCCTACGCCTGGAATAAACTTCCTGAGCCCCTACGTCTTGCCCCATCCTTGGCCACCTTTAAATCTAGACTGAAAGCCCACCTCTTTGACATTGCTTTTGACTCGTAACCACTTGTAACCACTTGCCTCCACCTACCCTCTCCTCCTCCTTCCTGTACACATTAATTGATTTGATTTGCTTACTTTATTTTTTGTCTATTAGATTCTAAGCTCTTTGAGCAGGGACTGTCTTTCTTCTATGTTTGTGCAGCGCTGCGTAGGCCTTGTAGCGCTATAGAAATGCTAAATAGTAGTAGTAGTAGTAATCTCCTCAGACCCTTGCTGAATTCTTTCACGACAAGGTTCAAAAGATAAACCTTGCATTCTCTACCTCACCACCTCTCCCTCCACTAGTCCGTTCCCCTCTCTCTCCTTCCCTCATTCCCTTTCCTCCTTTCCTGAAGTTACTATTGAGGAAACTACACTTCTCCTTTCTTCCTCAAAATGTACCACCTGTTCCTCTGATCCCATTCCCACCCACCTTCTTAATGCCATCTCTCCTACTCTTATTCCTTTTATCTGTCACATTCTCAACCTCTCACTTTCCACTGCGACTGTCCCTGCTGCCTTTAAACATGCTGTGGTCACACCTCTCCTTAAGAAGCCTTCACTCAACCCTACTTGTCCCTCTAATTACCGACCCATCTCCCTCCTTCCCTTTCTCTCCAAATTACTTGAGTGTGCTGTTCACCGTCGCTGCCTTGATTTTCTCTCCTCACATGCTATTCTTGACCCACTACAATCTGGTTTTCGCCCTCTCCACTCAACCGAAACTGCGCTTACTAAAGTCTCCAATTACCTATTACTGGCTAAATCCAGAGGTCAATATTCCATCCTCAGTCTTCTTGATCTTTCCGCTGCTTTTGACACTGTCGATCACAGCATACTTCTCGATACCCTGTCCTCACTTGGATTCCAGGCTGAGTCCTTTCCTGGTTCTCTTCCTACCTCTCCCTCCGCACCTTTAGTGTTCACTCTGGTGGATCCTCTTCTACTTCTATCCCTCTGCCTGTCGGCGTACCTCAGGGTTCTGTTCTTGGTCCCCTCCTTTTTTCTATCTACACTTCTTCCCTTGGTTCACTAATCTCATCCCATGGCTTTTCCTACCATCTCTATGCTGATGACTCCCAAATCTACCTTTCTACCCCTGATATCTCACCTTGCATCCAAACCAAAGTTTCAGCGTGCTTGTCTGACATTGCTGTCTGGATGTCTCAACGCCATCTGAAATTAAATACGACCAAAACTGAGCTTCTCATTTCCCCCCCCCCCCCCCCAACCCACCTCCCCGCTCCCCCCGTTTTCTATTTCTGTTGATGGCTCTCTCATTCTCCCTGTCTCCTCAGCTCGAAAACTTGGGGTTATCTTTGACTCTTCTCTCTCCTTCTCTGCTCATATCCAGCAGATCGCCAAGACCTGTTGTTTCTTTCTTTACAACATCCGTAAAATCCGTCCCTTTCTTTCTAAGCACTCTATCAAAACCCTCATCCACACCCTTGTCACCTCTCGTTTGGACTACTGCAATCTGCTTCTTGCTGGCCTCCCACTTAGTCACCTCTACCCTCTCCAGTCGGTTCAAAACTCTGCTGCCCGTCTCGTCTTCCGCCAGGGTTGCTTTACTCATACTACCCCTCTCCTCAAGTCGCTTCACTAGCTCCCTATCCATTTTCGCATTCTGTTCAAACTTCTTCTACTAATCTATAAATGTACTCACTCTGCTGCTCCCCAGTATATCTCCACACTCGTCCTTCCCTACAACCCTTCCCGTGCACTCCGTTCCCTGGATAAATCCTTCTTATCTGTTCCCTTCTCCGCTACTGCCAACTCCAGACTTCGCTCCTTCTGTCTTGCTGCGCCCTATGCCTGGAATAGACTTCCTGAGCCCCTACGTCTTGCCCCATCCTTGACCATCTTTAAGTCTAGATTGAAAGCCCACCTTTTTAACATTGCTTTTGACTCATAACCACTTGTATCCACTCGCCTCCACCTACCCTCCTCTCCTCTTTCCTCTACACATTGATTTGTTTGCTTTATTTTTTGTCTACTAGATTGTAAGCTCTTTGAGCAGGTACTGTCTTTCTTCTATGTTTGTGCAGCGCTGCGTACGCTTTGTAGCACTATAGAAATGATAAATAGTAGTAGTAAAATATATAATAAAGTTGCATAAATATATACTTTTTTTTTCTTGGGAGAGAGAGCCCCTTGTTAAACATTTACCAGCACACCACTGGACATCCACAAATACCTATACATGTGCAGGCTGGAAGTGTGCACCATGCCATCTCTCTGTAGTGCTTATCTGGGAAAGAAGACAGCCTGGCCTGCCTCAGAGTGTGGAAAGCAAAAAGAGCAGATCGTTTAAAAGTAAAATGTAATTTATTTTTAAACAGTATAGCAATACTTATATAAATACAAACAGCCCGACACAGGCCGTGTTTCGCCCAACTGGGCTGCTTCAGGGGCTATAAAAAAACATATAAATTGTCTGTTATAATATCAAACTACATATATAGATAACATATATAATATATATACACATACATGTATATGCACACACAACAAATATATCATCTATATAAATGTACATACATAAATCTAAAATGATACATACCAGAACATGCTCTATATAAAACACTTGTTGTTTAGGAAATACATATATAGAAAACATCATCTAAAATTATTAATAAAACAAAAAATATTAAATATTGATAAAATGAAAGACAAAAAACAAAATGAACAGCTACATCCTATAATTATGGTGGTTCATATGCACATATAGTAACAGGCAAACATAGGCTAAGACACCCACCTATACAAGAGTCCTTTGCTACCAAATATAAGGCAAATGGAGAATGTCCTGCCAATAACTACAAGATAAAAGAGGTTTTTTTTTTAAATATTATTGGATAAACATCAAATGTTATCTGCTAGTAAAATAAAAATTGAATAAGAAAAATTGAATTTAAAAACTTTTTCTAGACTCACATATACGAAGGATTGATTTGATCTGAAAAAAAACAGCGGAATCAGAGATGCCAAAACATAATCCGCTGACCTGATAAGAAAGAAGGTGAAAATGATAATATGCATGCGTCTATGTATGATCAATAGCGTCATTCTATACACTTCTCATAAGGAAATCGATAGTGACATCTTATATACTTTTTAAACCATTTAATGCTTGCCGTTGAAAAAGTTCTTCCAATAACATACAGCCAATATAGTCTTAAAACGGAGGTGTTACTTACATAAAGCCAGTACTACGGTCACATATCTCTGAGGTTGCTGAAAAAAAGCCGACAGCAAGCAGAGGAAGGTTTAAACAGGAAACGAGGGGTCAAAGGTCAGGCTCAAAGACATGGAGGCTCATTTTCAAAGCACTTAGCCTCCCAAAGTTCCATAGAAACCTATGGAACTTAGCCTCCCAAAGTGCTTTGAAAATATGCCTCATGGTGATCCCGCAATATTTAATTTAAAACGGTAATGTACCAGCTTGAAAAGGTACAATTAGTGACAGCCGATGGAAAAGTGAGCCATATAAAATAATGAATATTAAAAAAATAGATGAGTTTTACAGCTGGTAACGTCACGATGATCATATACCAAACTACTAGAAAGAACTAGTTTAATGAAAGGGATAACCTGAACAGTATACTTCCTTTTTATAAATCTTTCTTTTCTTTGTTTCAAAAGAAAACCAGGGAGTTAAGTGACCAACAAATCGAAACGAAAAAGGTCAAAGGTCAAAAGCGTCACTGATACAAACGGAACGTCTGAATAAATAAATAAACAAAGACATGCCACTGATAAGACTCACCCCCTTCCCCCCCCCCCCCCCCTATACGGGCATATAAAATCAAATAAATAGTCACAGGTTCTTTCGCTATTAGAAAATTGGCTTCCTTCTCTGTTAGATATTGTGCTTCTCTGCCTATTTTAACTAATGTGGAAATTTCTTTCTGAATGCTCTCTGTAGGATTTCCTGTTAAAACTTTATAAAAGGTAGTGTCATTTAGTTGTTTATGAACTTCACAAATATAATCTTCCCTATTCATAATAACTATGCAGTGGCGTACCAAGGGGGGGGCGGGGGGGGCGGTCCGCCCCGGGTGTCAGTGGGTGGGGGGGTGATCCGCTTTGCTCCCGCTGCTCCCTCCCACTTTACCTTTAAATTTTTTTTTTTGAAACGTCGTTGCAGGCAGCGCCTTGCGTCTGCCCTGCTTGTTGTAAAAGAAGTAAATCTCTTCGCTTCGTCGTCGTTGGGCCTCACTATGTCCCGCCCTCCTCTGAGGTAATTTCCGCGAGGGCGGGACATAGTGAGGCCCGACGACGACGAAGCGAAGAGATTTACTTCTTTTACAACAAGCAGGGCAGATGCAAGGCGCTGCCTGCAACGATGCTTCAAAAAAAATTTTTTTAAGGTAGGGTGGGAGCAGGAGAGTCGAGTCGGGGTGGGCTCCTCAGATGGGAGAGGGGTATTGTGGGGGTTCTCACATGGGGAGGGGAGGGGGTTTTCATATGGGAGAAGGGGACTGAGTGGGGAGGGGGTTCTCAGATGGGAGAGGGGTGTTGTGGGGGTTATCACATGGGGAGGGGAGGGGGTTTTCATATGGGAGAAGGGGGCTAGAGTGGGGAGGGGGCTCTCAGATGGGAGATGGGTGTTGTGGGGGTTCTCAGATGGGGAGGGGAGGGGGTTTTCATATGGGAGAAGGGGACTGGGGTGGGGAGGGGGCTCTCAGATGGGAGAGGGGTGTTGTGGGGGTTGTCACATGGGGGGAAGGGGTTTTTATATGGGAAAAGGGGACTGGGGTGGGGAGGGGTTCTGAGATGGGAGAGGGGTGTTGTGGGGGTTATCACATGGGGAGGGGAGGGGGTTTTCATATGGGAGAAGGGGACTAGAGTGGGGAGGGGGCTCGCAGATGGGAGAGGGGTGTTGTGGGGGTTCTCACATGGGGGGAAGGGGGTTTTATATGGGAGAAGGGGACTGGGGTGGGGAGGGGGTTCTCAGATGGGAGAGGGGTGTTGTGGGGGTTATCACATGGGGAGGGGAGGGGGTTTCATATGGGAGAAGGGGACTAGAGTGGGGAGGGGGCTCTCAGATGGGAGAGGGGTGTTGTGGAGGTTCTCGGATGGGGAGGGGAGGGGGTTTTCATATGGGAGAAGGGGACTGGGGTGGGGAGGGGGCTCTCAGATGGGAGAGGGGTGTTGTGGGGGTTCTCACATGGGGGGAAGGGGTTTTATATGGGAAAAGGGGACTGGAGTGGGGAGGGGTTTCCAGATGGGAGAAGGGGACTGGGGAGGGGGGTTCTGGGGATTCTCAGATGGGAGAAGGACTGGGGTGGGGTGGGATTTCTCAGATGGGAGAAGGGGACTGGGGTGGGGTGGGGAGGGGTTTCCAGATGGGAGAAGGGGACTGGGGTAGGGAGGGGGGTTCTGGGGATTCTCAGATGGGAGAAGGACTGGGGTGGGGTGGGTGTTCTCAGATGGGAGAAGGGGACTGGGGTGGGGTTCTCAAATGGGAGAAGGGGGCTAGAATTGGGTTTGAGAAGTGGTCATGATGGAAAATGGGGCATGCCTGGGTCAGGTGGGAGAATGGGTCGGGCTGAAAAGGGGGGCAAGGCATGTGGATGAAAGGGGCTGAAAGGAGGGTAGGTGGGATAAGGGGGCTAGTACTGGGACTGGGGGCTGAAAGGCGGCAGAGGCTGAAATTGTGGGGACTGGGGGCTGAAAAGGAGACAGGGAGAAGTGGCTGGGGCTGAAGCTCAGGACTGGTGAGAGAAAAGGGCTGGGGTTGAAACTGGGGGCTAAAAAGGGGACAGGGAGAAGTGGCTGGGGGCTAAAGCTCGGGACTGGTGGGAGAAAAGGACTGGGGCTGAAACTGGGGACTGGTGGGATAGTGGGGCTGGAACTGAGGGCTGAAAAAAAGGGGCAGAGAGAGTGGACCGATCCTGGATGGAAGGGGGAGGAGAGGGAGGGCAGACCCTGGATGGATGGGAGAGGGAGGGCAAATGATGGATTGAAAAGGCAGACAGTGGATGGAAGGGATAGAAAGGGCAGACAGTGAATGGAAGGGGGAGAGAGAGAGGGCAGACAGGGGCAGAGATAGAGGGCAGATGTAGATGGAAGGGGCAGGGAGAGAGGGCAGACATTGGATGGAGGGGACAGCAGAGAGGGCAGACACTGGATGGCAGAGAGAGAACAAAGACAGATGCTGGATGGAAGGAAGACAGTGAGAAGAAGATGAGGAAAGCAGAAACCAGAGACAACAAACTGTAAATAAAATATATATATATATATATATTTTTTTGCTTTAGGATAAAGTAGTATTGTAGCTGTGTTAATGTTTATAATAGAACATGTAAACAATGTAATCTTTTTATTGGACTAATTTTAATACATTTTGGCTAACTTTCGAGAACAAAACCCCCTTCCTCAGGTCCGGATAGGATATTGTAACAGCACTATACTGTATTGACCTGAGGAAGGATGTTTTGGCCTCTGAAAGCTAAATGTATTAGTCCAATAAAATGGTATTATTTTATTTTCTATATTTGTTTTATTTCTATTTGTTAATTTGTAAAGTGGTGATTGGTACTTGTTAGTTTTTTCAAATTTACATCTGCTGTCTTTATATTTTGCACAGTACTAGGGGACATTTTCTGTTTCTGTGGTGTGGTGTTGCATTGTATGCAGAGTCTGGCATCTTGGGGGTTCAGTTTAATTTTTGTCTAAATAAAAAGGTTATTATTGCTTATTCTATAGTGGATTAGGGTGTATCTGTGTTTGTGAAAAAGACATGGCTTTCGGTTGGCATTGACTGTGCAAGATGGACAATCTGTGTTATTCTGCCTGGTTTCGTTTTACAGTAGGTGAATTGATGTTCTAGTGCTCACTGTAGTGTTTAAGATGCTTTCCTTTTCCTTGTCTGACTTGTAGAAATTACTGCTTATGGTATGCTAGAATTGCTCTATAGGTCCTGAGTGTTTTGTATTCTCGGCATGCCTAGTACTAGATTTTGGAGGGGGGGGGGGGGGGTGTTAAAAAATGACCGGCCCCGGGTGTCAACTACCCTAGGTACGCCACTGTAACTATGGCTCCACCTTTATCTGCCAGATTGATAACAATGCTTTGATCTTTTTGTAGATCCTTAATCGCAGCATTTTCTTCTTTTTTCTATATATAGGAAATATTTTTAGTCCCGTTATTCACCTTATTATTCGATATTTGCAATCCTGTTATTCACCATATCTTTAACTAGATATTTTCACTTTCATTCTGTATTACACGGAGATTTACAAATCGGGTGTTACGCCAGACACTTGGGTCGCGTGATAGCGATATATTCTCTCAGTGCCACTTTGACTTTTAAATTCGATATAGTTTCTTATTGACTATTTATTTGATTTTATATGCCCGTATAAGGGGGGGAAAAAAAAGGGGGTGAGTCTTATCAGTGGCATGTCTTTGTTTATTTATTTATTCAGACGTTCCGTTTGTATCAGTGACGCTTTTGACCTTTGACCTTTTTCGTTTCGATTTGTTGGTCACTTAACTCCCTGGTTTTCTTTTGAAACAAAGAAAAGAAAGATTTATAAAAAGGAAGTATACTGTTCAGGTTATCCCTTTCATTAAACTAGTTCTTTCTAGTAGTTTGGTATATGATCATCGTGACGTTACCAGCTGTAAAACTCATCTATTTTTTTAATATTCATTATTTTATATGGCTCACTTTTCCATCAGCTGTCACTAATTGTACCTTTTCAAGCTGGTACATTACCATTTTAAATTAAATATTGCGGGATCACCATGTCTTTGAGCCTGACCTTTGACCCCTCGTTTCCTGTTTAAAGCTTCCTCTGCTTGCTGTCGGCTTTTTTTCAGCAACCTCAGAGATATGTGACCGTAGTACTGGCTTTACGTAAGTAGCACCTCCGTTTTAAGACTATATTGGCTGTATGTTATTGGAAGAACTTTTTCAACGGCAAGCATTAAATGGTTTAAAAAGTATATAAGATGTCACTATCGATTTCCTTATGAGAAGTGTATAGAATGACGCTATTGATCATACATAGACGCATGCATATTATCATTTTCACCTTCTTTCTTATCAGGTCAGCAGATTATGTTTTGGCATCTCTGATTCCGCTGTTTTTTCAGATCAAATCAATCCTTCGTATATGTGAGTCTAGAAAAAGTTTTTAAATTCAATTTTTCTTATTCAATTTTTATTTTACTAGCAGATAACATTTGATGTTTATCCAATAATATAAAAAAAAACCCCTCTTTTATCTTGTAGTTATTGACAGGACATTCTCCATTTGCCTTATATTTGGTAGCAAAGGACTCTTCCATATCATCAAGCTGATCAATCCATAGACTGGTGGGTTGTGTCCATCTACCAGCAGGTGGAGATAGAGAGCAAACTTTTGCCTCCCTATATGTGGTCATGTGCTGCCGGAAACTCCTCAGTATGTTCTCTATCTCAGCAGGTGGTGGTCACACACAGCAGCAGCTCTGGCTAGGCCTCCAAGCCTAATTTTTAGGTTTTGTTGAGTGCCTGGGGTTGAGGGCTCTTTTGAGCAAGTGCAAACCTGGTGGTGCCAGGTCCCTCCTTTTCTCCCCCCTCCCGCTGGCTCCGTTAAAAAAAAAAAAAAAAAAAAAAAATTTTGAACGTCCTTAAAGGCGTTTATTTCGACGTTTATTTAAGCGTCTATTGCAGCTACTCACTGGGACACCAGGTCGTTACAACTCGGAGCGGACAGCAGGTAATTTTTACCTTTTTATAGCGGGCAGGGGGTTCCCCGATTCTTCTCCTCGTGGCATATGGCGTCGGAGGGCGAGGGCGCAAAGGGTCGCTCCCCGGGTCGCTTGAGCGCTTCTAGAGGGGATGCGGGGGTCTTCAAGCCTGATTCGCCCTTGTTGGGTGACAGTTTCGTGACCGATGAATGTCCCGGTCCTTCCTCCGGCGTGGCGGTTTTTCCCGCCATAAACGCCCATCCCCCGCTCCTCGCCTCCGCCATCTTGGCCGGCCACGCGGCTCGGACGGCTTCTTCTTGGGCCGCCCTTGAGGTTGGAGACATTAATGCCATGAACGCCCTTAATTTGGGCGACGGCACAGAAGCGGCTACAGTTAAGAGCCGTTCTTCCCGCGCGGCTCCTTCGCGGAGTTTCGCGCCGGACGCCATTTTGGATGCGCAGCATGTCTCTCCCCCGCTATTGCGAGCGCCGGTTGAGGGTGCGTCTAGGGCTGTTGCCCAGACTGCGGAAGTGCACAGTCTGGGGGGTTTCTCCCCCGAGTTTGTTTTGCTGCTGCATCAGGCCTTCCTCATGCACAACGCTGCCCCTGCTCCCTCGTCTGGTAAAGAGGTTGAGGTTCCCAGAGGTAAACGCCCTCGGGTTGATTCCCAGGCCTTGGAGGAATTTGTCTCCTCCGATGTAGATGAGGGCAGCGTGTCTGAGGTCTCCCAACGGTCCTTTGCGGATTCCTTGGAAGAGACGGATCCCCGCTCGGATGGAGCGGATAACCCCTCTGCAGCGCGACTCTTTGGCTCAGAGGATTTGCCCAACCTGTTTGTGCAGGCCATGGGCATTTTGAAGATTTCCTCTCCGGAGGACGTCTCTCCCTCAGCCCCTGTTGGCTCTGCCATTATGCTGGGGACGAAGCGCCCGCCTAGAACCTTCCACGTGCATGATGCCATGCACACCTTAATTTCGGCTCAATGGGATGTCCCAGAAGCGAGCCTTAAAGTGGCTAGGGCTATGTCCCGCCTCTATCCTTTGGCTGTGAGTGAACGTGAGGCCTATCTGTGGCCTACCGTGGATTCTTTAATCACTGCGGTGACTAAGAAAACGGCGTTGCCGGTGGAAGGTGGCACGGCCCTAAAGGACGCCCAAGACAGAAGATTGGAGGCGGCCTTAAGGTCGTCCTTTGAGGCGGCTGCTTTAAGTTTGCAGGCCTCAGTTTGCGGCTCCTATGTGGCCAGGGCGTGCCTGACTATGGTGCAGCGGGCTTCCCCCTCGGATCATTCCTTGAGGGCTGATTGGCCGGCCCTGGAATCGGGCTTAGCCTATTTGGCAGACTTGCTGTATGATGTCTTGAGGGCCTCAGCGAAAGGCATGGCTCAGACAATCTCTGCGCGGCGGTGGCTTTGGCTGAAACATTGGTCTGCTGACCACGCCTCTAAATCCCGCCTGGCTAGGTTGCCTTTTAAAGGCAAGCTGCTCTTTGGGGTCGAGCTGGACAAAATCGTGACCGATCTCGGCACGTCTAAGGGCAAGAAATTACCAGAGGTCAGGGCTCGGGCTAGTACTCGTCCCGGTACCTCCAGAGGACGGTTGCAGGAAGCCCGTCGGTACCGCCCGGGCAAGTCGGGCTCTGCCCCCTCTTCCTTCAAGAGGAATTTCTCCCCCAAGCAGCATTCCTTTCGCAGAGACCGCCGTCCCGGAGGTGCTCCCTCCGGTCCTCCCCCAGGGTCTCGTACCCAATGACGGGGTCTTAGTCCACGCCCCAGTGCAGATTGGAGGACGGCTGTCCTCGTTTCTGGGCGAGTGGACCACAATAACTTCAGACGCGTGGGTGCTGGAAGTCATCAGAGACGGCTACAAACTAGAGTTCTGCCGACCCTTAAAAGACGGGTTTGTACTCTCTCCCTGCAAGTCTCCGGTCAAAGCTGTGGCAGTGCAGCAGACCTTGGACAATCTGATCCGCCTGGGCGCGGTCGTTCCGGTGCCAGAAAGTCAGCTTGGCAAGGGACGTTACTCCATTTACTTTGTGGTACCAAAGAAAGGAGGTTCTGTCCGGCCTATCCTCGACCTCAAAGGGGTCAATCGGGCCTTGAAAGTGCGGCACTTTCGCATGGAGACTCTCCGCTCTGTTATAGCGGCAGTGAAGGCAGGAGAGTTCCTGGCATCCTTGGACATCAAGGAAGCGTACCTGCATATTCCCATCTGGCCTCCTCATCAACGCTTTCTGCGTTTTGCAGTCCTGGGACGACACTTCCAGTTCAGAGCCCTCCCTTTCGGGTTGGCTACTGCTCCGCGGACCTTTTCCAAAGTAATGGTGGTCATCGCGGCCTTCCTACGAAAGGAAGGGGTACAAGTCCATCCTTATCTGGACGACTGGTTGATCCGAGCCCCCTCTTATGCAGAGTGCGGCAAAGCTGTGGACCAGGTAGTTGCTCTTTTGAGCTCCCTGGGATGGATCATCAACTGGGAGAAGAGCCAGCTGCGCCCGACTCAGTCCCTGGAGTACCTGGGAGTTCGATTCGACACCCAAGTGGGCAGAGTGTTCCTGCCAGACAATCGGATTGTCAAACTTCAGGCTCAGGTGGACCAGTTCCTAGTAGCCTCTCCCCTTCGGGCTTGGGACTATGTGCAGCTGTTGGGCTCTATGACGGCCACGATGGAAGTTGTGCCCTGGGCCAGGGCTCATATGAGACCGCTTCAACTCTCTTTGCTGCAGCGCTGGACTCCGATGTCGGAGGATTATGCTGTGCGCCTTCCCTTGGACCCAGCAGTGCGCAAGGCGCTGAGCTGGTGGATGCAGACGGACAAGTTGTCTGCGGGAATGCCTCTGGTGACCCCAGAGTGGATTGTCGTCACGACGGACGCCTCGTTGTCGGGCTGGGGAGCCCACTGCTTGGGAAGGACAGCGCAGGGGCTCTGGTCTCCTGCAGAGGCAAAGTGGTCTATCAACCTCCTGGAACTCAGAGCCATTCGGTTGGCGCTTTTGGAGTTCATCCCGGTACTGGTGTTGAAGCCTGTACGGGTCCTGTCGGACAATGCCACGGCTGTGGCCTATGTCAACCGCCAGGGAGGTACCAAGAGCGCCCCTCTAGCCAAGGAGGCTATGAATCTTTGCCAGTGGGCGGAAGTGAACCTGGAGCAGCTTTCAGCAGCCCACATTGCCGGAGTCATGAATGTCAAGGCGGACTTTCTCAGTCGCCATACCTTGGAGCCCGGAGAGTGGCAGCTATCTGCTCAGGCGTTCTTGGACATCACGAAGCGCTGGGGCCAGCCGAGCCTAGATCTGATGGCGTCATCGGCCAATTGCCAAGTGCCGCGCTTTTTCAGCAGAGGACGGGACCCTCGATCCCTGGGAGTAGATGCTCTTCTCCAACAGTGGCCGACACAAGAGCTTCTCTATGTGTTCCCGCCCTGGCCCATGTTGGGCAGGGTGCTAGACCGGGTGGCAAAGCATCCCGGCAGGGTAATCCTGGTGGGTCCGGATTGGCCCAGGCGTCCCTGGTATGCGGACTTGATCAGGCTCTCAGTCGACGATCCTCTGCGGCTGTCAGTGGAGCAGGGCCTGTTACATCAGGGTCCCGTGGTGATGGAGGATCCCTCCCCCTTTGGTCTTACGGCCTGGCTATTGAGCGGCAGCGTCTGAGGAAGAAGGGCTTCTCAGACAAGGTCATCGCCACTATGCTGAGAGCGAGGAAGCGCTCTACTTCTACTGCTTACGCCAGGGTTTGGCGTATCTTTGCAGCGTGGTGTGAAGCAGGCTCACTTTCTCCCTTCACTGCTCCAATTTCTTCAGTGTTGGCGTTCCTGCAAGAAGGTCTGGAGAAAGGCCTGTCGCTCAGTTCCCTTAAAGTCCAGGTAGCGGCTCTGGCTTGCTTCAGGGGCCGCCTGAAGGGTGCTTCCCTGGCTTCGCAGCCAGATGTGGTGCGCTTTCTCAAGGGAGTTAATCACCTGCGCCCTCCTCTGCACTCAGTGGTGCCTGTGTGGAATCTCAACCTGGTACTAAGAGCATTGCAGAAGCCGCCTTTTGAACCCTTGTCGAGGGCATCTCTGAAAGACCTGACGTTGAAAGCAGTCTTTTTGGTGGCTATCACTTCAGCCAGAAGAGTTTCCGAGCTCCAGGCGCTCTCATGTCGAGAGCCTTTTCTGCAGTTCACTGAGGCAGGAGTGACTATTCGCACAGTGCCTTCCTTCCTGCCCAAGATTGTTTCTCGCTTCCATGTGAATCAGCAGCTCTGTCTCCCTTCCTTTCGTAGGGAGGACTACCCAGAGGAGTACTCTGCTCTTAAATATCTGGATGTGAGACGAGTCATCATCAGATACTTGGAAGTGACCAATGATTTCCGGAAATCGGATCATCTGTTTGTCCTGTTTGCAGGTCCTCGTAAGGGTCTGCAGGCTGCTAAGCCTACAGTGGCAAGATGGGTCAAGGAAGCCATTGCAGCGGCTTATGTGGCCGCGGGGAAGGTGCCGCCTATCCAGCTGAAGGCTCACTCCACGAGAGCTCAGGCGGCCTCGATGGCAGAGGCCGGATCCGTCTCCTTGGAAGAGATATGCAAGGCGGCAACTTGGGCTTCGGCTCATACATTCTCCAAGCATTACCGTTTGACTGTGGCTGCACGGGCGGAGGCCCGGTTTGGAGCTTCAGTGTTGAGGTCAGGGATTTCAATGTCCCGCCCTGGGTGAGTACTGCTTCGGTACATCCCACCAGTCTATGGATTGATCAGCTTGATGATATGGAAGGTAAAATTATGTATAATCATACCTGATAATTTTCTTTCCATTAATCATAGCTGATCAATCCATAGCCCCTCCCAGATATCTGTACTGTTTTTATTCTGGTTGCATTTCAGGTTCAAGTTTAGTCTTCAGTTACTTCAGAAAGACTTCGTGTTCAAGTTTTTTCACTTGGATTCTTCAAGAGTTAAGACGAGTTTGTGTTACAGTGAGCTGCTGCATTCCTCTCCCCTCCGTTTTACGGGGCTGGATTGAGACTTAAAATTCTGCCGGCACTCCCTCCCGCTTCGTGCGGCTGTAGGGCAGCTTTGTACCCCTCCCGCTTCGGCGGTGTTAGGGTCAGTCAGCTCCTCCCGCGGTTGCGGTTGCAGGATAAGCCAGATCCCCCCGCATCGGCGGGTGTGGTGTCCCTCCCCCGCTCCGCGGGGATGAGCTGGACGGATTCCCCTCCCCCACTTGTGTGGGGATGAGCTGGGTTAATTCCCCTCCCCCGTTTCGGCGGTGGTGAGCTGGGCAGAGTGTCCCTTCGTGGGTGTAATTCTCTAAGTGCTGAGTCCTGCGGATGGAGCTTTGATATCGACATACTGAGGAGTTTCCGGCAGCACATGACCACATATAGGGAGGCAAAAGTTTGCTCTCTATCTCCACCTGCTGGTAGATGGACACAAAGTGGGTCCGGATTGGCCCAGGCGACCCTGGTATGCGGACTTGATCAGGCTCTCAGTCGACGATCCTCTGCGGCTGTCAGTGGAGCAGGGCCTGTTACATCAGGGTCCCGTGGTGATGGAGGATCCCTCCCCCTTTGGTCTTACGGCCTGGCTATTGAGCGGCAGCGTCTGAGGAAGAAGGGCTTCTCAGACAAGGTCATCGCCACTATGCTGAGAGCGAGGAAGCTGATCAATCCATAGACTGGTGGGATGTACCGAAGCCAATGGAAGTTGTGTTGTGTTGGGTTGTGTCCATCTACCAGCAGGTGGAGATAGAGAGCAAACTTTGCCTCCCTATATGTGGTCATGTGCTGCCGGAAACTCCTCAGTATGTCGATATCAAAGCTCCATCCGCAGGACTCAGCACTTAGAGAATTACACCCACGAAGGGACACTCTGCCCAGCTCACCACCGCCGAAACGGGGGAGGGGAATTAACCCAGCTCATCCCCACACAAGTGGGGGAGGGAAATCCGTCCAGCTCATCCCCGCGGAGCGGGGGAGGGACACCACACCCGCCGATGCGGGGGGATCTGGCTTATCCTGCAACCGCAACCGCGGGAGGAGCTGACTGACCCTAACACCGCCGAAGCGGGAAGGGTACAAAGCTGCCCTACAGCCGCACGAAGCGGGAGGGAGTGCCGGCAGAATTTAAATCTCAATCCAGCCCCGTAAAACGGAGGGGAGAGGAATGCAGCAGCTCACTGTAACACAAACTCGTCTCAACTCTTGAAGAATCCAAGTGAAAAAACTTGAACACGAAGTCGTTCTAAAGTAACTGAAGACTAAACTTGAACCTGAAATGCAACCAGAATAAAAAACAGTACAGATATCTGGGAGGGGCTATGGATTGATCAGCTATGATTAATGGAAAGAACTCTAGTTTGTAGCCGTCTCTGATGACTTCCAGCACCCACGCGTCTGAAGTTATTGTGGTCCACTCGCCCAGAAACGAGGACAGCCGTCCTCCAATCTGCACTGGGGCGTGGACTAAGACCCCGTCATTGGGTACGAGACCCTGGGGGAGGACCGGAGGGAGCACCTCCGGGACGGCGGTCTCTGCGAAAGGAATGCTGCTTGGGGGAGAAATTCCTCTTGAAGGAAGAGGGGGCAGAGCCCGACTTGCCCGGGCGGTACCGACGGGCTTCCTGCAACCGTCCTCTGGAGGTACCGGGACGAGTACTAGCCCGAGCCCTGACCTCTGGTAATTTCTTGCCCTTAGACGTGCCGAGATCGGTCACCATTTTGTCCAGCTCGACCCCAAAGAGCAGCTTGCCTTTAAAAGGCAACCTAGCCAGGCGGGATTTAGAGGCGTGGTCAGCAGACCAATGTTTCAGCCAAAGCCACCGCCGCGCAGAGATTGTCTGAGCCATGCCTTTCGCTGAGGCCCTCAAGACATCATACAGCAAGTCTGCCAAATAGGCTAAGCCCGATTCCAGGGCCGGCCAATCAGCCCTCAAGGAATGATCCGAGGGGGAAGCCCGCTGCACCATAGTCAGGCACGCCCTGGCCACATAGGAGCCGCAAACTGAGGCCTGCAAACTTAAAGCAGCCGCCTCAAAGGATGACCTTAAGGCCGCCTCCAATCTTCTGTCTTGGGCGTCCTTTAGGGCCGTGCCACCTTCCACCGGCAACGCCGTTTTCTTAGTCACCGCAGTGATTAAAGAATCCACGGTAGGCCACAGATAGGCCTCACGTTCACTCACAGCCAAAGGATAGAGGCGGGACATAGCCCTAGCCACTTTAAGGCTCGCTTCCGGGACATCCCATTGAGCCGAAATTAAGGTGTGCATGGCATCATGCACGTGGAAGGTTCTAGGCGGGCGCTTCGTCCCCAGCATAATGGCAGAGCCAACAGGGGCTGAGGGAGAGACGTCCTCCGGAGAGGAAATCTTCAAAATGCCCATGGCCTGCACAAACAGGTTGGGCAAATCCTCTGAGCCAAAGAGTCGCGCTGCAGAGGGGTCATCCGCTCCATCCGAGCGGGGATCCGTCTCCTCCAAGGAATCCACAAAGGACCGTTGGGAGAACTCAGATACGCTGCCCTCATCTACATCGGAGGAGACAAAGTCCTCCAAGGCCTGGGAATCAACCCGAGGGCGTTTACCTCCGGGGGCCTCAACCTCTTTACCTGACGAGGGAGCAGGGGCAGCGTTCTGCATAAGGAAGGCCTGATGCAGCAGCAAAATAAACTCGGGGGAGAAACCCCCCAGACTGTGCCTTCCGCAGCCTGGGCAACAGCCCTAGACGCACCCTCAACCGGCGCTCGCAAGAGCGGGGGAGAAACATGCTGCGCATCCAAGATGGCGTCCGGCGCGACACTCCGCGAAGGAGCCGCGCGGGAAAAACGGCGCTTAATTTTAGCCGCCTTTGTGCCGTCGCCCAAATTAAGGGCGTTCATGGCATTAATGTCTCCTACCTCAAGGGAGGCCCAAGAAGAAGCCGTCCGAGCCGCGTGGCCGGCCAAGATGGCGGAGGCGAGGAGCGGGGGATGGGCGTTTATGGCGGGAAAAACCGCCACACCGGAGGAAGGACCGGGACACTCATCGGTCACAAAACTGTCACCCAACAAGGGCGAATCAGACTTTAAGACCCCCGCATCCCCTCTAGAAGCGCCCAAGCGATCCGGGGAGCGACTCTTTACGCCCTCGCCCTCCGACGCCATATGCCACGTGGAGATAAATCGGGGAACCCCCTGCCCGCTATAAAAAGGTAAAAATTACCTGCTTTCCGCTCCGAGCTGTAACGACCTGGTGTCCCAGTGAG
Source organism: Microcaecilia unicolor (assembly GCF_901765095.1). Taxonomy (NCBI): domain Eukaryota; kingdom Metazoa; phylum Chordata; class Amphibia; order Gymnophiona; family Siphonopidae; genus Microcaecilia; species Microcaecilia unicolor. The sequence goes on along the minus strand of NC_044034.1, from coordinate 189,257,953 downwards.
TAGCTGCCATGAACGTTTAAATAAACGTCGAAATAAACGCCTTTAAGGACGTTCAAATTTTTTTTTTTTTTTTTTTTTAAACGGAGCCAGCGGGAGGGGGGAGAAAAGGAGGGACCTGGCACCACCAGGTTTGCACTTGCTCAAAAGAGCCCTCAACCCCAGGCACTCAACAAAACCTAAAAATTAGGCTTGGAGGCCTAGCCAGAGCTGCTGCTGTGTGTGACCACCACCTGCTGAGATAGAGAACATACTGAGGAGTTTCCGGCAGCACATGACCACATATAGGGAGGCAAAAGTTTGCTCTCTATCTCCACCTGCTGGTAGATGGACACAACCCACCAGTCTATGGATTGATCAGCTATGATTAATGGAAAGAAAATTATCAGGTATGATTATACATAATTTTACCTTGTATAGGTGGGTGTCTTAGCCTATGTTTGCCTGTTACTATATGTGCATATGAACCACCATAATTATAGGATGTAGCTGTTCATTTTGTTTTTTGTCTTTCGTTTTATCAATATTTAATATTTTTTGTTTTATTAATAATTTTAGATGATGTTTTCTATATATGTATTTCCTAAACAACAAGTGTTTTATATAGAGCATGTTCTGGTATGTATCATTTTAGATTTATGTATGTACATTTATATAGATGATATATTTGTTGTGTGTGCATATACATGTATGTGTATATATATTATATATGTTATCTATATATGTAGTTTGATATTATAACAGACAATTTATATGTTTTTTTATAGCCCCTGAAGCAGCCCAGTTGGGCTGTTTGTATTTATATAAGTATTGCTATACTGTTTAAAAATAAATTACATTTTACTTTTAAACGATCTGCTCTTTTTGCTTTCCACCTTGGAGTTTGCAGACCGTCTGCCTTTGTGCTTTCTTGGACCCTTCTGCCTCAGAGTGTGCACGTTGGCCCCTAAACATCAAAGATGTAGGTTGTGGTATTTAGAACAAGGGGGTTTATGACAGGAGATGACAAACTAATAGACATCACCCCGGTCACCACAACCAATACAGACATTCCATCTGCAGACAAACTTGCCAAATATTTCAATGAAAAAATTATAAACCTACGCAATATGCTACCTCAGAACAACACCGACATTGAATGGACCCAATCCCAGGAGAATACCCAGTGGACAGAATCTGGACAAGCTTCGCTCTCCTCGCCGAGGAAACAGTCACCCAAGTGATTAACAGGTTCTCCACGACCTACTGCAATTTGGATATCTGCCCCAGTTACCTAATAAAATCTGCTCCTCACCGCTTCATAGCAGACCTTACATCCCACTTACATTACATGCTTCGATATGGTCTCTTGCCTAAGGAAAACAGCAATATCCTACTCACCCCAATACCAAAAGACAACAAGAAAAAACAAACAAACGACATTACCAACTACCGCCCAGTAGCATCTATCCCACAGGTAGTCAAACTGATGGAAAGCTTGGTAACCAAACAACTTACGGAATATTTAAACAAATTTTCAATATTACATGAATCACAATCCGATTTTGCTCCATGCACAGCACCGAAACAGTACTAATTACCCTACTAGCCAAATTCAAACAAGAAATTGCAACAGGCAAAAGCGTACTCCTACAATTCAACATGTCTAGTGCGTTTGACATGGTAAACCATAAAATACTACAAAGCATCCTTGAATACTTCGAGATTGGTGGAAGAGTACTTAACTGGATCAAGGGTTTCCTAACCACTAGAACATACCAAGTAAAATCAAATTCGAACATATCATCACCATGGAAAGCAGACTGCGGAGTAAAGAATCACCACTCTCACCAATTCTTTTCAACTTAATGATGACCCCACTAGCCAAGTCCTTATCCAATCTAGGCCTTAACCCTTTCATTTATGCAGACGATGTCACACTATACATCCCTTACAAACACAACAAAACAGAAATCACCAATGAAATCAAACTCAGCTTGAACATCATGAGCTCATGGGCAAATGCATTTCAACTTAAACTTAATGCAGAAAAAACACACTGTCTCATCCTCTCATCCCAATACAACACAAACAAATCCACCATTATAAACACCCCTGATTACACCCTCCCTATCTCAGAAAGCCTGAAAATTCTTGGAGTCACAATCGACCGAAACCTCATGCTAGAGAACCAAGCAAAATCTACAGCAAAGAAAATGTTCCACTCAATGTGGAAACTCAAACGTGTGAAACCTTTATTCCCGAGGGAAATATTCCGCAACTTGGTACAATCCATGGTACTAGGTCACCTAGACTACTGCAATGGAATCTATGTGGGATGCAAAGAACAAATCATAAAGAAACTCCAAACTGCTCAAAACACAGCAGCCAGGCTTATATTTGGCAAAACGAGATTCAACAGCTCCAAATCCCTACGAGAAAAATTGCACTGGCTCCCAATCAAAGAACGTATTGCGCTCAAAATCTGCACCCTGGTTCACAAAGAGGCATATTTTCAAAGCACTTAGCCTCCCAAAGTTCCATACGTTTCTATGGAACTTTGGGAGGCTAAGTGCTTTGAAAATAAGCCCCAAAATCATCTACGGCGAAGCCCCAGGATACATGACAGACCTCATAGACCTACCAACCAGAAACACAACAAAATCAACATGAACTCACCTAAATCTCCACTACCCAAGTTGCAAAGGTCTCAAATACAAAATAATCTATGCATCCAGCTTCTCATATATAAGCACACAACTATGGAACACACTACCAAGTGCCGTGAAAACAATCTATAACCACTTAAACTTCCGAAAATCACTAAAAACTAAACTGTTCAAAAAGCCATACCCTAATGACATAACCTAAATGCCTGAACCCTGCAATACAACGAAGCCAAAACCATACTGGACATAACTAAACTCTTCCTCCTCATTACGATCCCCCAATGTGCTTGTCAGACTTGAACTTTACCCTACCACAACATCACTCTGCATTTTTTTCATACCGGAATTGGTAATCGCCTTAACGGTATTATGTAAGCCACATTGAGCCTGCAAATAGGTGGGAAAATGTGGGATACAAATGTAACAAATAAATAAATAAATAAAAATATTTCCAAGACCACATGGCGCACACTGTCACGGTTGTGGCCATGCCCTTATGTTCAGACCTACTGTTTCTCTGTATCTAGTTCTGTGACCTCTCCAGTCTGCCTTTTTCCCTATTGTTGTTCTTCCTGTAAGCCAAGCCTCGCTTTGGTCTCCCTGAAGCCAAGCCTCGCTTTAGTCTCCCTGCTTTTGTTTCATTTCCTACTTGTGACATCATCAGCTTACTCCTTTATAAGGGAGCTTTCCTACATTGTCATTGCAAGAGGTCTCTTAATCTTGTGTTACCTGTTTAGATCATATCCATGCTTGGCTTTGTTCCTGAGTGTTTTGCTCCTGAAGGTCTGTGCTGTGTTTCTCTGAGTCTTGTGTTTCAATGCTTTCCTTTGTTTCTGTGAGTTTGCTTTTGAACCTTGTTTCCTGAAAGCCTGGCTGTAGAGTCACACCCTGCCTTGGTGTCTGTATCTGTTTGACTCTACCCTTGGCTCCTGCTTTTAGTCTAGCCCTGCTTTTGACTCTTGCTATAGTTAAGCTCTGTGTTTAAGCCAACCTCTGTTTCTGTGTTCCCTGTTCTGTTTCCTGTGTGTGTGGTTCTTGTCTGTTTACTCTGAGTCTGTAGAAGCCAGCATCATACCTGATTACTTCACTGCTATCCAGCTGTGGGTGCTGGTAAGCACATTGCGTCTTTGTTTGTTTGTCTTCCCTTAGTCTGCTTAATCCTTTGCCTGCCATGTTTGCTTCCTGGCTCTTGAGCTCTGTTTCTGCCAAGGTCTGTTCCTGTGTTTGAGCCAGGTTCTGCTCCTGCTCTATGTTTGAGCTAGTTCTGTCCCAGTTCTCTGCTAAGCCAAGTCCTCTTCAGTATCCTGTTCCAGCCAAGCCAAGTCCCTTTTAGTATCCTGTTCCAGCCAAGCCAAGTCCCTTTCAGTAAGTCCAAGTCCTTTGCCTGCTGTACAGGGCCTATTAGGATCAACAGGATCAGTCTCTTTGTACAACAAGCCTTCTTTCCATAGGATACGATCTTTACCAGTCTCATTGGTTGTCTGACCAGCACTCTGCCTCAGGGCTTCCAGGTCAGGGTCAGAGCGCTGTGCTTCCTGAAAAGCATTGAGGAGTGGCCTAGTGGTTAGGGTGGTGGACTTTGGTCCTGGGGAACTGAAGAACTGAGTTCGATTCCCACTTCAGGCACAGGCAGCTCCTTGTGACTCTGGGCAAGTCACTTAACCCTCCATTGCCCCATGTAAGCCGCATTGAGCCTGCCATGAGTGGGAAAGCGTGGGGTACAAATGTAACAAAAAATATATATCAGTATCCATATCTGGAAGGGTCTCCGCTGGTTCTCTGACAAATCAGGGTCATCAGTCTGATCAATAGGTGTGTCAGTTAAGTCAGGCTGTTCCATACTCACGGCCTCAGTCACCTCATGAACTGGTGACCTTTTTTGTTCCAGTCAAGCCAAGCCAAGTCCCTTTCAGTATCCTGTTCCACTCAAGCCAAGCCAAGTCTGTTCCAGAATCCTGTTTCATTCAAGCCAAGCCCGTTCCCAGAGTCCTGTTCCAGAATCCTGTTCCAGCCAAGCCAAGCCCGTTCCAGAATCCTGTTCCAGCCAAGCCTGTTTGAGAATCCAGAATCCTGTTCCTGCCTTGTTTATTGTCTTGCTTCTGTTATTCTTGTTGCCTAGCTCCTACCCTGTCTTGCCTGTCTAGTTGTGCTTTGTCTTGTCTCTTTCAGTCTAGTCCTGTCTGGATCCAGTCCTTGCCTTGTCCTTGCCTTGCCCTTTTCTGGACCCAGTTTTAATCTACTTCCGTGGTTTGCCTTGTCTTGCATTTCTGTGTTCCAGTCCCAGTTTTAATCCAGTTCCGAGTCTTGCCTTGTCCTATCTGGGTTCCAGTTCTGGCCCTTTGCCTTCCTTTCTTTGCCTTGTCTGGATCCGGTTCTCATGTTGCCCATTGTGTTTAGTTACCTCTGTTCTGCCTTGTTGAGTCTGTAAGTTTATCCCAGTCCAGTTTGTTCTGATTCCTGCCAGTGCCAGCTTTGGTCCAAGGGCTCACTATTCCTGACAGTTGTGACACACACACACACACACACACACGTAACAAGTGTCACAGCTGTGGCCGTGCCCTTTTGTCTGTATCTAGCTCTGTGACCTCCCCAGTCTGCCTTTTTTCCTGTTGTTCTTCCTGTTAGCCAAGCCTCTCTTTGTGTCCCTGAAGCCAAGCCTCGCTTTGGTCTCCCTGCTTCTGCTTCTTTTTGTACTTGTGACCCAGGGAGCTTTCCTGCGTTGTCTTTGCAAAAGGTCTATTTTCCCTTTTCTTGTTGTACTGTTGTTTGATTCTGAGGGAACTGATCTTGTTCAGAGAGCCCTGAGCCCTGTGTTTGTGATTTTGGTTTGAATCTGTATGGATTACTTGCCTGTTAGGTTTGCTCTCAAGCAAAGCCCTCTTCTGTTTCCCTGTGTGTTTGTGGTTCCGGTTTAAGCCTGTATGGATTATTTGCCTGTTAGCTTTGCTTCCAAGCAAAGCATCGTTCTGTTTTTCTGTGTGGGTGATTCTGGTTTGAACCTAAATGAATTACTTTCTTGTTATCTAGACTCTCCAGCATAAGCCTGTTCTGTTTCCTTGTGTGGTTTCCCTTGTTACCTTTCACTGTTCAGAGAGCCGGTTGTTGCCAGCCCAGCTGCTTTCCTTGATTACTTTGCTTCTGTGCAGCTGTGTTTGCTCTGTCTGCTATGTCTCTGCCTATCTTTCCTTTCCCTACCCAGCTGTGTGCTGGCTGAGTTCTGGTAGAACATTGTTTGTTTTTCCCTTTGTTTGCTTTAAACCTTTGACTGCAGTGTAAGCCCTGCTTCTTTCTGACTTGTGTATTAGAAGCAGCCCTTCCCTTTACATAAGTACATAAGTACATAAGTAGTGCCATACTGGGAAAGACCAAAGGTCCATCTAGCCCAGCATCCTGTCACCGACAGTGGCCAATCCAGGTCAAGGGCACCTGGCACGCTCCCCAAACGTAAAAACATTCCAGACAAGTTATACCTAAAAATGCGGAATTTTTCCAAGTCCATTTAATAGCGGTCTATGGACTTGTCCTTTAGGAATCTATCTAACCCGTTTTTAAACTCCGTCAAGCTAACCGCCCGTACCACGTTCTCCGGCAACGAATTCCAGAGTCTAATTACACTTTACCACACTGTAGCTTCAACTCATGCCCTCTAGTCCCCGTTTAGCATGCTTAACTCTTTGTCTGCTGTGTTTGTCTCCTGATTCTTTTGAGCATTGCTCCTTATCTGAATTGTATATGTAAAAGCAGCTTTCTGTCAGGCTTCTTCCCTGGAAGCACTGGGTTTGTGAGCCCTTGGACCACTATCGTGGAGCGGCAGTGGCAGGCAAGGTCACCTTCAAAGCAGAGACGAGGCAAGGCTGGACTGGAACCCCGGACTGGAGTTCTGCACTGGAATACACAGGACTGGAATGCACCAGACGGGTGCGTACTGGACTGGAACCCACTGCACTGGTACACACTGGAGTGGAGCCCACTGGACTGGAACACACGGGACCGGAACCCGCTGGACAGGAACACACTGGCCCTAGGCTTCACCTACGCTTAGCCACCGTTCCCCGAGGGTTGAGCCCTCATGTTCGGGCAGCCGGCAGGGCTTACAGGAAAACCGGAACTGGAACAAGCAAGCAGGAACAACAGGAATCAGGATACAGAAGTGCCCCCAGACACCTAGGTGAAAGCAAGGCAGACAGGCAGGGAATGTCCGGGTTTCGGCAATAGTCAGGTCTGGCCACAGGCAGAGAATATCCGGGTTCAGGCAGTAGTCGGGTCAGGCAGCAAGTATCGGGGTTCAGGCAGCAGGCAGAGAGTAGTCAGATACAGGCAATGGTCAGGTCAAGTAGCAAGACTATGGCTGGAGCTCCAGTAGCAAAGAGTACTGGCAGCGGACAGGACTAGGGCTGAAGCTCCAGAAGCAAAGGAAAACACACACGGGAAAACCAGAAAGCTAAACACAAGAAAACTAGTAAAGCTGTACACAAGCTAACAAGAAAGCTATGCCCAAGCGAACTAGTCAGAAGCTAGAAACTCACACTAAGCAAAACACAGGAGAACTAGTAAAGCTGTACACAAGCCAACAAGAAAAGCTATGCCCAAGCTACTAGTAACAAGCTAGAAACTCACACTGAACTGGACAAGGTAGCAGTGCACAGAGCACTCTAACATACCAGGGACCTTAGACGATGCAAAGGCAAAGGCTGCAGTTTCTAAGAGATTAATAAAGCCCTTCAACACCTGAGGAGCAGCTGCAGCCGTTAGTAAGCAACTACGGAGGCTGTCCAGGCACAAACAAGAGAGACAAGTCCGGCAGCCTGGAAGAACCGGACCGGACTGGGCTAAAGTCTGGAATGGGTAGGAACAGCAAGACAAACTATGGCAGCCACTGGCTCTGGCCACCAGCGGGTGAGAGGAGCACAAACCAAGGAACAGGCACAGCGCACACAGAACATAGAGAGACTTAGAATACCTAGGTGCAGCACAGAGGAGCAAACAGAGCCAGGCTGGAGACAGAGGCAGAGCTAACTCAGGCAGCACCCCTAGGTGCAGTACAGTGGAGTAATTAGAGCCATGCTGGAAGCAGCCAGCACACAGAAGGAAAACTACTCCAGAAAGGATAGGCAGAAGCCAGCTTAGAAGCTGACCCCCAGAAATAAGGTAAGTCTGAGGGTGGTCACAGCCACAGACGTGACACTTTCCCTGTTTGCTTGCTTTTCCCTTTGTCTCTAGTGTCTGTTGTTTGACTATGTGCACAGCCTTGTGTATTCCTATAAGTGGCTTCTCTTTATCCTTGAGTGCTGTGTAGCACAGCCTTGTGTATTCTTATGAGTGGCTTCCCTTTACCCTTGAGTGCTGTGTGGCCAGCCTTGTGTATTCTTATGAGTGGCTTCCCTTTACCATTGAGTGCTGTGTAGTCAGCCTTGTGTATTCTTATGAGTGGCTTCCATTTACCCTTGAGTGCTGTGTGGCACAGCCTTGTGTATTCTTATGAGTGGCTTCCCTTTATCCTTGAGTACTGTGTGCACAGCCTTGTGTATTCTTATGAGTGGCTTCCCTTTACCCTTGAGTGGCACAGCCTTGTGTACTCGTATAAGTGGCTTCCCTTTTCCATGAGTGTTGTATGGTACAGCTTAGTGTTCCTATGAATGGCTTTTTTTTTCCTTGAGTGTTGTATGGCACAACCATGAGTGTTCCTTTACTATGGCCGTGTGGCCTTTTCTTGAGTTTTCCCTGTGTGATTTCTGTTTGAGTCCTCTCTGTGAGGTTTCTGTTTTGAGTTTGAGTGGGTTGCTCTTCCGTTTAGTTGTGACTACTAGCGCAGCCCTGAGCGGTCTCTCTGTGTGGCATGAGTGAGTTGTTCTTCCATTTAGCTGTGTCTACTAGCACAGCTCTGAGCATCCTCTCTGTTTGGTTCTGTTTGAGTGGGTGGTTCTTCTGTTAGCTGTGACTACTAGCTCAGCCTTGAGCTGCTTCTCTGTGTGGAGCAAGTGGACAGATCTTCCGTTTAGCTGGGACTACTAGCTCAGCCCTGAGCTACCTCTCTGTGTGATTTCTGTTTGACTTCGTTAGGACTATTCGTTTATAGCTGTGGTTCTATCACAGCCCTGATCGTCCTCTGTTTGATTCTGTTTGTGTTTGAGTGGGTGGTTCTTTTGTTAGCTGTGACTACTAGCTCAGCCTTGAGCTGCCTCTCCGTGTGGAGCAAGTGGACAGCTCTTTTGTTTAGCTGGGACTATTAGCTCAGCCTTGAGCTACCTCTCTGTGTGATTTCTGTTTGACTTGGTTAGGACTATTCGTTTATAGCTGTGGTTCTAAGCACAGCCCTGCTCTGCCTCCCTGTGTGGTTTTCTTATCTTTTACTTGTGGTTTCTACCATGTGAATCTAAGTGGGGTTGTTCTTTCCCCTTCAGTTTCTTTGTGCCTGTGTGTAGGGTCTTTTGACCCCTTGTTTGAGGCTCTGTTTAGTGCAGTGTGTGTGCACTGCTTGAGTAGTACTTGCTCAAGAGATTCTGTTCTGTTTCTTTTCCCTTCCCTCTGGTATGAGTGGGTTCCAGTTCAGCCTTGCGGCTCGAATGCTTGGACTCTGTTACGGGTGGGTTCTAATTCGGCCTTGCGGCCCATATGAGTTGTTCCTGGTTCCTGCTTTTGTTAAGTTCCGTTCCTGGTTTTTGCTTTAGCCAGGCTCTGGTTTCACCTTGTCTTTAGTGTGCTCTGTCTATTTGCCATGTCTGGTATCTTGTTTGTATTCAGTGCCTGGTTCGCCTCTGCTCTGCACCTCCACAGAGGACTTGTCTGCTGCAGCCTGGCCGGCGACGATGTCGACCTCGGTGGGGGGGGGGGCAGTGGCGGCGGGGACCCGGGGGGCGGCCTTGTCCCGGGCCCGGCCCAGTCTCTTGGTGGCCCTGCACAGATGAACTTGTGGGTGTTTGAGAGGCACCTGTACAGGTGAGATTAATGTTAGAGGTAAACTGCTTGATGAAATGTTTGGGAAAATGACTGTGTGCATGTTTGTAAGGGGGTGCCTTCTAAAATTCATCAAAGATGGCAAGAAACCTTTCACTATGTAGCACTGAGTGTGGTAGTAAGATAGGAAACGTGTGTGGAAATGTTAATGTGTTTTGTGTGTATACTCTGAGAATAACCTTTCCATTTTTAAGAGTTGTGATAGAGTTATTTGTAAGTGTGGAGTTGTGGTGATGTATACATGGTATAATAAGTTAAGGAAGAGGGAGGTGTAAAATAGTAGTATTTGTTTGCTGTGCACAATAAATGTAATTAACTTTTTTTTGTTTTTTTTACTAAAACAGTAGTCATCATGAAAGTAACCAAGTGCATTACATTGCTGTGTATGTTATTTTTGTTCCAGCATACAACCATGTGCTCAACACAAAGGTCACTTCAACTGTTGTTGAAGTGTGAAACTATGCAATTGGAGGCTGTTAAGATATGTAAATGCTGTTTGGTATCTGGGATAGGTACTGTAGGTATAGCTAAAGTTTAAGAAAGTGTATAGAATGTGTCTAGATTTGGTTGTCTTTCCCCCTACCCTCCTCAGAATGCTTTACCGATCTAAGGCTCCTTTTGTATTTAATGTAGCATTAGTATAAGGTGACCCAATTGTGAACCACTCTCTGATCCTGGAGCATTAGGCAGGCTAAACAGTGTAGTTTGTGTGCTTTAATTAGCAACAGATGGTGCTACGAGTTTGGTGGGGAAAGGGGTAGATACAATGAAGCTATCACATTTGTAATCATAATGAGGTAGAAAAGTGGGACTTATTTGTGAGGTTCTTTATCTGCATCTCCTCTATGTTAATCATTTACACCACCCCCCACTGCTTAAACCTCAGGTTCAGGAGTGACACACAGCTTATAGCTGTAATATTTCCATTATAGCTTCAGGTCATGTGTTTACCTTTTAGCACTGTACTGATAAGGCATTTTTCCAGGAAATTAAGGTTCAGGTAGGTAGGGGTACTTCTCCTACCAGCTGTTCAGTTCACTGCCAATGGAACAGTTATTTGGAGTGATTAGCAAGAGTTGTCAGCTATTGGTGGTGATGTCTTCTACTCTATCTCGCTGAGCTGTGTAATAAAGGTTACAATAAAGTGTGTGTAGTATAGTCAGTGGTGTGCTGGAGCAAGCTCGCACCAGTTCGCAAGAGCCGGTTGTTACGTTTTTTAACATGTTGTGAGCCAGTTGTTCTGGCAGGCGAGCATGGCAGGAGGGCACCACAAGCCATGCTTACCGCCGCATACCTCACCTCCCACAGCCCTTGTATGCCTGCACCCGTGCCGCCCTGGGGGAGGATATATCTTTTATTTACCTCCGTCGCCGCGGCCGCAGTGAAAGCTCTGCCCATCTCTAGCCTTCCCTTTGTTCCCTCTCTGTGTCCCGCCTTCTTCTGACATAATTTCCTCTTTCCACGAGAGCGGGACACTGAGAAGAAATGAAGGGAAGGCTAGAGACAGGCAGGGCTTTCACTGAGGTGGCCACTGCGACGGAGGTAAATAAAAGATTTAAACCACGCAGGGTGGCAGGAAAAGAGGGATGTTGGGGGAAGAGGGCAGGCAGGTGGACATGGGAGCGGGAGGGCAGTGGAGAGAGGAGAATCACTGGACATGGATGGGAGTGGATGATAGGGGCAAAGGAGAATCGCTGGACATGGCGGAGAGGGGAGTACAGGGCCCATGGAGAGAGGAGAAATTGCTGGACATGGAGGGGAGGGGAGGGGAGAGAGGAGAATTGCTAGGTATGGATGGATGGAGGGGGCCAGGGGAGAGAGGAGAATTGCTGGATATGGATGGATGGAGGGGAGGGCAGGGGAGAGTTGCTGGACATGGGTGGATGGAGGGGAAGGCAGGGGGAGAGGAGGGTTGCTGGACATGGGTGGATGGAGGGGAAGGCAGGGGGAGAGGAGGGTTGCTGGACATGGGTGGATGGAGGGGAAGGCAGGGGAGAGGAGGGTTGCTGGACATGGATGGATGGACGGGAGGGCAGGGGAGAGAGGAGAGTTTCAGGACATGGATGGAGGAGAGGGCAGGAGAAATTCTGGACATGGATGGAGGTGAGGGAATACAGGAAGAAGATGCACATGGATGGAGGGGAAGAGAGAGAGAAGAAATGCTGGACATGGATGGAGGGGAGGGAAGAGAGAGGATGGAGATGAGGGAAAAGGAAGAGAGGAGAAAAACTGCACATGTATGGAGAAAATAGGCAGAAGGTGGATCCACTGCATAGTCAAGTCTGCGGAGGACCCAGCTTTTACTTATGGAGGGCAAAAAATGAAGAAGAAAGGAGGAAAGTAAAGAAATAAATGGAAAGGAAGCCCTGGAAACGGAGTTAAGAGGACAAAGAGCAGCAGAATCAGATACTGGGCCAGTGTCACGTCTGTGGCCGTGACCACCCTCAGCCTTACCTTCTTTCTGGGGGTCAGCAGCTCTGCTGGCTTCTGTCTGTGTTTGTGTTTGTCTTGTCTCTAGTCTCTAGGCTGATTGCTTCACTAGACCTCACCTGTGTGGGCTATGCCTCTCTAGGGAGCCAGCATCTAAGATGGCTGCCACCGGCTCTGTGCCAGCTTCCAAGATGGCTCCTGCTTGTCTTTCCTGTGGGCTCACTTCCTATGTGTGTCAATCCTCTCTTTGGGGTCTGTGTACTTCCTGCTTCTGCCCTACTGCTGGTGACTCATCAGTGAGAGCCTTCATAAGGAAGTGCTGTGCTTGCAGTCAGCGCCTTTGCATAAGTGTTATGCTCTTAGGCCAGGTCAGTAAGTGTCTGCTGCACTACTGCTTAGCCTCTCTCTGGGTTCCAGCCCAGTTTCTTTCTGTGTGTCTCTGTTGTCCTTCCGTGGGGGGTCTTCCCTGCCACTGTCTGTCTGTGGACTGCGGGTCCTTCCTGGCTGACCCTGTGTTTGGGGTGAAGCCTCTGTTCCTGGCTTACCCTGGGTTGGGGTGAAGCCTTTGTCTGGGTTTGTTCTCTGTCTGTATGCGAGGCCTCAGCCTTTGTGAGTTCCCCAGTCAGTGAGTGGAACGGCTGTGGCTTCAGACCCTTGGCCTGTATTCCTGGTTTACTCTGTTTGCTCTGCTGCCTGCCCAAGACCCTTGGCCTGTTCTTCCTGGTTCTGGCTAGCTAGTGTTATCCGGTTTTCCGCTCTGCCTAGCTAACTTATATCCTGTATCTGTCTGGCTAGTGTGTATTTCCTGGGTGATTATTCCTGTATCCTGTCTCCACCTAGCTAGAGGGTTTACCCTGTGGGTATTCCCGGATCCCCGTTCTGCCTAGTGTGTATGTTGCCCTAGTCCTTGCTCCTGCTAAGCTTCTGTACGCCTTGTGTTCCTTGGTCTATCTTCTGGGTCTTGCTAGTGGCTGTGCAGCAGCACACTGTCTGTGTTTAGTTCCTAGTCTAGTCTCCCTCGTGTTTCCTAGATCCAGGGTGGGTCCTCTGGATCTTCCGTTCCTGCCTTATCCTGCAAGTACTGCCGGCCACCTGCACTTCGGAGCTCAACTCCGGAGGAACGGTGGCTAAGTGCAGGTGAAGCTGTGTTTCGTCTGTTCTAGTTGCCTGCCTTGTACTACTCCAGTCCAGAGTTCCAGTACTGCTCTTCTGTGTTTCCAGTCCCGAGGTGGTCTTGCCTGCCGCTGCCGCTCCTTGGCAGTGGCCCAAGGGCTCACAAACTCCAGTCCTGTCTCGTGGACCTGACAGAATGCCAAGGCCCTCGAGAACGCAACAGCCAGCATGATCAGAAAAACAAAGTCACCAGACAACAAAGGTGGAAAAAAATACTTTTATTTTCATTTTAGTGTTTGGAATATGTCCACTTTGAGAATTTACATCTGCTATCATATTTTGCAATGTATAGCAATGTGTTTCTTTCTGTTTTTCTGGTATTGTGCTAAATGCAGAGTCTAACTTCTTAGGATTTCAGGTTAATTTTTGAAGAATTTGAAGAGAGGCTATCTCTGTTCTGCATGTGTGACTGCAAGGCCAAGTGCCTGAATAGGGATCTGTTTGTTAGGTTCTGAGATTTTGATAACACATTGTTTTCCAGAGTTGGCAAGACTGTTCTAATTCCTGGTCTGTATGCTAATTTGGTTTGTGTCATTTTGGGTATACTGCAGCGATATTTTTTTTTTCCTGGTAAAGGGCTTCTAAAACAGACATAATGTTATGAGAATCAGGTGCTCAATGTTAAAAGTTTATATTTATTTACTTATTTATGGCATTTTATCCCACATTAAACATGAATTAGATTGGAACCTGGGAGCATTTAATTTATTTTTTTTCCTGGAGAGAGTAATGTTTTGCCCCCCCCCCCCAGGCTCTCTCTCCGGCTATAGCCAGCTCTGCAATTTGGGGGGGGGGGTGCAAAGGTGGACTGGGGAGAGAGCCTGTTGTTAAACATTTACCAGTACACCACTGAGTATAGTGCTGTCCGATTCAGTCAAAAACATTTTCAATTTGGTATGATTTGATTCTTTAAAAACAATGTTTTTTTTTCGATTCGATTTAACTTGATTGAAATAGTGAGGCCCACATGCTAATATTATAACACACAGTGTAAAAAAAAAAAAAAAACAGGCAGCAGCAATTGAACAAAGGCAGTGTGTGTGAGCATGCCATGCAGTGCTATATCATGTGAAAAGTGAAGTTTGGTCAAGTCCTACGTCTTCCAATTTTTATTAAGAAAAATAATTTTGTCCACTTTGGCTGGCTTCTGGCAACTGCGTCTTGCAGCTATAATTTGTCCATCAGCAGAAAAAATTCTTTCTGAGAGCACAAAGGTGGCTGGCGTACACAGAAACATACTGTTCTCCAGATGCAATTGTTGTGGCTTCCTCAAAAGCCAGCAAACCATCAACGAGTTTTGGGGCAAGATCATAGTCACGTTCGGCAGGTGCACTTTTCTTTGTGATTTTATTGCTGCTGCTCAAAGCTAAACCAATGGGTTGCTTGCCCTCAAACATGTTCAAAACAGAATAATCCATTTATCTAAAAGATAAACTTCTACAAAACAGATGAAGATGTGATTCCATGTGCCCTAATGAAAAGAGAGTTTAATTTTATTTCCATTTCATTTCAATATATTATAATCCCCCAGGTGAGAGCCCTTTTGTGGCTCCTGTCCAGCATCACAAGCCCTCAGCCAGGGCTCACTAGTGCTTTGCTTCTGAGAAAGACTCAGAGACGTGTCTCCTCTATGGCACTCTGTAATCCTAGTAATGTTTGGGCTCCTCTTTGAACTTATATTTGGGAAAGCGAAATACGAAAGCGCCAAACCCCTAAGAGAAAAACTACACTGGCTTCCACTAAAAGAATGAATTACATTCAAAGTCTGCACCCTGGTCCACAAAATCGTCTACGGGGAAGCCCCGACCTACATGTCAGACCTTATAGACTTGCCTATTAGGAACGCAAAAAGATCATCACACACATTCCTCAATCTCCACTATCCTAATTGTAAAGGGCTAAAATACAAATCCACATACGCGACCAGTTTCTCGTACATCTGCACGCAGCTATGGAATGCTCTACCGAAGGCCATAAAAACAACGGAAGACCTAACCATCTTCCGAAGGCTATTGAAAACAGATCTTTTCAAGAAGGCATACCATCAACATCCATCTTAAATACTAAGCAATACCATTATATACGATCTATACAAAACCGAACTTTTATCGCCTGACTGCTTAACCTCTTTGCTTTTAATGATCAAGTACTACCACTTTAAACCTTATGTCGCATAGGGTCTCTCTATAGTCGATGACCTAATGTATGTTACAACCCAATTTATTACTCAGGAACCTTCTTGCAATACCATAATGTATTCTTCTTTACCATGTATGTACGCACATGGTATATATATATATATATATATATATATATATACCATGATCTGTTCCATATATATTATATTCCATGTATGTTACCATGAATGTATGCACATTAATGCAATACCATCTGTAATCATGTTAACCGGAAATGGCAACCGTCATTATGGCAAATGTAAGCCACATTGAGCCTGCAAATTGGTGGGAAAATGTGGGATACAAATGCTACAAATAAATAAATAAATAAATAAACTCAGGGTGACTGTTCTTCATTTATCATCATTTCTTAGAATCCTTCTCTGATGTACCAGAAAGGTGATCTGTTACCCAAGGATACACCTGATGCACCCCTCCCCCGGCATCTTCCTTGGGAATATAACCCTGGTTTCTCAGCTTTACCAGATATGCAAATTAATCAGCAGATGCAAATCCACTCTAGTAGCATCCGTGCAGGGCCAGTCTTAGCAAGTGCGGGGCCCTATGCAGACCAATTTGACGGGGCCCCACCCTAGCCCCGCCCTAACTCCGCTCTACCCTAGCTCCGCCCCCACCCTAGCTCCAGAGCAGGCCACCCCTCCCTCCGAGCTCCAAGGCCCCCAGCTCCAGGGCTTGTCGATCCTGCACAGTCAATGCCAACTGAAAACCATGTCTTTTTCACAAACACAGATACACCCTAATCCACTATAGAATAAGTAGTAATATTTAAACTTTCTATTTAGACAAAAATTAAACTGAACTCCCAGGATGCCAGACTCTGCATACAATACAACACCACACCACAGAAACAGAAAATGTCCCCTAGTACTGTGCAAAATATAAAGACAACAGATGTAAATTTGAAAAAAAAAACTAACAAATACCAATCACCACTTTACAAATTAACAAATAGAAATAAAACAAATATAGAAAATAAAATAATACCATTTTATTGGACTAATACATTTAGCTTTCAGAGGCCAAAACCTCCGTCCTCAGGTCAATACAGTATAAAGCTGTTACAGTATCCTATCCTGACCTGAGGAAGGGGGCTTTGTTCTCCGAATGTTTGTCAAAATGTATTAAAATTAGTCCAATAAAAAGATTATCTTATTTACATGTTCTATTATAAACATTTATTAACACAGCTACAATACTATATCCTAAAGCAAAAAATAAAAATATATATTTTATTTACAGTTTGTCGTCTCTGGTTTCTGCTTTCCTCATCTTCTTTCACTGTCTTCCTTCCATCCAGCATCTGTCTTCGCTCTCTCTCTGCCATCCAGTGTCTGCCCTCTCTGCTGTCCCCTCCATCCAATGTCTGCCCTCTCTCCCTGCCCCTTTCGTGCACATCTGCCCTCTATCTCTGTCCCTTCCATTCACTGCCCTTTCTATCCCTTCCATCCACTGTCTGCCCTTTCTCTCTGCCCCTTCAATCCACCATTTGCCCTCCCTCTCCCATCCATCCGGGTCTGCCCTCCCTCTCGCTCCCCCTTCCATCCAGGATCTGCCCCTCTCTCTGCCCCTTTTTTTCAGCACCCAGTTCCAGCCCCACTCTCCCACCAGTCCCCCGTTTCAGCCCCAGCCCTTTTCTCCCACCAGTACCGAGCTTCAGCCCCCAGCCACTCCTCCCTGTCCCCTTTTCAGCCCCCAGTTTCAACCCCAGTCCCCAGCCCTTTTCTCTCACCAGTCCCAAGCTTCAGCCCCAGCCACTTCTCCCTATCTCCTTTTCAGACCCCAGTACCCCCAGTTTCAGCCCCTGCCCCTTTTCAGCCTCCAGTCCCAGTACTAGCCCCCTTATACCACCTAACCTCCTTTTCAGCCCCCAGTTCCAGCCCCCTTCATCCACATGCCTTGTATTAGAGCCCCCCTTTTCAGCCCCAGAATCATTCTCCCACCTGACCCACGCATGCCCTATTTTCCCACCAGCCCCATGCATGGCCCCCATTTCCCATATGGCCCCTTCTCAAACCCCAGTTCCAGCCCCCTTCTCCCATCTGAGAACCCCCATCCCACACCCTTCTCCCATCTAAGTCCCCCTTACCCCCTCCCCCCATCTGAGAACCCCCACCCTGCAACCTTCTCCCATCTGAGTCCCCCTTACCCCTCCCCCATCTGAGAACCCCCACCCTGCAACCTTCTCCCATCTGAGTCCCCCTTACCCCCTCCCCCCAACTGAGAACCCCCATCCCACACCCCTCTCCCATCTGAGTCCCCCCCCCCCCCCGACCCGACCCACCTACCAACTCCTGCTTGTCCCGTCCCGGGTCCTTACCGGTGCTCCCGCGGCGGGGAGCGATGATCGCCGGGGGGCGCGGGCTCCAGGGCGGCAGGGACAAGCCGCCGACGGGGCCATCATCACCGCGGGTCGCTCTGAGGCTGGCGACCGGCGGGAGCAAACGCTGGCCTTGGGGAAGGGGAGACGCCGGCCAAGATGGCGGTGCCGGCGTCGTCGTCTCCACGGCCAGAGCAGCAGCAGGCAAGTCCCGCCCACTCACGCCGGATTGGTGCGTGGTAGGGGAGTCCCCGCCTGGTAGGCAGGACCGCCAATCCGGGCGCTCCTTGCCTATCAGGGCCGGCGGGATTGGCTCCCTTCCAGGAAGAGAAGAGATGGGCGGGGGATTTAAACCCCGAAGCAAGAAGGGCCCAGCGCTTCCGTTTCGATTGTCAGAAGCCGACGCCGTGGAGTGCAGAGACTGTGTCCCTTCAGCTAGCCGTCCTTGCTAGCTACCCTAGTGACTGTCTTCAGCTAGCCGTCCTTGCTAGCCACCTCCAGAGGCTGTGTTCCTTTCAGCTAGCCATCCTTGCTAGCCACCTCCAGAGACGGTGTTCCTTTCAGCTAGCCGTCCTTGCTAGCCACCTCCAGAGACTGTGTTCCCTTCAGCTAGCCGTCCTTGCTAGCCACCTCCAGAGACGGTGTTCCTTTCAGCTAGCCGTCCTTGCTAGCCACCTCCAGAGACTGTGTTCCCTTCAGCTAGCCGTCCTTGCTAGCCACCTCCAGAGACTGTGTTCCTTTCAGCTAGCCGTCCTTGCTAGCCACCTCCAGAGACTGTGTTCCTTTCAGCTAGCCGTCCTTGCTAGCCACTTCCAGAGACTGTGTTCCTTCAGCTAGCCGTCCTTGCTAGCCACCTTCAGTGATTGTGTTCCCTTCAGCTAGCCGTCTTGCTAGCCACCTCCAGAGACGGTGTTCCTTCAGCTAGCCGTCCTTGCTAGCCACCTTCAGTGATTGTGTTCTCTTCAGCTAGCCGTCCTTGCTAGCCACCTCCAGAGACGGTGTTCCTTTCAGCTAGCCGTCCTTGCTAGCCACCTCCAGAGACTGTGTTCCTTTCAGCTAGCCGTCCTTGCTAGCCACTTCCAGAGACTGTGTTCCTTCAGCTAGCCGTCCTTGCTAGCCACCTTCAGTGATTGTGTTCCCTTCAGCTAGCCGTCTTGCTAGCCACCTCCAGAGACGGTGTTCCTTCAGCTAGCCGTCCTTGCTAGCCACCTTCAGTGATTGTGTTCTCTTCAGCTAGCCGCCCTTGCTAGCCGCCTTCAGAGACTGTGCTTTGGCAGCGCTAGCCGTCCTTGCTAGCGGCTCTGTCGAGACTGTGTTGCTGGCGTCCAGCCAGGCCGGCCGTCACCCCGCGGTTCCAGCAGTCCCGCTGGCCGCCTGCAGCTGGGGGCTCAACCCTCGGTGAACGGCGGTCGCCGCGGGTGAAGAACCGGGGTGCGCGGCAGTCCTCTGAGGTCCTCCGGGCCTCAGAGAACCTAAGGGCTCACCTCTACCCAGACCGGACAGGAAACGGAAGCCATGAGCTCGCCGACGCAGCCTGATCTATGGGACCTGGCCAAGGTACTTCAGCAGCAGCAGGAGCAGCTGAACGCCCTGTCAGGGGCGCTTCAGAACGTCTGCTCTCAACTTTCAACGCTTCAGGTACAGAACCAGGCCGCTGCGGTCCAGGGGGCCGCAGCAGCTCCCCGTTCGGGAGGGTTCCGCACGGGACCTCGGTTCCCTGAGCCGGCACGATATGATGGGGCCCCCGGAGGTTGCCGGGGGTTCCTCAATCAGTGCAACCTGGCCTTCCGGATGCAACCGGAGACATTTGCTTCAGATCAAAGTAAAGTGGGGTATATCATGGGCCTATGTGCAGGGAAGGCTCTGGCCTGGGTGGCCCCACTGAATGAACAACAGGACCCCATCCTGGACGACTATAGTGAATTTCAGCGCCGGTTCCGTATGGTGTTCGACCTTCCGGGGAGACCATCTTCGGTGGCGTCGGAACTGCTGCGAATTCATCAGGGGGAGGGGACGGTGGCCGATTATGCCATCCGTTTCCGGACTTTAGCCACGGAGCTCCGTTGGAACCCGGAGTCCTTGATGGCAATTTTTATGGAAGGCTTACAAGAACGAATCAAGGACGAATTGGCAGGACGAGAGGTCCCAGGCCAGTTGGATGCCCTGATTTCGCTCTGTATCCGAGTAGATACCCGGTTCCAGGAGCGAGCCAGAGCCCGGGCAGAACGGCAGAAGTGGACGCGGGGAACGTCCCGGACTGCTAAGGGGCTGTCTCCTCGCCGTGGGAACCGGGACTTCAAGGAGAGTGGGGAGGAGCCGATGGTGATGGGCCGGCAACGGCTGGCTCCCTCCGCTAGGAAGAAACGCCTGTGGGACGGACTGTGCCTCTACTGTGGTGAGGCTGGACATTTTATCCGAGCCTGTCCCTTTCGGGCGGGAAACGTCTCCCCCAAGGCACCTTGAGGGGAGGGGTCTTGGGGCATTCCGCTCCCCTACCGGATGCCTTGATCACTCTGCCAGTAACCCTACGATGGCACGAGACCATGATCCAGACCCGGGCCCTGGTGGACTCGGGGTCGGGGGGCAATTTCATCGGGCACGAGCTGCTGCAACAGATGGGCTGGCCCACGCTCCCGCGGCGGCCGGCACTGCAAATAACCTCCATCCAGGGAACGACGTTACTGCAGCCGGTCACTGAGATCACCCCCTATTTGGAACTACAGGTGGGGGAGGACCACCGAGAGGAGGTCCGATTCCTGATTCTATCCCGGACCATTCATCCAGTGGTCCTAGGACTGCCATGGTTACGGAGGCATTGCCCTGTTATTGACTGGACCAGGGGAAGCATCCAAGCTTGGGGTAGTGCCTGTCGGGAGAACTGTTGTAAGGGCCGGACCGGCAGCTGCCCTGCCCTGGCGGTGGTACCCGGGGGGGCACGGGTAGAGCTGGGCTCGCTGCCGATGGACTATAGAGACTTTGCAGATGTATTTAATCCCATGGAGGCGGAGGTTCTACCGCCCCATCGGTCGTTTGACTGTGCCATTAACTTGATGGTAGACACCGTGCCGCCGCGGGGTCGCCTATATGCCCTGTCCCGAGGAGAGTCCAAGGTAATGCAGGAATACATCCGGGAGAATCTGCGGAAAGGCTTCATCCGGCCCTCTACGTCCACGGCCGGGGCCGAATTCTTTTTCGGCACTAAGAAGGATGGCTCCTTAAGGCCCTGTATTGACTATCGGGGGTTAAATGCCATCACGGTAAAGGATCGTTTTCCTCTACCGCTCATCCCCGAACTCTTCGGCAGGTTGCAAGGAGCCCAGATGTTTACCAAGTTGGACTTGCGGGGGGCCTACAACTTAGTTCGAATTCGGCGAGGGGACGAATGGAAGACGGCCTTTAACACCCACGAGGGACATTTCGAGTATCCGGTGATGCCCTTTGGCCTGTGTAATGCCCCTGCGGTATTTCAGCGACTTATCAACTTTGTGCTTGAGGATTTTTTGAACTCCACAGTGATTGTGTACCTGGACGATATCTTGGTGTTTTCCCAAAACCCCACGGACCATGTGAGCCATGTTCACGCCGTGCTGCAACGGTTACGGCAATACCGCCTGTTCGCTAAGCTCAGTAAGTGCGCTTTTCATCAGAGGTCGCTACCATTTTTGGGACACATTCTGTTACCCGGGGGGTTACAGATGGAGCCGGATAAACTCCGGGCAATTCGAGAGTGGCCACAGCCGCTGGGATTGAAGGCCCCTACAACGTTTTTGGGATTCGCGAACTACTATCGCCAGTTATTCCTCAGTATTCCCAATGACGGCGCCGATGACAGCCCTTACTAGAAAAAATGCTAACGTCCGGGACTGGCCGCTCGAGGCGCAAGTGGCCTTTCGCCAGGTGAAAGAGGCCTTCAAATCAGCGTCCATTTTGCTAGCCCCGGATCCAGAGAAACCCTTTATTGTGGAGGTGGACGCGTCCGCGTTGGGAGCCGGGGCGGTCCTCTCTCAGGTGAATCTCAAGGGCCGGCGCCAGCCTTGTTCATTCTTCTCTCGTAGATTCTCCCCGGCAGAGTGTAATTATACCGTGGGGGATAGAGAGCTCTTAGCATTGAAATTAGCCCTGCAGGAATGGAGACATCTGCTGGAGGGAGCGGAACATCGGTTTCACGGTGATCACCGACCATAAGAATCTACTATCTGCAGGAGGCCCAGCGGCTCAATCCCCGACAAGCCCGGTGGTCATTGTTTTTCGCTAGATTTCATTTTCAAACTGGTCTTTCGGGCGGCCGCTCAGAATACCCCTGCGGACTCTCTCTCCAGAGCATTTGAGGTCCCAGAGGAGACAAGGGAGATCCATTCCATGTTGGACCCGGCATGCCTCAGCGCGGCCGTAGGGGAGGTCGCGCTGGTGAAGACACTAGTGCCGGCCGCTGATCGGCGAAGGTAATGCAATGGGGGCATTCGTCCAGGTGGGCGGGTCATTTTGGGTATCACAAAACCTTGCGTCTCATTGCCAGACAGTACCGATGGCCTCAGATGAGGCGGGACATTCTTCACTTCGTCACCACCGTCCTGTGTGCGCCCGGACTAAACCGGACCATCGGGACCCCATGGGCGAGTTGCAACCACTGTCCGTACCGACAGGCCCCTGGACGGAGCTTTCCATGGATTTTTATCACCGACCTCCCCAGCTCCCGCGGACACACGGTGATCTGGGTGGTGATTGGACCATTTTTCCCCGGATGGCCCATTTCGTTCCCCTGCCGGGCCTTCCGTCGGCGGCCGCGTGGCCCGACTTTTCATCCAACACATTTTCCGACTCATGGGCTGCCTCTTCGGATTATTAGCGACCGAGTCCTCCAATTCAGCTCGCGTTTCTGGAGGGCCCTGTGCTCCGCTTTAGGGTGAAGACCCCTTTTTCCTCAGCTACCATCCCCAGACCAATGGCTGGTCGAAAGGGCGAACCAAAACCTTAAAGGGTTCCTACGAGCGTTTGTCAACAAAGCGCCAAGATAACTGGGTTTCCCTACTTCCGTGGGCCGAGTTTGCATATCATCAACAGTGTCCACTCGGCCTCGGGAGACTCTCCATTTTTCTTGGTATATGGACGACATCCTCGACTGCCAGCACCTTCCCGTCTGGTTCTACGACCCCCATGGTGAAGGTAACTCTGGCGGACCTGCAAAGAGTCTGGGAGATGGCCCGAGAAACAACTGCAGAGGGCAGCTGCCAAATACAAGGTCTTCGCCAGACACGCCCACCGGCAGGACGGCTCCCGTCTTGCAACCAGGGCAGAAGGTATGGTTAAGCCACAAAATACCTCCGACTCCGGGTGCCCTCTCGGAGATTGGGACCTCGGTACATTGGACCGTTTGGCAATCCAATCACGACTTGGAGCTGTAACCTATCGGTTGCGACTACCGAGGACCCGTGCGAGGGCACAACGCCTTTCCATATCTCCTTAATGAAGAATTTCCGAGGGTCTAGATGGCATCCCCAACAGCAGGAGTCCGAAGATCTAGAAGCTGACCCCCGATCCGGAGTATGAAGTGGACGAGGTTCTGGACTCAAAGAAACGGCGGGGGAAAGCTATATTATTTATGTCCGGACGAATTTTGGTCCCGAGGACAACTCCTGGGAGCCCGCGGCGAATGTACATGCCCCGGAGCTGATCAAAGCCTTCCACACCTGGCATCCGTCCAAACCCGGGCCCGGGGAAAAGGGGCATCCGGGGAGGATACTGTCCCGTCCCGGGTCCTTACCGGTGCTCCCGCGGCGGGAGCGATGATCGCCGGGGGCGCTGGGCTCCAGGGCGGCAGGGACAAGCCGCCGACGGGGCCATCATCACCGCGGGTCGCTCTGAGGCTGGCGACCGGCGGGAGCAAACGCTGGCCTCGGGGAAGGGGAGACGCCGGCCAAGATGGCGGTGCCGCCGTCGTCGTCTCCCCGTCCAGAGCAGCAGCAGGCAAGTCCGCCCACTCACGCCGGATTGGTGCGTGGTAGGGGAGAGTCTCCACCTGGTAGGCAGGACCACCATCCGGGCGCTCCTTGCCTATCAGGGCCGGTGGGATTGGCTTCCCTTCCAGGAAGAGAAGAGATGGCGGGTGGATTTAAACCCCGAAGCAAGAAGGGCCCAGCGCTTCCGTTTCGATTGTCAGAAGCCGACGCCGTGGAGTGCAGAGACTGTGTCCCTTCAGCTAGCCGTCCTTGCTAGCTACCCCAGTGACTGTCTTCAGCTAGCCGTCCTTGCTAGCCACCTCCAGAGGCTGTGTTCCTTTCAGCTAGCCGTCCTTGCTAGCCACCTCCAGAGACGGTGTTCCTTTCAGCTAGCCGTCCTTGCTTGCCACCTCCAGAGACTGTGTTCCCTTCAGCTAGCCGTCCTTGCTAGCCACCTCCAGAGACTGTGTTCCTTTCAGCTAGCCGCCCTTGCTAGCCACCTCCAGAGACTGTGTTCTTTTCAGCTAGCCGTCCTTGTTAGCCACCTCCAGAGGACTGTGTTCCTTTCAGCTAGCCGTCCTTGCTAGCCACTTCCAGAGACTGTGTTCCTTCAGCTAGCCGTCCTTGCTAGCCACCTTCAGTGATTGTGTTCCCTTCAGCTAGGCCGTCTTGCTAGCCACCTCAGAGACGGTGTTCCTTCAGCTAGCCGTCCTTGCTAGCCACCTTCAGTGATTGTGTTCTCTTCAGCTAGCCGCCCTTGCTAGCCGCCTTCAGAGACTGTGCTTTGGCAGCGCTAGCCGTCCTTGCTAGCGGCTCTGTCGAGACTGTGTTGCTGGCGTCCAGCCAGGCCGGCCGTCACCCCGCGGTTCCAGCAGTCCCGCTGGCCGCCTGCAGCTGGGGGCTCAACCCTCGGTGAACGGCGGTCGCCGCGGGTGAAGATCCGGGGTGCGCGGCAGTCCTCTGAGGTCCTCCGGGCCTCAGAGAACCTAAGGGCTCACCTCTACCCAGACCGGACACTGCTGCACCTACTAACTTTAAAAAAAAATTGAGAATTGCTGAGTAGCAGGCAGCGCCTCGCGTCTGCCCTGCTAGTAAAAATCTCCTGCACGTTGTCGGGCCGGCCTTCCCGCATTAAGTCCCGCCCTCCTCTGAGGTAATAGGCTCTTCCCGCATTGTCCCACCCTCCTCTGAGGTAATAGCCTATTACCTCAGAGGAGGGCAGGACTTAATGCGGGAATAGCCTATTACCTCAGAGGAGGGCGGAACTTAATGTGGGAAGGCCGGCCCGACGACGTGCAGGAGATTTTTACTAGCAAGGCAGACGCGAGGCGCTGCCTGCTACTCAGTGCTTCTCAAATTTTTTATGGAACAGCGATCGATCGTCGGGGGGGGGGGGGGGAGCGGCGGGCAGGGTGACCCCAGGCGCGCCGCGCGGGGCCCTATGTGGCCGCCTCACCCTAAGACCGGCCCTGCATCCCTGATCCCCTCTTGTGGGGAACAACTTCTTTCCACCAACAATTCCTCTGGCTTTCTTCTCAACTGAGCCCAGCTAATTTGTGAGATCTGGGTCTCAGTTTATAACAGCCTCCTGCCCTGGACAGGACTTTCATCACTCACTTTAACTTTACAGTCCTGTCCTCCACTCCACAGCTGTTAGTCAACTTCAAATAATACTCAGTTCCATTACTACCATATCCATAGCCAGGTAAGTACCTTCTCTCTCAGCTTCCAGATGATCTCATCCAGCAGGCTTCAGTTGTTCCATCCCCCAATTCCTCTCCCCTAGCTCCTCTCGAGGTGCTGTTTATATAGGGCTGCTAATAGTCCACCACACCCTTTCTGGGCCCCTCCTCCTAGTTCTGGAAGAGTCCAGAGCCTTCGGTGTGCCTTTTCTCTTAAAGGGGAATCCTCTGCAACAGGTCCTCACTGGTCCCCATGTTCAGGCCTTGGCTGGAGCTCCCTCTAGTGGCCCCTTCAGGTCATTACCCTTGGAGCTCCCTCTAGGGACCATATTATGGCATTTTTCAATATTTTCTCTAGGAGTGCGCCCTCTGGCGGCCTCCTCAGGGTAGGGCAGTCCTGTGTTTATCACAATATTCTATCATCTTTATAACACCAGGCTTCCCAAGGCAGATTACAACAGTTAAGATGAACCCATCAGGAAGCAGGAGCCCATCACTGAAATCTGGCCATCTGTATTGTATAGAAGAACAGTGAAGAAAAATGGACACAAACTACAGAGTTTATAATTGCTGTTTCTACCAGCTACAATAATTTTTGAAGCTGTTTTAGAGATATTCAATTGTTTATTTATTTTCTCCTCCACCTTTTAAGGCACTGCTTATCCAACTGAAACAGCTTTAGACTTGTTACAGATGGACTAACAATAAAGAATGACAATGTGGATGCAGCAGCTCATAGGTTTGCTTGCTTTCTTTTGAGTGTATGGCAATGACGACTGTGCAGGGGAGTGGAAACATCGATTAACCAAATTGTCTTCCTTGTTTACAGTGGACTAGATAGGCTCACTTCCACTCCTGTCTATTAAACCTCCTTGCTTGGCTTGCTTGGTTCGGCTGCCAGTCCCGCCCCCTGATGTCAGTTCCTGTTCCAGCTGTGCACCAATAGAGAGATTTCCTTGCCTGCGCCAACAATAGAGACCTTGGGCCCCCTGCTATGGTTAGTTTATCATCTTGTCACTGCTGCTGCTTCCCTCAGCAGCTGCAGTGGCTTGGGTGACAGCATGAGGGAAAAAGGGAGGGAAGCAGCGACAGTGGCTTAGGTAACAGCAGGAGGGAGAGAAGTAGCGGTTTGGGTGGCAGCGGGAGGGAGGAAGGGAGGTGGAGAAATCCCAAATCGGGACTCCTGATTTTTTTCCAAAACGAATCGATTAGTCCAAAACGACGAATCAATTTGAATCGTGAATTGGACAGCACTAGTGGAGTATGCTTGATTTCCTTTCTGCCCTAAGCCCCGTTTTCATCTTATCCAAAACATTTTCAGTGTGTGCTTTAAAATACCATGAAGTGATTTATGTGAGAACACAGTGACACAAGCGTAGTCTAGTGGGGTGAGTTGATGAGTACAGAAGGAGCCCACTACTTTATGATCTTTCAGGCACTTATACCAAACTAACATTAACTTTACATGAAAAGCAAAACCTTGCAGGCCCATCCATCCACTGCAACTGGCCACTCACAAATGTGCAAATAGCCACACTGGTAGACACATTATCCACACACAGCCATTTTCATGCCATGCAACAGAGTAGTATGGTGCCAGACATTGATCCATGCAATAGCCAGTCTGTAGACTGCCTTATGGACAAAAAATATGTATATTGTTTCTACCATCTGGTGTTCATAAGAAGGAAAGATGATGGCAACTTATAACTTGAATGATGTCCTATGTGATACCTGTGCACAACATAACAAGGAGTGTATTATCAGGCTGGGGGTCTATGGCACACAACTGATGCCCCAATGATCAGAAGCAAAGGCAGGCGCTAGAAGCCAATAGTGCCTTAGTAACGGCCACTTGTGCTTCTGCACAATGATCACAGTCAACAAGCAAGTGTAACAATAGGCTCAGCAGCTGTGACTGCAATGAGCATGCAAATACATGCTAAACAGGCCATTACTTATTCCTTCCCACTGCTCAATGGGCAGAGCACCAAATATTGTGACTGCTCCTGCAGCAAACCCTACACCAGCTGTCATTTGGGCTTTACAGAGCATTGTGGAAGGATGGGGAGCCCTGCACAGCACAGATTTGAATGCATGCAAAACACATAACCCCCCCCCCCCCCCATAACAATCATGTCCCTATTGGCTACTGCCCCCAACCTCCCCCTGACACAGCAACAGGGGGACAGGAAGTCCAGGGGACATCAAGCCCTGGCTCTCCCTCAAGGGTTCATGGGGCTGCAGATCGGGTGGATCTCCAGCCCCCCTTACTCCCCCCCCCCCCCCAACATCCAAATAAGAAGCCCTGGTGCCCCAGGTGAGCTGCCATCCCAACCCCTATCCTCCATGGTGTTGTAACTGAGCCCTCCTCTCCCCCCAGTACCTTTAGGTGGAGGAGAAAGTAGCACACTCCCTCCTCATCCAGCGCCCCCTTCAAAAATTTGCCACCCTGCCCTTCACAGGGTATCCTGGGATGCACAGGCTGCACTTTACCTAACATATAGGGATGGCCTGCCTAGCACTTCCAAGGATACATTGGGCAGTTCATAGTGGTGTCATTATGAACGGGACAGGGGGTGCTGGATGAGGAAGGAGTGTGCTACTTTCTCTTCCTCCACCAAGGTACCAGGAGAGAAGGCCTCAGATAGAACACCAGTGAGGATGGTTGGGGTGGCAGGCCAACTGGACCACCAGGCCTTATTATTTGGATGTAGTGGGAGGGTTAAGGGTGCTTGATATCCCCCCAAGCTCCAGCCCCCCGGACCCTCATATCAGTGGAGCGGAGGGGGGGGGGGGGGGGGGCTGGTCATCCACCAGACCTCCTGCCCCTCCATGTAGCTGTCCCAGGGAGAGGGGGTTGATGTTGAGGATTGCAGGACTCAGTAGGCCACCAGGCTGGACCTGTACACCAAGTGCAGGAGGATTGTGTCTGAGCCCATGGTCAGGCACACTTCTCCCACACATGTACACTATGCTCCTAAATGATAGTGTGATTTAATGTGCATGTTATTAATTTTGCCCATAGGGCTATTATAGCCCCTGCAATGTCCCAGTACTATTTTTCATGAACTTTTTGTAACAGTATGGGACTTTTCATCATTGGGTCCTGAGAGTCTATCCTTGATGTGACTTTTGCAAAACCAGAGATCCATCCTTTACCTCATTCATAGTGCATACTTAAATATTCTGGCGTGGAGGTTCAGGACAAATATATTCCACGTATTAGAAAAAAGGGAAAAAAGACTAAACGTCAGCCGGCGTGGCTAAACAGTAAGATAAAGGAAATCATTAGAGCCAAAAAACAATCCTTCAGAAAGTGGAGAAGAGAACCAACTGAAAGTAACAGGATAGATCATAAGGAATGCCAAGCCAAATGCAAAGCGGAGATAAGGAGGGCAAAAAAGGACTTTGAGAAGAAATTAGCGTTGGAAGCAAAAATACATAGTAAAAATTTTTTTAGATACATTAAAGCAGGAAACCGGCCAAAGAGTCGGTTGGGCCGCTGGACGAAAATGGTGTTAAAGGGGCGATCAAGGAGGACAAAGCCGTAGCGGAGAAATTAAATGAATTCTTGCTTCGGTCTTCACCGAGGAGGATTTGGGGGGGACACCGGTGCCGGAAAGAATATTTGAAGCGGGGGAGTCGGAGAAACTAAACAAATTCTCTGTAACCTTGGAGGATGTAATGGGTCAGTTCAGCAAGCTGAAGAGTAGTAAATCACCGGGACCTGATGGTATTCATCCCAGAGTATTAATAGAACTAAAAAATGAACTTGCGGAGCTACTGTTAGAAATATGCAATCTGTCCCTAAAATCGAGTGTAGTACCGGAAGACTGGAGGGTAGCCAATGTTACTCCGATTTTTAAGAAGGGTTCCAGAGGAGATCCGGGAAATTATAGACCGGTGAGTCTGACGTCGGTGCCGGGCAAGATGGTGGAGGCTATTATTAAGAATAAAATTGCAGAGCATATACAAAAACATGGACTGATGAGACAAAGTCAGCACGGATTTAGTGAAGGGAAGTCTTGCCTCACCAATCTAATGCATTTTTTGAGGGGGTAAGCAAACATGTGGACAATGGGGAGCCGGTTGATATTGTATATCTGGATTTTCAGAAGGCGTTTGACAAAGTGCCGCACGAAAGACTCCTGAAGAAATTGCAGAGTCATGGAATCGGAGGTAGGGTATTATTATGGATTAAGAACTGGTTGAAAGATAGGAAGCAGAGAGTAGGATTGCGTGGCCAGTATTCTCAGTGGAGGAGGGTAGTTAGTGGGGTCCCGCAGGGGTCTGTGCTGGGTCCGTTGCTTTTTAATGTATTTATAAATGACCTAGAGATGGGAATAACTAATGAGGTAATTAAATTCGCCGATGACACAAAATTATTCAGGGTCGTCAAGTCGCAGGAGGAATGTGAACGATTACAGGAGGACCTTGCGAGACTGGGAGAATGGGCGTGCAAGTGGCAGATGAAGTTCAATGTTGACAAGTGCAAAGTGATGCATGTGGGTAAGAGGAACCCGAATTATAGCTACGTCTTGCAAGGTTCCACGTTAGGAGTTACGGATCAAGAAAGGGATCTGGGTGTCGTCGTCGATGATACGCTGAAACCTTCTGCTCAGTGTGCTGCTGCGGCTAGGAAAGCGAATAGAATGTTGGGTGTTATTAGGAAGGGTATGGAGTCCAGGTGTGCGGATGTTATAATGCCGTTGTATCGCTCCATGGTGCGACCGCACCTGGAGTATTGTGTTCAGTACTGGTCTCCGTATCTCAAAAAAGATATAGTAGAATTGGAAAAGGTACAGCGAAGGGCGACGAAAATGATAGTGGGGATGGGACGACTTTCCTATGAAGAGAGGCTGAGAAGGCTAGGGCTTTTCAGCTTGGAGAAGAGACGGCTGAGGGGAGATATGATAGAAGTGTATAAAATAATGAGTGGAATGGATCGGGTGGATGTGAAGCGACTGTTCACGCTATCCAAAAATACTAGGACTAGAGGGCATGAGTTGAAGCTACAGTGTGGTAAATTTAAAACGAATCGGAGAAAATTTTTCTTCACCCAACGTGTAATTAGACTCTGGAATTCGTTGCCGGAGAACATGGTACGGGCGGTTAGCTTGACGGAGTTTAAAAAGGGGTTAGATAGATTCCTAAAGGACAAGTCCATAGACCGCTATTAAATGGACTTGGAAAAATTCCGCATTTTTAGGTATAACTTGTCTGGAATGTTTTTACGTTTGGGGAGCGTGCCAGGTGCCCTTGACCTGGATTGGCCACTGTCGGTGACAGGATGCTGGGCTAGATGGACCTTTGGTCTTTCCCAGTATGGCACTACTTATGTACTTATGTACTTATATTATGCTCACATTCTATTTGCATCTCAGTTATTTGACTTCCCCTGCTGTTAAATGTATATACATAGGATGTTTAAGTGTACATGCTGAACACCAACTTGGGGGAGTCTTTTACAAAAGCTTAGCTCAACTTATCTGTAGCATGACCCATTTTATTCCTAGGGGCCCTGCTGCAAATAATGCGAGCTAAGCTTTAGTAAAAAAACAAAAACCCTTGGGTGAATCTCTGTGTGAGTGGAGGGCAATTCTCCCCCCCCCCCCCCCCCCCCACCATGGTCAAAAGTGACACTCATTCCAATCACTATATCCCTCACTAGTAAAAAGTACACTTTAATGGAACAATGATGACACTTGTAGGGCACAACCTACCTCACGCCGCATGTAAGCCATCCTATTAAAACGGATGTGGACCCTCCTCCACCTCTGGTTGTAGCACTCCACGTCGAAACCACTAGAGGCACCAGGGAAGAGGGAGTCCTCATGTTTTGCCTTCCCTTGGGTGGCATTTTGATCTGGCTTGGATAGTGTTGGAAACAGGATACTGGGCTTGATGCATCTTTGCTCTGTCCAAGTGTGCCAAATGCTTCTCTTGTAAACAAGTTAGTAAAACAAATGTGAAAGTAACCTTACCAGAGTATGCGTGTTCAGTATAAGCACTGATGCTAATGTAGGTGCCTTCACTAACTAATGGCCTATATATTCATACACATGTTAAGATGACACCTTTTGCTCTTATTACAATATTATTCACTACTTTCAAAGCAAGCAACACATACTGTAATAACCCCCAAGACACTGCTGGATTTGAACCCAGAATGCATAGTTTAGAGACCACTATGCTAACCATTAAGCCACCGTTGCAGTACCAACTTATAGGTCATGGAGATATATGCAGCATTGCTGAATGTAGCTTAAACAGCTACTAGAGGGTCATGGAACTTGCAATGCTGCAAAGGTGCTTTACATTCCCCCCACCAATCAGTACCTGAATATAATGTGGACAGCACTGCACATGTTAATTTGTGCTGAAGAGATATGAGGTACTACTAGAGTACACACAATGCTTTAAAAGTAAACTGTTGTACAGATTGTAGTTTGATGTTTGTGCAGACCAGAACAGTGTGTGACCTTTTAATACAAGATACTCTGTCAACTGCATACAACCTGTATGACAAATGATTTAAAACTGGGTTTTGTATAAAGGTGGTGTACTTGAGAGATGATTAATTCCAAAAATGAGTTCACTACACCTTTACATGTGATTTTCTATCCATACCACAGCAAAGACATTGAAAACACAGCCCAAACTACCTTGAAATTCCAAACCATGAAGTAGGGATGATAACGCAGATGCCCTGGGACTGTTAGACTACTGCATATGTGTGAGGTATACCATGGATCAGAGAAACCTTGTAAAGCTGTATTCTTGGATCTGAGGTCTGGGCATTTGAAGGGATGCAAACATTTGTTGCAAGGTGGCCTACATTACCTTTTTGCATGCTGGTCCTAGAATAGGTCATTGACTTAAGTGCATGCTACTGGAAGCTGTGGTTGTGGGTTTGAGGCTGCTGAATTTTGCCCTAGAAAAATGACAGAGAGATTTCTCTTGTAATCCTAATAAGGTGTAATATAACATTTTATGTTTCAACTATTTTTATTATGAAATAAATGCATAACAAAGACAAACTTGTAGGTACAATTGCAGTCTGTACAACCCAGGAAAGTTCAATAAACATGACTAGAACACCCTCTCCTGAGTGGAGCCCTACTTGATTTTAACAACCCAAGATAAACCCCCATCCTATATATTCCCTCCCCCCAAAAGGCAACAGCCCAATGCCTGCGCCTATCTGAACCCCTCCTCCCAGAACACTGAAACCCGCAACATCCAGAATCTACCACTATCCCCACCTTGACCGTTGCATCTGAGGTCTTAAGGCTCTCCTACATTAATGGGAGCTAAACTAATATGCGAGTTAAATCTCATCATCCAATCCCACCCCCCACCCACCTAACCCCCTCCCTACTCAAGGGGTGTACCCTCCTTATAATCAAAACTATCCAGAATGCTCACAGTCCATTAAGAACGAGGCTCCTGCCCCATTGAGATAGTGTGTCCAAATAGATACCCCAAATTTAAAAAACACAGGTTTTGCATTTGTAGGAACCCCTGGATTATTTTGCCTCCCAGGACAGCAGCTGGTGCACAAGGTTACGCCAATGCCAATGTTCAGGTGTACTCTCTGAGGCCCAAGACCGCAATACACATTTCCTCGCCAACAGACACAATTTGCGAAATAAGGTTCCTTCTGCCGATGACCCCCTAAATGATCCCGGGCCATCAAGCACCATTTGAATTGGGGTACCCGCAATTCTCCTTGAGGACAAGAAAGATAAGTATTCCACCACCCGGCACTAGAAGCGTCAAACTACCCAGCAGGAACAAAAAGTGTGAAAAAAAGTATTATCTAACAATTTGCACTTTGGACAGAGAGGAGACCCGGTGCCTCCAGCTTTAAACAATTGAACCTGAGCGAAATAGGTTCTGTGTATTACTCAAAAGGCACAGTCCCGATAGCTAGCACCACTGACAAGGCTTGGGATGCCTCTGATGTGCGCCACTATATCCCAAGAAGCCAAATTCACCCCCAAATCCCCGCTACCACCTAGTTATCTGTTCTACACCCTCAAACCTCCAAAAAAGCCACAACGCCTTGTGGATGCCCGATACCATGGGAGCGCTATCTGAGAACTCCTCAAAAAACAATCTAATTTTGGCTCCTAATTTGACATGCAAGGCCTCCCCATCTAATGATCTAATGAAATGTTGTAATTGATAGTACACAAACAAGTCTCCCCATTGTGTAGCCTCTGGGTTCCTCAACTGGTCTGATGGGAGTAGTCGTCCATCTGCCCTCAACACCGCTTCTAAGCAGTCCAACCCCAATTCCTCCCACTGTACAAAAGCTGGATTATCTAAGCCTGGCAAAAAGGCTGGGTTGCCCCTAATAGCCAGGAGTTCCGTAACCTTTGGGTTCCCTCCCAGACCAATTCCCAATAACCGCCAGGCCTCTCTCAAAGGACCCAAGTGAACACTACATCTCAAATGACCGGGAATTAAGGATCTATCCATCTGCAACAGAGAAATTAGGGAAAAGGAAATGGGACTTGATATATTGGCCTGAGGCTTTTGCAACTACATTCAAAGCGGTTTACATAATTCAGGTACTTATTTTTGTACCAGGGGCAATGGAGGGTTAAGTGACTTGCCCAGAGTCACATGGAGCTGTAGTGGGAATTGAACTCAGTTCCCCAGGATCAAAGTCCACTGCACTAACCATTAGGCTACTCCTTTTTTTGCCCCATTCAAGTTAGCTTGAATGGGGCAAAAAAAAAAAAAAACCTACCTCCAGAGCCAGAGGTGTGTAGTGGCTTGAGGAAAATAGCCAGTCGCGGAGATGTCTTAGAAGGCAAGCGAGGTTATAAAGCTTCAAGTTGGGTAGACCCAGCCCCCCACCAGCAAAAATTGACATCTCATCTTTGTAATATAACATTTTAATGCTGGTACAAGCACCTCACATACTCCCAAGGGCATGACTTAACCGAGCTGGCTGTTTGTGTCCAAACCTGGGGGAGTGTGCAGATAGGAAAAGAGAGATGGGGGATGGGAAATAGTGCAGTATACCTGAAGTAAAACTTAATTATAGACATGGTAAAAGGGGACCTGTACTGGTGTCAGCACGTGTTTTTATCGTGCACTGAGGTTCGCATTTACTACTGTGTGTAAAAGATAGTTTTTACTGTTTTTTGAAGAAATGTCTGTCCAGCAAGTGATTATCTGCTACTTCCAACTAAACTGCTAATGCATATCAGTTTAGTTGGAAGTAGCAGATAAGTGGAACTAGATTTTTGGAACTACTAGTGTGTATGATATATTTACATACACTTTTGATAGTTTATACCCCTGACGCAGCCTGAGGGCGAAACGTGGCCACGTCGGGTATTGTTCCAATAAATGCATTTGATTCCACTGCTTTGTTGTTTTTTATCTACTGATTCTTAAATAACTACACCTGTGTCTTCTGTCTCTTCATAAAACTCTCCTCCAGTTTAAACAGTCTGTCATTCTGGTTCTTCATTTTCCTGCTGGAGCCTTTATTTCCTGTTGAATATCCAAAGAAAAGAGCAAACAGTACTAATAGACCTATGCAGCTCTTACACAGCATCATAGGCGGTCGGTGGCCCAACTGTTTGGGGGAGGCTAAAGGGGGTGGGGTTAGGGGTGGGATTAGGGGTGGAGCTTAAATCCATAATTGTCTGATAACACACAGAAAAAAATAAATAAAAATAAAAGTCACAATTAATACCTTTTATTAAATTTAGATATTAGCTATGTATCATATGTCAAAGAATAAAGTGGTTGCTCAAAGCATATACTAACCACAATCGCTCAACTGCAAAACACTATGCACAATTCAAACCTTCATTATACTCACTTCAGAAACAATCTAAGTAATAATCTGTCACAAAAACAGGACATCTAGAACCCCGAGTTCACAAATTGAAGGCATGTAAAATAAAATATGTGAATCAACCTAAGCATTTTTTTCAACAGAAAAAACTTAAACTAAATGGCTAATCTAGTATCCCTTGAGCTACTACTGAAAAAGATGTGAGCAAAAATCCAAATAAATAAACACAGACTCATGCCAGTGCACCGCAGTTATCAAGGGAGATCAGTTTTTGAAATTTAAGACTGTGATAACACTGACGTTTACTGTACAGAATAATATAATTAAAGGGCTCTTTCCTTGTACAAAATATCTTGAGTGAGGAGAAGTGTTAACCAGTTTGCCATCAGTCATTCGTGGACTAGTGCTGTCTGATTTAAACCAGACAGACTGTGCCTCTGGCAAACCTGGGCCGACAAGATGCAGAAGAGATTCCCATGAACAAGAAATGAGTCACACTGTCCAACGCTGACAAGTGACAAACCCCTTGGCTAAAGCAGTCAGAGGTGCTTTAAAATTACTTTTTGCTTTCTGCTCTCCAAAAACACCACCCTGTTCAGGGGACTAACTGTGGGAAGGGCAAAAAAAGAGAAGCGGGTGGATCAATGCCCTCAACCCACAGACCCTCTTCCCAACGGCCGAAGAGCGCTTGACTCTCGTGTCCATGATCGATCCATCCATCCATCCCAGTTGTGTGCTGCCACTTCAACAATGAACAAACACCGGCCGCCGTGGACTTGGCACTAAGCATATAGAATCACAATAAACGTGTGCTCATGCAGCACCATTTATACAATTTGGCTCTTATTGTTTATACCAGTTCTGAAATTTTCTGTTCCTAATGTTGGCATTGTTAATATTTTTTTAAACTTTCAAAAATAATAAATATGCAAACCTGCAGGAAGCAGTGTCTCAACACTCCTGAGGCAGGCAGCCTGCCTGTCCTGTGCTGGGCCCCTCTCTTTCTCTAACAGCTTCCTCTGGCTGACCTGGCTCCCATTTGTGTCACTCTCCTTCCTATACAACACCGGCACCAAGCAAATAAGCCGAACAAACAAACAAATCCTTCCCCTCCACTTGGCTACGTCAGGTTGGGCCACAGTAGGAGACTGGCAGAGAGGGCATGGCAGATTGCTGGGTTTCTGTGCTCCGATCCTCTGGAAGGAAATGAAATGTGAGTAAGAAGAATATTGGAGGAAAAGAGTTCGCAAAGAGGCCGCAGAGAATGAAAGTGTCCTGCACAAGTGGAACATTTTCGCTTTGAAAATGCCAAAGACCGCGTTCGTGATTTTCGATCATGGGTACCAACTCAGCAGTGGTGGAAGGAACCCCAAACCTGAGACCTCATCATCATAGGCACCCCGTAAAAGAAGCTGTGACCTTTTCCGCCGCTGCCCACCACCCGCTGAGCCCGCCCTCAGCTCCCCGACCTTCCTGCAGTGGCCGCCCGGCATTTAAACCTTTTTAAGTTGCAGCGACGGCTCACCTCCGCTCCAGCCTTTCCCTTCTCGCTCAGTGTCCCGCCTTCCTCTGATGAGGTATTTCCTGTTTCCGCGAGGGTGGGACACTGAGCGAGAAGGGAAAGGCTGGAGCGGAGGTGAGCCGTCGCTGCAACTTAAAAAGGTTTAAACGCCGGGCGGCCACTGCAGGAAGGTCGGGGAGCTGAGGGCGGGCTCAGTGGGGGGTGGGCGGCGGCGGAAAAGGCGAGGAAAGGTCACAGCTTGGCTGGGGAGGCTTAGCCTCCCCAAACCTCTTATACTGGGCGCCTATGCACAGCATCCAAAGGCTCCCCAGTGATTCTAGTGCAGACTTCTGAAGGGGAGTTTTCTCATTGCCTTAATCCTATAGATAGTAATGATCTACAGATTACATCATGCTTACTGTTTGTAGATGACTTGAACCTCTACAGTTCTACTGACCAACAATTAGCAGAACTACTCTATGTAGTGAAAATCTGAGATGACAAAATATATTTTGGTCTGGAAACTGCACTGGCTTCCAATAAATGCAGGAGTTACCCTTTAAACTATGTGTACTTGTTTATCAAATTTTATTTGGTCTTTTACCTAAGGTGTCTTTTTACTAGCCGCAGTAAAAAGTGGCCTGTGGTAGTATGAGCGTGTGTTTTAGGTGTGCGCTGGGCCATTTTTTACCACATCTAGGAAAAAGTGGCTTTTTTTAAGGGCCAGAAAATGGATGTGTGCTAAAATTGAAACCAGCCCACATCCATTTTTGGCTTGAGACCTTACTGCCACCCATTGACATAGTGGTAAGGACTCACGCACGGTGACCGATCAGTGTGCACCAACTGCTTATTAACACCAGAAATGCCACGCTCGGTAGGAAATAAAAAAATAATTTGTCCCGGCGTTATGGGCATTCACCAAATCAGAAATTATCACCAGGGGTGTGCTAGCCTGGCGGTAGTCTCATTTTAGCGCACATTCCATGCTCGTAGAGCCTACTGCGCCTTTGTAAAAGGGATATGCAATACTTGTTAGAATTACTTTTATGTAATGCTCGTCCGACACAAGAGACTATCTTCTCCTTCATTTTTCGTGTTGTACAAATCTTTGTTACAGATCTATTCATAATGCAAGTTTCACATACCAAGCTACTAGGAAATGGAATTCCCTACCAAAGTAACTCAGATATGTTACTGACTACTTGAAATTTCAGAAACTGTTGAAAACATTCTTATTTAGTGAACTCCTCACCACTGTTGAAGATTGTTATTCTTTTAATTTGTTATTTCAAAATGAGTCATCTTACTGCTTGGATGTTTTTACCTATTATTGTTTTGTATTTTCGTCATAGTTCTCTTATTGTAATTTGCTTTAAAATTTTGTTGTAAGCCACATTGAACCCGAACTTATTTGGGATAATGTGGGGTACAAATGCAATCAATCAATCAATCAACGAATGAATGTGCTAAGGCAACCTTCCTTAGCGGAAAATTGAACAAAATTGAAAACATCCCTCTGATGACTGTGAGAAAAGGGAACTTGAACAAGAAGGCATACTGATGAGTAGTAGGCATGAGCGAGAAGAAAGCAGCAGAACTTGCAAAAGAGGAGAACAAAATCTTCAAAGAATGAGATCAGTATAAGTATACTGGGAAATACAAAGTGTTAGTCCAGGATTGATCAAAACCAGACTCATGAATGGTTAAGGAGCAGTAAATTGAAACCTAAGGCTTAGTGACTGATAGTTACAGCCCAAGGCAGTGGATTATGGACAAGATGGTTCAGAGCAAGCATAGAAAAAAACGGTACAGCAGACATCAGTAGATTTAGTAAGAAAGACATGAAAACTGTTACTTATCTTGTAGCTGGCTGCAAAGTTCTGATGGCAGAAAATTTCTGTACAGAAAAGCACAACATGGCATGCCTCACACTGGGAAACTTTGTAAACATTACAACATTATTGTACTGGAAAAGCATTGAGATCATGATTGGAAGAGGATTTTGGAGAACAAAGAGGCTATGACTTAGGACACTGCCATTCCAACCAATACATACATCCAGAATTGTCTTACTATATCTGCTTGTTATACTACTACCATGTTCTATCATTATAATGTTACCCAAGATCCTTCTGTAATACTAAATGTCTTTTTTCTTATATAATTCCACCATTCATGATGTATTGTAAGCCACATTGAGCCTGGGAAGAGGTGGGAAAATATGGGATACAAATGCAATAAATAAATAAATAAAAATAAATAAATAAAAAGCTGGATGCAAGAAAATGGGACACAGTGGTGGAGAAAAAACAAGAACAGCATTGATAATAGAGGTTTGAAAGCCATGCGATTATTGTGTGAATTGTGTGGAGAGACATTCTCATGTACCAAGAAATGCAGTCAGAGACCAAGAAAATATGGCAGAAAGATAAATATCTCCTGTTGTTTTGGGTGTCACAGGCTTGATAAAAGCAATTTACATGTTACCCTCTTATGAACTCCAGAAGGAAGCTCTCTCTGGCATAATGCAAGTACTATGATGAGCATTCTCAGTAAATTTGAGAGGACTAAGATCATTTGCCACATACTTTTGGCTTAGGAATGAGGTTCATACTGTCATGGTATGTGCAAAACTGGCCCAGTTGGAGATACTGCCTCGAGGTGTAACACATATACCAACAGTAATAACAGATACTCCAGACAAAATCTAAGGAGTTACTAGGAGAAGATATCAAAGCTCTACCCATTTGATAAAATATTGGGCTTCCTTGCACCTTTCCTTTACCTGCGGGCTTCAACCATTTACACACCAGATCTTCTGTAGCAACTTTCACAAATAGAGGCCTCCCCCACCTCGATACTGATGAATCACCTGACATATGCTGTAACACCAAGCACTCCGAGCCCATACACACAGAAGCAGGCGGGGCCATCCATTCACTCAAGCTCAATGATATTTCTTTGGTCTGGGAGGGCAACACTTTCAAGGGTACCACATAAACTATGGTTGAATTTCTTTTCTTGATTAGCTGGCCCATCACTTCAAGGATTGCAATTTGCTAATATGGAACAATCTACTGCAAGTCTGGAGGCCACACACTAGCACTTTCCCTTTCAGTTTTCCCACAACAATTTTACAAGGCTCCAGTGACTGAGCCCAAACTAACATGACTTTTCTCTAAGCAGCCATCTTATTTCTTGCCATTAACATATATTAGATATTGTAATCCACAGGGTACAGGGAGAGGTGGAATCCACACTGTCCTGCAATTTTTCCCCGAATCCCCATGTGCCTTGCAGTCTTCTCCCCAGGCAAGACCAGAGGGTTAAATATGCCTCCTCTCCTCCCTGGTCTTTAGCCTCCCCTTAAATGTCCAGCTCCAACCTAGGCAGCCGCCTGGTCCTGCTGTCCAGGCAATGTTCTCTCCCTGGGGCCCTCCCCAGCTGCTTTTCCCTAGTTTTACCCACTGCTTGTGACATCAGTTCCGCAGTGGGGCGAGTCTCTCAGCATTTCACAGAGTCCGCATTAATTCCTGAACTAAATCCAAATTTCAGACAGGCACAGTCCCTTCTCCCAGCCTCTCTTTCTCCCCCCCCCCTTCCGCCCCTGGAAGGGAAACTGAGTAACCGTGCTCTTTCACCCCCCTTTCTCCCAGGTTCCCCCACCTTGGTCCAGTCAAAGAGCACACTTGCTTCTAAACAGCAATTTAAACGGTTCTCTGGTTCTCCCCTTATTTTCCTTTAACAGTCACAATCTACAAAATTCAGCTTGTTCAATTTCAACCTT
Source organism: Microcaecilia unicolor (assembly GCF_901765095.1). Classification (NCBI taxonomy): domain Eukaryota; kingdom Metazoa; phylum Chordata; class Amphibia; order Gymnophiona; family Siphonopidae; genus Microcaecilia; species Microcaecilia unicolor. Next base: position 189,217,498 of record NC_044034.1, on the reverse strand, counting down.
TGCTTCACTCCTCTCCTATTAGGTTAGGAATGTAAGGGTCCCACCATTTCACTGACAGCACTAACTCTGACAACCTCCCACTTGACCCAGGTTGAAACCTTCATTCATTCACCTCTGACATAGCCACCTTTTCCCTCCCTTCATTAGGCCGGAGAACCAGGCTGCCATCAGCCCTCTTAGCTCTCTACCTTTTACTCGAGCAGAGCAGAGATGTCCATAGGCTCCTCTTCCACGATCTCTCCACTCTCTTCCGTCCACCCTCCACCGGTTGCCAATCTATAGGATCTTTAACAATCCCTCTCCTCCAGCTGCCCTCATCCCCGATTAGTCCTTCTCACTACTACTACTACTACTATTTAGCATTTCTATAGCGCTACAAGGCATACGCAGGCGCTGCACAAACCATAGAAGAAAGACAGTCCCTGCTCAAAGAGCTTACAATCTAATAGACAAAAATAAATAAAGTAAGCAAATCAAATCAATTAATGTGAACGGGAAGGAAGAGAGGAGGGTAGGTGGAGGCGAGTGGTTACAAGTGGTTACGAGTCAAAAGCAATGTTAAAGAGGTGGGCTTCAGTCTAGATTTAAAGGTGGCCAAGGATGGGGCAAGACGTAAGGGCTCAGGAAGTTTATTCCAGGCGTAGGGTGCAGCGAGACAGAAGGCGCGAAGTCTGGAGTTGGCAGTAGTGGAGAAGGGAACAGATAAGAAGGATTTATCCATGGAGCGGACGTGCACGGGAAGGGGTGTAGGGAAGGACGAGTGTGGAGAGATACTGGGGAGCAGCAGAGTGAATACATTTATAGGTTAGTAGAAGAAGTTTGAACAGGATATGAAAACGGATAGGGAGCCAGTGAAGGGTCTTGAGGAGAGGGGTAGTATGAGTAAAGCGACCCTGGCGGAAGATGAGACGGGCAGCAGAGTTTTGAACCGACTGGAGAGGTGACTAAGTGGGAGGCCAGCAAGAAGCAGATTGCAGTAGTCTAAACGACAGGTGGACAAGGGTGTGGATGAGGGTTTTGGTAGAGTGCTCGGAAAGAAAGGGGCGGATTTTACGGATGTTGTAAAGAAAGAAACGACAGGTCTTGGCGGTCTGCTGGATATGAGCAGAGAAGGAGAGAGAAGAGTCAAAGATGACCCCAAGGTTTCGAGCTGAGGAGACAGGGAGAATGAGAGAGCCATCAACAGAAATAGAAAACGGGGGGAGCGGGGAGGTGGGTTTGGGGGGGAAAATGAGAAGCTCGGTTTTGGTCATATTTAATTTCAGGTGGTGTTGAGACATCCAGGCAGCAATGTCAGACAAGCACGCTGAAACTTTGGTTTGGATGCAAGGTGAGATATCAGGGTAGAAAGGTAGATTTGGGAGTCATCAGCATAGAGATGGTAGGATAAGCCATGGGATGAGATTAATGAACCAAGGGAAGAAGTGTAGATAGAAAAGAGGAGGGGACCAAGAACAGAACCCTGAGGTACGCCGACAGGCAAAGGGATAGAAGTAGAAAGAGGATCCACCAGAGTGAACACTAAAGGTGCGGAGGGACTGCGGGGTTGACGAACTGACCCAGTTCCGGGAGCGGGGAGGGCAGGTGGAAATCAGAGTAGTCCAATAACAGGCCACGGGTCCGGACAGGCGGCTATCAGAGTCGTCCAAAAACAAGCAACAGGTCAGGGCAGGCGGCTAGCAGAGTAGTCCAGAAACAGTCCAAAGATCAAACCAGGAGAGCAAGGGAACGTACTGAAAACAAGAACACACAAAGACTGGCCTTGGGAAACAGAACCTGAAGCAACATCCTGTTTCAGCCCTGCTCCTTAAATACTGTCAGCATTCAACCGCCCAGCCCCAGCCGACATGGCCGGCCAATCGGAACCCGGCTACTGAAGAAATCTCTCTGGTTGGTTCCGTCCAGCCTCCCAGGCGGGGCTACAGCACCGGCATCCCAATCTGGTTCCTCTGAGGCGGAGCTTCGGGTTCCCACGCCCGAATGTGGAGAAGATGCCGGCCATCGCGTCTCGGCGCCATCCTCCCCGCTGGCGCAAGCACGGACCCCAAAGCTGGCGACCGAGAGCCCGGAAGCCGCAATCGCTGGCCCACGGCCTTGGCGGCCATCGCCGCGGCGAGCCCCGGCCTCAAGAAGGCCGGCCATCGCCGCAATGGATACCGGCTCGGCCCCGACTGCACCCGGAACAGGCGCCCATCCGAGAAACCGTCGGGTAAGCCCTCTCTGGCTGCGGGTCCTTCCTCCCGGCCCTTGTTTCCCGCAGAGGAGCAGCCGGAGGGAGCGACGGATGTGACAATAATGAGGTGATACAACATATCTATACCTAAACTTGATTTGTCCATGCTATTTTCAGGGCAAAGACCATAGAAATCTGCCTGGTACTGTCCTTTTTCAAAATATTTTGACGCTCTTATCGAAGCCATTGATAAGCTCCATTCCAGACCATCCAAATCTATCCAGCCACGATCAAGGCATAGATCGTAGAAATCTGTCCTGTACTGGCTTTGCTTCCCAATTACCAGTGTTGCCACCTAGAGGGGCATTTTCGAAAGGCACGTCCAAGTTTTGATATGGACATCCTCGCAACACGTCCTGATCCAGGGGCGGGGAAACCCGTATTTTTGAAACAAGATAGACATCCATCTTTCATTTCGAAAATACCATCAAATTCCTTAAATTTGGTCCAAATCCTTAAATTTGGTCGTCCCTAGATTTGGTCCTTTCTGATTTTTGGCGATAATGGAAACAAAGGACGTCCAGCCAGCATTTGTAGTGCACTGGTCCCCCTGACATGCCAGGACACCAACCAGGCACCCTAGGAGGCACTGCAGTGGACTTTATAAATTGCTTCCAGGTACATAGCTCCCTTTTCTTGTATGCTGAGCCCCCCAAAAAACCTCCCAAAACCCACAACTGTACACCACTACCATAGCCCTTACGGGTGAAGGGGGGCACCTAGATGTGGGTACAGTGGGTTTTGTGGTGGGTTTTGGAGGGCTCACTGTTTCCTCCACAAACGTAACAGGTAGGGGGGGTATGGGCCTTGGTCTGCCTGTCTGAAGTGCACTGCACCCACTAAAACTGCTCCCAGGACCTGCATACTGCTGTCATGGACCTGAGTATGACATCTGAGGCTGGCAATCTATATTTTGAAAGATATTTTTTGAGGGTGGGAGGGGGTTAGTGACCATTGGAGGAGTAAGGGGAGGTCATCCCCGATTCTCTCTGGTGGTCATCTGGTCATTTCGGGCACCTTTTTGTGCCTTGGCCATAAGAAAAACACGACCAGGTAAAGTTGTCCAAGTGTTCGTCTGGGACGTCCTTGTTTCTTTCGATTATGGGTCAAGGACATCCAAGTGTTAAGCACGCCCAAGTCCCACCTTCGCTACGCCTCTGACACGCCCCCTTGAACTTTGGCCGTCCCTGCGACGGAAAGCAGTTGGGGACGTCCAAAATCGGCTTTTGGTTAAACCAATTTGGATGACCCTGTGAGAAGGACGTCCATCTTCTGATTTATGTCGAAAGATGGGTGTCCTTCTCTTTCAAAAATGAGCTCGCTAGTCTCTGCTAAGCTTCTTTGGGTCGATTCCTTCTAAACAGGATTCCTATATGTTTATCCAACACATTTTTTAATTCTCCACTACCTGCTGCAGTAGGGCATTCCAGGTATTCATCACCCTCTCAGTGAAAAAATTATTCCTGAGTCTTCCTCCCTTCAACCTCAATTCATGCCCTCTAGTTCAACCACCTTCCCGTTTCTGGAAAAGATTTTGTTTGCGGATTAATACCTGTCAAATATTTGAACTTCTGTATCATATCACCCTTGGTTCTCCTTTTCTCCAGGGTATACATGTTCAAGTCATCAAATCTCTGCTCATATGTCTTGCTACACAAATTGCATACCATTTTCGTTGCTTTTCTTTGAACCGTTTCCACTCTTTTTACATCCTTAGCAAGATACGGCCTCCAAAACTGAACACAATACTCCAAGTGGGGCCTCACTCACAACTTGTACAGGGGCATCAACACCTCCATTCTTTTACTGGTTATACCCATCTCTATGCAGCCTACCATCCTTCTGGCCATTGTCGCATTGTTTCATCACCTTGAGATTCTCAGACACCATCACTGCAAGGTCCCTCTCCTGAGCCGAGCTTACCAATCTTTCCTTTCCTATCCGGTACACCCTAAGTGTATCACTCTGCACTTCTTCGCATTACATTTTAACTGCCAGACCTTTGACCATTCTTCAAACGTTTGGAGATCCCTCCTCATGGTTTCTACACCCTCCAAAGTATACATTCTGTTGGCTATCTTCATGTCATCTGCAAAAAGGCAAACTTTTCCTTCCAACCCTCCAGAAATGTCTCTCACAAATATATAAAATAGAATTGGCCCCAGCACTGACCCCTTAAGCACTCCACTTGCTCATTTACTTTCCTCTGAGCGAATTCCATTTACCACAACCCTTTGTCGCCTGTCAGTCAACCAGTTTCCAATCCATTTGATCACAATGGGTCCTAAGTTCAGCCCTCTCAGCTTATTCACAAGTCTTCTGTGAGGGACCACAGAAATCTACTTGAAATCCAAGTAGATTACATCTAACGCATGTCCTTCATCCAGTTCTTTGGTCACCCAGTCAAAGAAGTCAATCAGATTTGTTTGGCAGGATTTTTCCTTTGGTAAAGCCATGTTGCCTCAGATCCTGTAACCCATTGGCTTCCTTTCCTTCAGCAGTGACTCCATTATTTTTCCTACCACTGACGTGAGGTTTACTGGCCTGTAGTTTCCTACTTCTTCCCTGTCCCTGATTTTGTGACGAGGGACCACATCAGCTTGTCTCCAGTCCTGAGAAACTTCTCCCGTCTCTAAAGATCTATTAAATAAATCCTTAAGAAGACCCACCAGGACTTCTCTGAGCTTCTTCAGTATCCTGGGATATATCCATCCGGCCCCATAGCTTTGTCCACTACCAGATTTTCAAGCTGCTTATAAATGCTTTCTTCCATGAATGGCTTAATATTCACTCCATTCCTAGATATACCCTCGGCAGCCAACAGTGGCCCTTCTCCAGGATTTTCTTTCCTGAACACAGAAGAGAAGTATTTGTTTAGCACATTTGCTTTATCCTCATCACTCTCCCCATAGCTATTCTCACCATCTTTCTGTATTAAAATTCTATTCCTATCTTTTCTCCTTGATCTGATTACACAAGTGACCCTGAATTACCATAGGATAGTGATCATTGAAGACTTCAATCTACACATTGAAACCGCAGATACCACCACAGCTGTCTTCCTGGACCAGGATTCACATAGGTGATCAGTTCTCCTACCCATGAAAAAGGGTCACATACTAGACTTCGTATTCTACAAAGTGGTTGATATCGCAGAATACCGGGATAGCAGTGTTGAAATAACACCCCTATCATGGACAGACTGTCATGATTGTTGCCGTGACCCCCCCCCCCCCACCCCCAGACTTACCTTATTTCTGGTGGTCAGCTTCTTAGCTGTCTTCTGTTTCTTCTGTCTGTCCTTTCTGAGCTAGCTCTGTCTCTCTGTGCTGGCTGCTTCCAGCAGCATGACTCTAATTGCTTCACTATACTGCAGCTGTGTGGGTTAAGCCTCTCTGTGTTTCAGTATGCTGGCTGCCTGTGTCTGGTAGTTGTGACATCATCAGGCAGGGCCTTGATAGGGAAGTGGTGTTCTTCCCTTTGGGGTCTTTGCAATCTGTCAGGTTCTCAGGTTCAGAGCCCGTGGGGACGGGCTCTGGAGCAAACGTGAGCCCTTGGGCTGCTGACGAGGAGCGACAGCAGCAGGCAAAACCCACCAATCAACACTGGGCTAGCACACTGGCACAGGCAAGGACTGCAGGCACCGCCCAGCGAGCCGGAACACATGGACTGGAACCCCCTGGACTGGAGGACACCGGACTGGTCTGCACTGGACTGGAACGACTGGAACACACTGGACCGGAGTACCCCAACTGGTCCGTACTGGACTGGAGCACACAGGACTGGAGTACACTGGACTGGTTCGTACTGGACTTGAACACACAGGACCGGAACACTCTGGACTGGAGTACACCGGACTGCTCCGCACAGCTTCACCTGCACTTAGCCACTGACCCCCCAGGAGTTGAGCTCCTGAGTTCGAGCAGCCAGCAGGACTTACCGGATACAGGATAACACAGGGACCAGGATACTAGAACAAGTTTGAAACAGCAGTGCTACTAAGCAGTACACAAACAGCAGTGCTACTAAGCACTAAAAGGGAAAGCAGGGAAGCCACAAGGAGAAAGCAGGGAAGCTAAACACAAAAACTAATAAAGCACCAAGCTATAGCAGTGCTCCACAGCACTAAACTAATCAAGGAAAAGTAGGGAAGCCAAACACATAAACTACCAAAGGTGCTCCCAAGCACCAAGCTACAGCAGTGCTCCACAGCAGTAAACTAACACAGATGCCCCTAAGCACCAAGCTACCAGGAATGCTCCTAAGCACTCCACTAACAGAAGTGCTTCTAACAGCACCAAAAGGGAAAACAGGGGAGCCACAAGAGAAAAGCAGGAAAGCTAAACACAAGTCAAAAGTGCACACTGCACCCACACTAAGCTGGACCTTTAGCAAATGCAAGCAGGGAAGCTAGACACAAAATCAGAAGTGCACACTGCACCACCCCTACCTAAAGCAGACGCAAACGTTGCAAAGGCCCTGAAGGGAAAAACACCACTTCCCTATCAAGGCCCTGCCTGATGATGTCACAACAACCAGACACAGGCAGCCAGCATACTGAAACACAGAGAGGCTTAACCCACACAGCTGCAGTATAGTGAAGCAGGGTCGCCGAGAGGGGGGGACAGGGGGGACAAAAGTCCCCGGGCCTCCAGGGGGGCCCGGCGCCGAGTCCGTGGGTGCTCGCCCCTCCGTGCGACTCCTAGGTCCCTCCCTCCCTCCGAATTGCAAAAGCGATCTTCTTCTTACTTCTTCGGCGGGGGTTACGGCGAGAGCAGCACGCAGACGCAGTGAAAAGCGTGCAGGCTCCCGCTTCAGCCTTCCCTTGTTGTCTGTCTCTCAGCTCTGGTCCCGCCTGTGAGGGCGGGACCACAGACAACGAGGGAAGGCTGAAGCGGGAGCCTGCACGCTTTTCCCTGTGTTCTCTTCTGCATGCTGCTCTCGCCAACCCCCAACGAAGTAAGAACAAGATCGCTTTTGCAATTCGGAGGGAGGGACGGAGGGGGGCCTAGGAATTCAGTCGGATGGACGAAGAAGAGGGGGGCCTTGGATCTGGGAGGGAGGGAGTTTAGTAGCGCTATAGAAATTATAAGCAGTAGTAGAAGGGCCTTGGATCTTGGAGGGAGGGGGTAGGCCTTGGATCTCAGAGGGGGGGGGAGAAAGAAGAGATTGCTGGACAAGAGGACTACTGGGAGAGAGAAGAGATTGCTGGGCAGGGGGGAGAGAGAAGAGATCGCTGGACAAGAGGGCAGGGGGAGAGAGAAGAGATCGCTGGACAAGAGGGCAGGGGGAGAGAGAAGAGATCGCTGGACAAGAGGGCAGGGGGAGAGAGAAGAGATCGCTGGACAAGAGGGCAGGGGGAGAGAGAAGAGATCGCTGGACAAGAGGGCAGGGGGAGAGAGAAGAGATCGCTGGACAAGAGGGCAGGGGGAGAGAGAAGAGATCGCTGGACAAGAGGGCAGGGGGAGAGAGAAGAGATCGCTGGACAAGAGGGCAGGGGGAGAGAGAAGAAATTGCTGGACAAGAGAGCATTGGGGAGAGAGAAGAGATCGCTGGACAAGAGGGCAGGGGGAGAGAGAAGAGATCGCTGGACAAGAGGGCAGGGGGGGAGAGAGAAGAGATTGCTGGGCAGGGCAGAGGGGAGAGGAGAACTGCTGAACATGGATGGATGATTGGAGGGGGCAGGGGAGAGAGGAAATTTACTGGATATGGTTGGATGGCGGAGAGGCCAGGAGAGAATGAGGAGTTGCTGGACATGGATAGATGGAGGGGAGGGAAGTCAGGAAGGAGATGCACATGGATGGAGGGAAGGGAAGAGAGGAGAAATGCTGAACATGGATGGCTGGAGTGGAGGGCAGGGAAGAGAGAAGAAATTATGGACAAGGATGAAGGGAAGGAAAGACAAAGGAAGGAGATGCACACAGATGGAGGGAAAAGGAAGAGAAGAGAAATGCTGGATATGGATGGAGGGGAGGGAAGACAGGAAATACATGTACATGGATGGAGGGGAGGAGAGTGAGGAGAAATGCTCAATTTAAGGGCTGGATCGGAACACTTTCAGGACAGATGCCGAAACTTGAGGAAGGATAGGGACAGGGTTACAGATGGTAGACAGGACGCATAAGGACACAGGAGGATGGTGAGAGAAAAAATATCAAATGGAAAGAAGACACTGCATAAAACAGAAGATGGGACCAAAGCAAATAGAAAAACTATGATCAGACATCAAAGGTAGAAAAAAGTATTTTATTCAGAATTTATTAATTGGAATATGTCAGCTTTTGGAAATGTGTATCTGTGATATTTTTCATGCAAGTTTCAATTTTTCTAGTATTGCTGCATGCTGAGTCTGACTTCTTGAGGTAACTTTCTAGTTCAGTATTTTGCCTTCATATTTTTTTATTTCTAGTTCCTTGTGTCATATCTGTTGCCATGTGTTTTTCATGTGTGATCTAGGTACAGTATTCTGCTAGTGTGTAGTATTTGCAGCCCTTTTTGTTTTGTTTTTCATTAGGTTGTGTACTGGTGTTTTAGAGCCCGGTGTAATTATAGTGCTGCCTTTCTACGCATAAGGTTGTAGTTCGTCCTGTCCTTGGAATTAGTGCTGTTGTGCAAAAACCCACTCATAACCTTACCAAACCATAACAGCATAAGTTTGTGTATAGTGTTTTGCAGTGGAGAGATTGTGTTTTGGCTTTACTGAGGTGGCACCAAAACATCAGAAAAGGTGTAGAGCCTAAATCATGACACACTACCTCTTGAAGGATCTACATATAGTGCAAGGGCCCGGCAGTGGGGGGGGGGGGGCCCAGGGGCGGCCTTGTCCCGGGCCCGGCCCAGTCTCTCGGCGGCCCTGTAGTGAAGCAATTAGAGCCATGCTGCTGGAAGCAGCCAGCACAGAGAGACAGAGCTAGCTCAGAAAGGACAGACAGAAGAAACAGAAACCAGCTAAGAAGCTGACCACCAGAAAGAAGGTAAGTCTGGGGGGGGGGGGGGATCACGGCCACAATCATGACAGTACCTCCCCCTCAAGGCTCCCATGTCCCCACGGGAGCTCCAGGTCTCCAAGGAAAAATCAGGTCTCCATGGGTAACTGTGATGAAATCTACCAATGGGTCTCAAAACATAGACCTGGACTACTGCTACTACTACTAATACTACTACTATTTAGCATTTCTATAGTGCTACAAAGCGTACGACTACTGGACAGGAAGTAACAAGTACATCTGGAACTTGAAACCAGGAGTAGCTCTGGTCACCGCGGGGCTTTTTAGGACTGCTGCTAGGCAGGATCTGAGTCTTGGATACAAGTGGAGTCAAATTCAAAAGGAACCCTCTCCTGAAGGAATCCACAACTTCCTTGACCTCCTGGCACTCCAATGTAGCAGCCAGAACTGGGCTAGAGCCAACACCCATCCTGGAATCTGAAGCCGGACAGGAACTCGAACTGGACTTCAGACTGGACCTCGCCTCTTGGTCGGAGCTGGAACTCAGAAGGGATTCAACATCTTGGCTGAAATGGGAACTTGGAGTAGACTCAGCATCTTGCCCGGGACTGGGACTTGGTCCGGACTCAGCATCTTGACCGGAGCTACAACTCAAACCGGACTCAGCATCTTGGCCAGGCCTGCAACTCACCCCGGACTCAGCATCTTGGCCGGGACCGCCACTCAATTCGGACTCAGCAGCATCTTGCCTGGACCTGCTGCGGATCTGGACTCAGCATCTTGGCCAGGACGGCAACTCAATTCGGACTCGGCATCTTGACCGGAACCGCAACTCACCCTGGACTCAGCATCTTGGCCGGAACTGCAACTCACACCGGACTCAGCATCTTGGCCGGGACTGCCACTCGATTCGGACTCAGCAGCATCTTGCCTGGACCTGCTCCAACTCGATCCGGACTCAGCATCTTGGCCGGAACTACAACTCAAATCGGACTCAGCATCTTGACCGGAACCGCAACTCAAACCGGACTCAGCATCTTGGCTGGAATTGCCACTCAAACTGGACTCAGCATCTTGGCCGGAACTGCAACTCAAACCGGACTCAGCATCTTGGCCGGAACTGCAACTTGACCCGAACTCAGCATCTTGGCCGGGACGCCAACTCAACCCGGACTCAGCATCTTGGCCGGAATTGCCACTCAAACTGGACTCAGCATCTTGGCCGGAACTGCAACTCAAACCGGACTCGGCTGGAACTGCCACTCAAACCGGACTCAGCATCTTGGCCGGAACTGCAACTTGATCCGGGACTACTAAGCCACCTTCTTTCAGCTTGGGCCTCAGGAGTATCCCGCAGGGCTGGCTCCGAGAGGAGTTGGAAGCGGTAAAAGAACAGCTTGGTAGAGGGATCAATAGCAGAAACTGGGTTTTCAAAGAACCCTAGCAAGGAGACACGCTTATTCTCTGCTGCAGCTTCAGGAGTATCCCTCAGGGCCGGATCAGACAAAAGTCTAACACGGTAATCATGGAGCATCATCAGCAGATCCAGATCAAAAATTGGGTTGGACCTGGGATCCAAACTGGTACTAGGAGGCTCAGTTCGAAGCGCCACCCGAACTGGAATCGGAGGCTCGGTAAGAAGCGTCCCTTGGACTGGACTCCGAGGCTTGAGTGGGAGCGCCGCTTGAACTGGGATTGGAGGCTCGGTTCGAAGCGCCACCCGAACTGGAATCGGAGGCTCGGTTAGAAGTGTCCCTTGGACTGGGCTCCGAAGCTTGAGTGGGAGCGCCACTTGAGCTGGGATTGGAGACTCGGTTCGAAGCGTCCCTTGGACCGGACTCCAAGGCCTGAGTGGAAGCACCACTTGAACTGGAATTGGAGGCTTGGTTGGACGCGCCGCTTGAGCTGGACTCCAGCTGAGCCCATAGCGTGGAATTCCCATGACGTCTCCTTTCAGCGACAGCTTCAGGAGTATCCTGCAAAGCCGGATTCAAGACAAGGCTGCGGCGATATTCAGAGAGCGTGATAAACGGGTCAATGTCCGAAACTGGGTTTTCAACGATCCCGAGCAGCCGCATACGTTTTCTCTCAGCTGCCGCTTCAGGGTTCTTCTTCAAAACAGGATGAGACAAAAGTTTATTCCGATACCGATGAAGAGTCACAGAAGGATCAAGAACAACGATAGAGCTGGACCCCAGCTGGGTCAGCTGGGCGGGTGATCTTGCCGGGCTCATGGCCTTTGCAATCTGTCAGGTTCTCTGGTTCAGAGCCCACGGGGACAGGCTCTGGAGCAAACGTGAGCCCTTGGACTGCTGACAAGGAGCGACAGCAGCAGGCAAAACCAACCAACCAACACTAGGCTAGCACACCAGCACAGGCAAGGACTGCAGGCACCGCCCAGCGAGCCAGAACACATGGACTGGAACCCCCTGGACTGGAGGACACCGGACTGGTTCGTACTAGACTGGAACACACCAAACTTAGGAGCTCAACTGCTGGGGGGTCAGTGGCTAAGTGCAGGTGAAGCTGTGCAGACCAGTCCGGTGTACTCCAGTCCAGAGTGTTCCGGTCCTGTGTGCTCCAGTCCGGTGTGATCCAGTCCAGTATAAACCAGTCCGGTGTATTCCAGTCCAGTGTGTTCCAGTCCAGTGTATTCCAGTCCATTGCGGACCAGTCCGGTGTCCTCCAGTCCAGGGGGTTCCAATCCATGTGTTCCGGCTCGCTGGGTGGTGCCTGCAGTCCTTGCCTGTGCTGGTGTGCTTTGCGAAAGATGGTTATTTCGTTGATTGTTTTCAGGTCTGTAGGTAGTGCGTTCCATAACTGCGTGCTCATGTAAGAGAAGGTAGTGACATGCATCAGCTTGTATTTTAGTCCTTTACAACTGGGGAAGTGCAGATTGAGAAATTTGCGGGATGATCTTGTGGCGTTTCTGGGAGGTAGGTCTACGAGGTTTAGCATGTATATTGGAGCGTCTGCGTGAATGATTTTGTGTACAATCGTGCAGATCTTGAATGCAATTCGTTCCTTAAGTGGGAGCCACTGAAGTTTCTCTCTTAAGGATTTGCACTTTCATATTTGGTTTTTCCAAATATGAGTCTGGCAGCAGTATTCTGGGCCGTTTGGAGTTTTTTGATAGTCTGTTCTTTATAGCCAGCATACAGTACGTTGCAGTAGTCCAGATGACTTATTACCATTGACTGTGCCAGGGTACGGAAGATGTGTCTCGGGAAGAACGGTTTTACTCTTTTGAGTTTCCACATGGAGAAGAACATCTTTTTCGTTTTGTTTTTCACGTGGGCATCAAGAGTGAGGTTTTGATCAATGGTGACTCTAAGAATTTTCAGGTTTTGTGAGACAGGAAGAGAACAGTATGGTGTGATTATGGTGGAGAAAGTTTTTGTGTTATATTGTGAGGTGAGCACAATACATTGTGTTTTTTTCTGCGTTAAGTTTTAGTTGGAATGCATCTGCCCATGTGTGCATTGTTTGGCGGCTTTGGTTGATCTCGGTGATTTTATTTAGATCATGTTTGAACGGGATGTAGATTGTGACGTCATCTGCATATATGTAGGGGTTGAGGTTTTGGTTGGCTAGAAGTTTGGCTAAAGGTATCATCATTAGGTTGAATAAGGTTGGTGATAGGGGGGATCCTTGGGGGACTCCACATTCAGGTGTCCATGGGAGTGATCTGTATGCATTCATTGTTACTTGGAATGAATGTTCAGTTGGAATGAATTTGCCCAGGAGTCTATAATGTTCAGGCAGTCATTGATTTCATTAGTTATTTCTGACAAGTCATGCGTGAAGGGAATGTATATTGTGACGTTGTCTGCATAGATGAATGGGTTGAGGCCTCGGTTGGATAAGGACTTTGCCAGTGGGATCATCATCACGTTGAAGAATATTGGTGATAGTGGTGATCCTTGAGGTACTTTGCAGGTGGCTTTCCAAGGTGGAGATATGTTTGAGTTTGATTTTACTTGGTAAGTTTTGGTGCTTAGGAAGCCCTTTATCCAGTTAAGTACATTTCCAACAATCCCGAAGTGGCCGAGGAGTCTTAGTAGTATGTTGTGGTTTACCATGTCGAATGCGCTCGACATGTCGAATTGGAAGAGAAGTATACTTTTGCCTGTGGCTATTTCTTGCTTGAATTTGGCCAGGAGAGTGACTAGGACAGTTTCAGTACTGTGGTGGGGGCGGATTCCTGACTGTGAATTGTGTAATATTGAGAACTTGTCCATGTATTCCGTAAGCTGTTTGGTCACCAAGCTGTCCATCAGTTTGACTACTAGCAGGATAGACGTGACTAGGCGGTAATTGATTAGATCGATTATACTTTTCTTGGTGTCTTTTGGTATTGGGGTGAGTAGGATGTTTCCATATTCCTCGGGGAAGAGACCTTGTTGTAGTATGAAGTTTAGGTGGGATGTTAGGTCTTCTATGAAGCAGTTAGGGGCGGATTTAAGTAGGTGACTGGGACATGTATTCAGTTTACAGTGGGTGTTGGCAAACCTATGAGTTGCTTTTTTAACTGTTTTAGTGGTGAGGAGAGTAAATGTTGACCAGATATGGTCAGCTGGGCATCCATCAGGGGTTAGGTCCAGGTCATTGAAGAAGTTTTCGATGTAGGTGTTGTGCTGAGGAAGTTTGCTGCGTAATTTTATTATTTTTTCATTAAAGTAGTTAGCAAGTTTGTCTGCGGGTGGGATGTCTGTATTGGATGTGGTGATGGGGATGGTGTCTCATAATTTATTTACGAGTTGATATAGTTTTTTCAGATCTTTGTAATCCGGTCCTATTTTAGTTTTGTAATAGGACCTTTTGGTTTGTCTTATTGTGTATTTGTATTTTCTGTGTTTTTGTTTCCATGCATTGAGTGTATGTTCATCTTTCATTTTTTTCCATGCTCGTTCAAGTTTCCTGGTTTGTGTTTTGAGTTTTTTTAATTCGTCATTGAACCATGGTATCGAGTTTTGTCTCCTTGATATTCTTGTCTTTAAGGGTGCGATTTCGTTTAGTACGCTTCTGCATCTATCCTTCCAATGGTTGAGGTAGTGTATGGAGTCCGTTCGGGCATTCCATTTGTTGTCATATAACATTTGTCAGAATGCTTGTGGATCTATTTGCCTTCTCCTGGTGTAAGTTGTGTGTGCTGGTGTGTGGTTTAATCCCTTCTTCCGCCAGTCTAGAGATAAATTCAGGTTGTAGTGGTCGGTCCAAGGTGTTTCTATCCATTTAATGTGTCTTATTAATAGGTTATGATCTGTGGACAGTTTGTGTAATAAGAGGTCTAGTGTGTGTCCCTTGATGTGGGTGGTTTGCATGTGAGGCCATTTTAGATCCCAGGACTGTAGGAAGTCTTTGCATTCACGTGCGTTGGTAGAGTTCGGGTCTTCTAAGTGAAGGTTTATGTCACCTAGTATTAATGTATGGAGTTGTTTACACAAGTGTTTGAGATGAAGTCCATGAAAATAGGCTGGCTTTCGTTCTAGTTACCGGGCGGTCTATAGAACAGGACGCAGTTCAAATGATCAATCAGGGATCCGTTTTGGATTTTGAATGATGCAATTTCTAGTTGGGGTGTTATGGATTCAGCGATGGTTTCGATGGTGAATTGGGTTCGGTAGATTATTGCTATGCCTCCTCCTCTCTTTCCCGTTCTGGTCCAGTGGGTGATTTTGTAGCCTGGGGGGCATAGTTCAAGGATTAAGGGGGTCCTTTTGATTGTGGATCCACGTTTCGTTGATGAAGATAAGATCAAGGTTTTCTGAGTTAATTCAATTTGATATTGTTGTTGTTTTGTTAACTACGGACGTAGCATTGATGTAGCCCACTTGGATATTTTGGTATGGGGCTGCTAGGTTTGGTGACGTGTGGATTTTTATTAGTTGTCGTTCCTTGGGTGGTGTATGTTTGTTGTGATCTTTCCTTCCGTTTTGTTGGTGTCTGTGTTTGGATAGTCTTCCTTTAATTTGATGGGTGTCAATTTGGTGAAGTGTGGAGTGTTTGATCAGCCTTTGGTGATTTTGTAGAATGGGTATGATATTATTTTTTGTATGTGGGATGGATAATGTTGGGTGGATCAGTGAAAGGGAGTAGATTGTTAGGAGTATTTTGATTATATTCATTTTGGTGTCAGTTTGGGGATGGTAGGTTACTCAAAACATCCAAGTCTGGTTCGATGCAAGTGAGAAGAGATAATGTGTTACTAATGGGGACTTTAAGGCAACAGCGGAGACCCGAGTAAAGATGGGGTTTGCTTAGGAAGGAATGAATGAGTTAGTTTAATTATCAAGTGAGCATGGGAATGGAGCGGAAGGTGAAGTGAATGGCAGTAGAGTCTTTTAGAGTAAAGACAGGGAAGGGTGAGTTAGGTAGTGTGAGATTGGTCTGTGGGGAAAGATGATGTGCTTTTAAGCACATGGTGGAAGGCCTGAGAGTGGTGGAGAGGCAGAGCCCGTGCTTTGTGTCGGACGGGTTTGCCAAGGGTGGAATGTGTTGGAGGGGGGGACCTGTTAGGCATTGTTGTGTGATCTGTTGAGTCATGGACAGCTCATGGAGAGGATAGGAGATATGTTAGAGGGGGGGGAGGGGAGGAAGGGACAGGAGGGTATGGGGTGTTGGGGAAAAAGGTCTGTGTTGTTAAGTGTTCTAGTAAGAATGAGGGGAGGGGATTGGGATTGCTGTGCCATGCCTAAAGGAACTGACCGACTGTCTAGGGTAATTTTTGCACCGTTACTAATTGTGGAGAGAGGCTCCTGGATGAGGGCTGGGCATCCGGGGGTTAGCAATCCATTACGGGTGTTAGGCTTTAGTGCACCAGAGCTCTGGGAAATTGGCTAAACCGCAGACTCCAAGATTAATTTCTTGGAATGTGTCAGGCATCAATTCACCTGTTAAAAGGACGAAACTTTTGTCCACTCTGCAACGTCACAAGGTCTCCATAGCATGCCTTCAAGAGACCAAATTATCTGAAGTGGAACATTTAAAGCTGAAACAACGCTGGGTAGGGGATTGCTATTTTGCATCTTCTGGGGGTAAGAGAGGGGGAGTGGCTGTATTGATTCACAGGAACCTGCACTGTACATCTCGGGTGGTGGAGCGAGATAGAGAGGGGCGTTACATTTTACTGCATTTGAATATAATGGGGCAAGAGGTTTTTCTTCTTAATGTGTATGGGCCCAACGTCTATGACCATTCTTTTTTCAAGCGGTTGGTTAGGTTGGGGATCCAACACACCATAGCTCCATGGATTGCGTTGGGAGATTTCAACCAGGTAATGGATGGGTGGCAAGACAGATCTAGCTCTAATGCGGGGACGGCAGTGGGTAGAGGGAAAGGTCTACCGTTTCTCTGTAGAGCCTTGAACTTAGTTGATGCTTGGCGGCTGAGCAATCCCTCAGTGAGAGATTACACCCACATGTCACAGGCCCATGGTACCTGGTCTCACTTAGATTATATTTTGCTATTGACCACTTTGTATCCGCAGGTATTGCAGGCGGAGATTGGTCCCATGGAGGTTTCGGATCATACTTTAATTTGGGTGGATATGGAATTGGGGGCGACTAGGTTTCATCAGGGTTTGTGGAGATTTCCTGCATATTTAAAAAATGATGAGCAGTTTCGGGAGTATCTCCAGCAGAGATGGTCTTCTTTTGTGGTCGCGAACAGCGGCCACGAAAGGGAAGCACAATTATATTGGGAGACTTCTAAGGCTGTGCTGAGGGGAGATATCATAGCTTTTATGTGTGCGCGCTCGCAGAGGTTGGCGAGGGGGGTAGTTCAGTTGGAAAGGAAATATCAAGCATTAAAAAGGGCTCATTTAGCAGCGCCGTCTGAGGCAACCAGGGGCGTGATGTCAGCCTCTTTGGCGGCACTGAACGCTATGATACATGAGGACAAAGAAGCACATGTTCTATTGCTCTTATTTTCGCAAATTTGGTAACAAGTTGGGCAGGCTTTCAGCGAGACTCACTAGGACTTGGGGAGGCAACAGATTCATCCCATGCCTGAAAGCACCGGATGGCACACAGACGACTAATGTTGTCGGTGTGGTCAAGATTCTACAGGACTATTATTCAACTTTATATGCGGCATCTGACCCGAATTTCGGGCCTCCGGTGGCAGATTATCTAGAGAATTCGGGGATGCCACGACTTTTTCAGGAGGCTTTGGTCCAACTGAATGCTCCGCTCAGGCAAGGGAGGTGCAGAAGGTGGTGAAGTTGCTCAGGCGCGGGTCCGCCCCAGGCCCAGATGGATTTGGGGCAGAGTACTATCAGCTTTTGTTCCCTCAGGTCGGGGTCGCATTGATAGCGTATCTAGAGGACTCGGTAGCACAGGGGAGGTTCCCCAGATATTCTAATGAAGCCCTGATTACCTTAAAACTGAAGGTGGGCAGACCGCAGGATCATCCGGGCTCTTATACACCAATCTCGCTTATAAATGTCGATTTGAAGATCCTGTCTAGAGTTTTGGCTGACTGCCTAGCACCTCTTATGCCAGCTTTGATAGGGGAGGGGCACGTGGGGTTCGTGCGGGGGCGGCACTCGACTGTCAACGTACGGAAGGTTTGTCTAGCGATTGTCCAGAGTCACTTCACCGCAGATCCTTTGTTATTGGTGAGTCTCGACTCAGAGAAGGCCTTTGATAAGGTGAGGTGGGACTAATTATTTTCAGTATTGGAATATGTGGGCGTACAGGGATGGATGCTGCAAGCAATAGAGACGCTGTATGCGCAACCAAGGCCTCTCTAGTGGTGAATGGCTCGCGTTCTGCCTCATTCCCGGTTGCTTGTGGAACTCGGCACGGGTGTCCTTTATCACCAGAAAAGTAAAAAAAACATTTTGCAGACTTTAATCCTAAGAACGCTACCAGATGATGATTCAAGGATCTGCTCAAACAATGAAAGGTGTTAATGAGATTTTTATTGCTTACACGCAAAGCCCCTAGTCTCCAGCAATTCCATGCCACAAAATTCATTCCTTATAGCAGAGTATCGTCACAGGAGACCAAGGGATGTGAGATTGTAAGCTCTTTGAGCAGGGACTGTCCTTCTATGTTAAATTGTACAGCGCTGCGTAACCCTGGTAGCGCTTTAGAAATGTTAAGTAGTAGTATTCCTTCTGTATCTAGAGCCCCAGATATTGCTGGGGTTGACCTGCAGGCGGTAAGGGTTAAAACTTTGGCCTTTGCAGGCGATATCCTTGTGACTCTGACGCGACCCCAGCAATCTTTGCCACATTTACTTAGTGCAATTGAGGAGTTTGGTTATTACTCTGTGTTTTCTTTAAATATGCATAAGTCAGTGGCTTTGCCGCTCCAGGCGCAGATCCAAGATACCTGGGAGGGTAGGTTTCCACTTTCGTGGGCCCAGGGACCACGGAAATATTTGGGAGTTTGGATACCCGTGAACCTGGCCAGCATCTACGAGTTGAACATTGAGCCACTGAGAGAGAGAGCACTAGGCATACCCTGCAGGTAGGGAGATCGTTCCCATTGTCTCTCATGGGCAGGATCGCGCTTTACAACATGATGCTGGTGCCTAAATGGACAAGCACTACAGATGTTGCCTATACTTCTCACTCGTAGGGATGAACAACAGATGACACGGATGGTAACATGTTATATTTGGCAAGATAAGAGGCCGTGGGTGGCAGCCTCAAAGCTTTACCTCCCTAGAGCCCAGGGGGGTTTGGGGTTGTTGAATCTTAAACTCTTGTTGGTGGCAAGTAATATGCGTCATCTCTCGGATTGGTTTAGAGGCACAAGTTATTTTATAAACAGATTTAAGCATAAAGGGCGTCAGCCAAAAATGACAGGGCCGACTCCATCCGCGGGGCAACCTCAGAAAGGGTACCCGCACCATCGGCGGGCTGTTCCACTGCCTGCTGTAACCAGGAAAGACATGCCTGGGCTGCATAGGAACTGCAAATAGACGCCCTCAAGGCAAGGCCCGCAATTTAAAAGGACCGCTTCAGCGCGGACTCCAGCCGCTGGTCCTGCATGTCTTTCAAAGCGACCCCTCCCTCTACTGGGAGAGTGGTCTTTTTTGTCACCGCCGTGACCAATGAATCCACTTTAGGCATCCCCAAAGGGGCCAAGTGCTCCTCACGCAGAGGGTAAAGCTGACCCATAGCCATGGCCACTTTCAACAGCCCATCAGGGTCAGACCATTGAGCAGAAATAAGCTCTTGGATGGAGTCATGCACCGGAAAGGCCCGAGTAGGTTTCTTAGTACTTGCCACCCTAAGATTAACAGAGGAGGCCTAGCCTTCAGCAGGATCATCAATCGAGAGGGCCTGCAAGGCGTTAGTAAAAAGAGCTGGCAGCTCGTCGCAGTGGAAAATCCGGACCGCATTGAGATCATCCAAATCCAGTGGCAAACAGGCACCCTCCTCTGGATCATCCATCCCTGAGGGCCTCCCAGACCCCTCAGACTCCCCACAGCCCGACCACGGGGGGGGGGGGGGGGGGGAGGGATATGCACCATTTTCAGAAGGAGAATTTACCCGTCTATGTTTAGCGTGTTTCCAACGCTCGGGGGAGGAAATAACATCTGAAACCATCCCCGGGGCCTCAGCACCCGGAGAGAAGCCAGGAGGCAACGCGGTGTCAGACACCTGCGGCAGAGCTCTTTTCAGCATGAACGCCTTATGCATTAAAAGCACAAACTCAGGGGAGAAAAACTCACCCTGGCCCTCTGCCTCCGAATTAGGAGAAACGGATGTAGGAGCTTCTCTGGCAGCCTCTAAACGAGGCGTCCCCCTGCACTCAGACTCCACCGCAACCGCGAGGGTCGAGACATGTGGCGCTTCCAAAATGGCACCCGCTGCCAGCTCCATCGAGCGGGAAGAAACATCGCTTGCCATGCTCATACTAGCGTGAGCGTCTAAGGAGCACGGTTTACACAGCCCCGCTGCTGATCTGCGTTTACCACAAAGGGAGCAGCGCTTAACTCCTTCAGCAGCCATCGCCCCACTGGATGGAAATATGGCAATAAAATGGCGGCTTCACGCCAAAACGTACCCCTTTCGGAATGGTGTCTGTGGGACCTCCCCGGAGGAGCTGGGCACTACTCTCACCTCAGAAGACCGAGTCAACGAGCCCCGGTCAAGCTGCACAGAACCAGAATCTCTGGAAAAAGTCTCAGAACAGCTACGCAGTAAAAGCACACTCTTTTTTTTTTTTTTTTAATGGTGTGAGGGAAGTTGGAGACAGGCAGCAACAGAGGGACTCCGGGAGGCAGGGGGAATGGGTAAGGCAGGGAAAGGGCGAACCTATATGACTTTAAAGTGGGCACCACCAGCCACAACACCCCTGCTCAACTGGCAAAGCACAGGAGCCACCCCAGGCAGTCTGAAATCCAGGAGCTGATCAAGCTACGTCCACACCTGCTGGGAGATAGAGAAATACTGAAGGCAGTTGGGGCTAGCCGTCCAAGAGGCACTATGGTTTTTCAGTGTTTTCTATCTCCACCTGCTGGTAGGCGGATACAACCCATCAGTTAATGGATTCATCTGCTGCTGATGACAAAGAATGCAGTGATTTTGCTGTATACTTTGCCAATAAAATTAAAAGTCTCCGCCAGGATGAACAGGCAGTCCCAGCCAGTCTCCTATCAGCTAACCAGGAGTGCACAATCTCACCTCCTCCTGACACAAACATATGGGACTCTTAACCCAATAACAGAGGAGGGCCTTGACAAAATCCTAAGAGATCTTTGACCAACTGCCTGTTCCCTCAACTCCTGCCCATCAAACATAGCGCAGCAGGCAAACAGAGGCCTAATAGAAGGCGGCACAAAAATCATGAATGCCTCTCTTTCTAATGGGCAACTACCAACAGGATTAAAAAGAGCAGTGGTGCATCCTTTGCCAAAGAAGAACAACCTTGATCAGGCAAACTTGAAAGTTAACAGCTAGTATCCAACATCCCATTTTTAGGAAAACTTATAGAACAAACAGTCTGTGATCAACTCACTGAATGGCTAGACGAGAGAAACTAACGAACTTCCGCAAACTACTGAAGACCCATCTCTTCAGCAAGGCTTGCCACAAAGATCAACTAATGTGAATATACATAAATCCTCCACACGTAGTTAGAAATGTCTTATAATATCTGCTTGTCATACTACTATCATGTCTTATCATTATCATGTTACCAAATTTTTTCTGTAACACTGGCCTATTTTTCTATTATATTTCCACTATCCATGATGTATTGTAAGCCACATTGAGCCTGCAAAGAGGTGGGAAAATGTGGGATACAAATGTAATAAATAAACTGGCTAGATCTATGCCAGTTTGGATTCAGACCCAGTTATGAAACAGAAATAATCCTTGTATCCCTACTAGATGATCTTCACAAAATCCAAGACGGGATTTGCCTCATTGTTAGTATTGCTAGGTTTCTCAGCAGCTTTTGACACTATGGACCATGATATTATGCTAGCATGACTGGCAGAAACAGGTATTAGTTGAACAGTACTAGCCTGGTTCAGACCGTATCTATCAGACAAGCAACTTATTAGAGACATTCTAAAACCTGACAAGTTTACAGCCCTTCAGATCTGCAGTTTGACACCTTGTCTTAGGATTTTTTTTTTTATACACATACATTTTTCCACTATATCAAGACAGCAGACTGGGACAAAATGGGAAATACAAAGCTGGCCATTATAGCTCGTCTATAAAAAGGCTGAAAAATACTTCTTACTGCTGGATACTATTACTGTACTTCTGCTTCATTTTTATCAACGTTGAGACTCCCTTTTTATACATTGTGAAGATGAGGCTTCTCCTCCTGCTCTCCAGCAGGCCTCACTGGCCTATGGTTCCTGAGTAGGACTCTGGCCGGTCTCTTCCCAGCACCCTGAACACACCAACCTTCAGGATCCTAGGTCCCTTGTTCACTCAGAGTGACCTTGTTCTTAATATGCAAATTAGATGTAGATTAAGCAGTTCTCAACAACAGCATGTTCATCAGGCAACTTTTCTATTCCAGCCCCATGGGCACACTTCTTCCAGCTTAAACACTTTCACAGGTCTTCCCACTGAGCCTCCCACACACAGACACCTGGGCTCAGTACTAACAGCCCCTCTGGCCTGAACAGGATATTCTTCCCCCCACTCTGAGGGTACAGCTCTGTCCTCCAGCCCCTGGCTGCTAGTTCCCTGTTCTTACTACATAGTTCTATCCAAAACACAGTTCATCAAAAGTCCAGAGTCCAGCCAGTACCTTCAAGGGGGATCTTCTTCCACCAGTTGCCAGGTCTCCAGCTCCTTTCTCTTCTCTTTCCTTTCACAAACTCAGGTAGGTATAAGGAGGTTGATGAGCTTATCCACCCCATTAGGCTCTTCCCCCTAATTCCAGGCAGGACCCAGCCCATAACAACTTACACCTGTTTGTAGCCCAGGCCTCTCCTTGGTCCTAGCAACCTCCACCTCGACATTCCCCAACTGGCTCCCTCTAGTGACTCCTCAGTAATAACATGACCTGGACATTTCCCCCCCATTTTTAGGGGACCAGCGCCCTCTAGTGGCCTACCCAGGATAGGACCGCCCCTTACCCTTCAAGTGTCTTCATCTAACTGACGTGCTTACATGACCCTTTCTAATTCAGATTAGTTTACATTCTGTTTTGATTTTACTTCATGAGCATGCTAGTAATATGTAATTTATCCTTAAAAATCGAGAGTGGTACCGGAAGATTGGAGGGTGGCCAATTTAACGCCAATTTTTAAAAAGGGTTCCAGAGGAGATCTGGGAAATTATAGACCGGTGAGTCTGACGTCGGTGCCGGGCAAGATGGTAGAGACTATTATAAAGAACAAAATTACAGAGCATATTCAAAAGCGTGGATTAATGAGACAAAGTCAACATGGATATTATAGTGAAGGGAAATCTTGCCTCACCAATCTACTACATTTCTTTGAAGGGGTGAACAAACATGTGGATAAAGGTGAGCCGGTTGATATTGTGTATCTGGATTTTCAGAAGGCGTCTGACAAAGTACCTCATGAAAGACTCCAGAGGAAATTGGAGAGTCATGGGATAGGAGGTAGCATTCTACTGTGGATTAAAAACTGGTTAAAAGATAGAAAACAGTAGGGTTAAATGGTCAGTATTCTCAATGGAGAAGGGTAATTAGTGGAGGCTCCCCAGGGGTCTGTGCTGGGAACGCTGCTTTTTAACATATTTATAAATGACCTACAGATGGGGGGTAACTAGTGAGGTAATTAAATTTGCTGATGACACAAAGTTATTCAAAGTCATTAAAACGCGGGATGATCAAGAAAGGGATCTAGGTGTCATAGCTGATGATACATTGAAACTTTCTGCTCAGTGTGCTGCTGCGGCTAAGAAAGCAAATAGAATGTTAAGTATTATTAGGAAAGAAATGGAAAACAAAAATGAGGATGTTATAATGCATTTGTATCACACCATGGTGCGACCACACCTCGTATATTGTGCTCAATTCTGGTCGCTGCATCTCAAAAAAAATATAGTGGAATTAGAAAAGGTGCAGAGAAGGGAGACGAACATGATAAAGGGGATAGGACGACTTCCCTATGAGGAAAGGCTAAAGGGGCTAGGACTCTTCAGCTTGGAGAAAAGGCGGCTGAGGGGAGATATGATAGAGGTCTATAAAATAATGAGTGGAGTGGAACGGGTAGATGTGAAGCGTCTGTTTACGCATTCCAAAAATACTAGGACTAGGGGGCATGCGATGAAGCTACAATGTAGTAAATTTAAAACGAATCGGAGAAAATGTTTCTTCATTCAATGTGTAATCAAACTCTGGAATTCGTTGCCAGAGAATGTGGTAAAGGCGGTTAGCTTAGCGGAGTTTAAAAAGGGTTTGGGCGGCTTCCTAAAGAAAAAGTCCACAGACCATTATTAAATGGACTTGGGGAAAATCCACTATTTCTGGGATAAGCAGTATAGAACGTTTTGTACTTTTTTGGGATCTTGCCAGGTATTTGTGACCTGGATTGGCCACTGTTGGAAACAGGATGCTGGGCTTGATGGACCTTTGGTCTTTCCCAGTATGGCAATACTTATGTACTTACGTACACTGGGTCCCAAAACCTGTTCACACAGATGGGAAAACTTGACTTTACAGGTACTTATTTGTACCTGGGGCAATGGAGGTTTAAGTGACTTGGACAGAGTCACAAAGTGCTGAAGTGGGAAACTAACCCAGTTCCCCAGGATCAAAGCCCGCTGCACTAACCACTAGACTACTCCTCCACAGGTTTATTAGATGACACTCAGCAAACTCATGAAATCACAATCCATATTTTGTGTTCCCATTGCTCCAATGGAATGGGCCCCTTCATTCTTGTAGTGGAATTTCCCAGTGCTCCGGTGCAGGAGGATGGGATGAAGCAAAAAAAAGCACTGTTGCCTCTTGTCTGGAAACCTTCCACCAACACCTTCAGAACTTCTGACAGCATCTTGATATCACGTACTATAGGCACAATTCACATTCAGGGAACCTTCACTCTTGACAAATCTGTTCTGAAAATTAGAGTAAAACAAAACTGGTATTTAAACAAAACTGAATTCTGCTGCAATTTATGAGAGAGGATGAAAAATGGGCACCTAGAAAGGCAAAAACCATTCCTGGAAAGATCTTGTACAGAACACAGAGATGAAATAGAAACCTGAAATTTTTGTTTTCTGGAAGAGAGGTTTTTTCCCTTGGGTGAATACAGCCCCTAATCATTTTATTTCCAAATGAGTTCATTTTTTTTATTAGTTTAGTAAACCAAACCTTTATACCAGTGTAAACCTTTTCCAAAAATGTTACTGTACAAGATCTTTTCAGGAATGGTTTTTGCCTTTCTAGGTGCCCATTTTTCATCCTCTCTCATAAATTGCAACAGAATTCAGTTTTGTTTAAATACCAGTTTAATTGGCCTTAACAATCAATTACTGAATTAGCACTAACTTGGATTTGGAGTATGCAACTGCCTATGCGCTGTGCAATGCTATTCTATAGCGTGGCCAGAGGCGTTCTGAAAACTTGCACATAGTTTTATAGAATAGGGTCAGACACATGCCGAAATGCCATGATTTGGGTGCCAGATTTTACACCAGGTTACAGCTGCTGTAAATACTGACACTTAAATTTAGATGCGGAATTGGCTGTAAGTGCTATTCTTTAAAGAGAACTCATCCCAGAGTGCCCTTTATAGAATACTACTTAGCACCAATTTTTGAGCGCCATTTATAGAATTCCCCCCCCCCTAAATACACAACTGCTCCCTTCTGTTAATACCTAAAACATTTTCAATTCCCTCAAAATTCACAAGAAGTAACAATTCAAAAAAACTACAATTGATGGAAAAAAGGTGGAAGGAAAAAGCCTCAAATGAGCTCCAGGTCATACAATCCCTTTGGAGTTGAAACTTTTCATCATCGGCATAAAATGAAGATACATACTTGTAGCAGGTATTCTCCGAGGACAGCAGGCTGGATATCATCACTGATGGGTCGTCATCCGCGATGGCCCAGGAGACCGGAACTAGTCCAAAAAGAAAGACATTTCTAGAATGCGACGTCATGCAGGGCCCGACGCACTGCACATGTGCAAGCAGCTTCTCTCCTGCGACGCGAGCGTGTCCCCCTCAGTTTCTAAAAAGCAAAAACTATAACAGGAACAACTCCAAAGGGGAGGAGGGTGGGTTGTGATGATATCCAGCCTGCTGTCCTCGGAGAATACCTGCTACAGGTATGTATCTTCATTTTCTCTGAGGACAAGCAGGTTGGATATCATCACTGATGGGGTATCCCTAGCCCCCAGGCTCACTCAAAACAATGAACATTGGTCAATTGGGCCTCGCAATGGCGAGGACATAAGAAACACAACTAAGTGAGAGTGCAGCCTGGAACAGAACAAAAATGGGCCTAGGGGGGTGGAGTTGGATTCTAAACCCCAAACAGATTCTGCAGCACCGACTGCCCAAACCGACTGTCGCGTTGGGTATCCTGCTGAAGGCAGTAGTGAGATGTGAATGTGTGGATTGATGTCCACGTTGCAGCCTTGCAAATTTATTCAATGGAGGCTGACTTTAAGTGAGCCACTGATGCAGCCATGGCTCTAACATTGTGAGCCATGACATGGCCCTCTAGAGTCAGCCCAGCTTGGGCATAAGTGAAGGAAATGCAATCTGCTAGCCAATTAGAGATGGTGCGTTTTCCGATGGCAACTCCCTTCCTGTTGGGGTCGAAAGAAACAAACAATTGGGCGGACTGTCTGTAGGGCTTAGTCCGCTCCACATAAAAGGCCAATGCTCTCTTACAGTCCAAGGTGTGCAACGTGTCCTCACCAGGGCGGGCATGTGGACGGGGAAAAATGTTGGCAAGACAATTGACTGGTTCAGATGGAACTCCGACACCACCTTCGGCAAGAACTTAGGGTGAGTGCGGAGGACTACTCTGTTATGGTGAAACTTGATATAAGGTGCATAAACTACTAGGGCTTGGAGCTCACTAACTCTGCGAGCTGAAGTAACAGCCACCAAGAAAATGACCTTCCAGGTCAAGTACTTCAGATGGCAGGAATTCAGTGGTTCAAAAGGAGGTTTCATCAGCTGGGTGAGAACGATGTTGAGATCCCATGACACTGGTGGAGGTTTGACAGGGGGCTTTGACAAAAGCAAACCTCTCATAAAATGAACTACTAAAGGTTGTCCAGAGATAGGCTGACCTTCTATACGTTGATGCTAAGCACTAATCGCACTAAGATGCACCCTTACTGAGTTGGTCTTGAGACCAGACTCTGATAAGTGTAGAAGGTATTCAAGCAGGGTCCGTGTAGGACAAGAAAAAGGATCTAGGGCCTTGCTGTCACATCAGACGGCAAACCTCCTTCATTTGAAAGAATAACTCTTTCGTGGAATCTTTCCTGGAAGCAAGCAAGACTCGGGAGACACCCTCTGAAAGGCCTAAACAGGCAACTTCTAAGTTCTCAACATCCAGGCCATGAGAGCCAGAGACTGGAGGTTCGGATGTAGAAGCGACCCCTCGTTCTGAGAGATGAGGGTCGGAAAACAGTCCAATCTCCACGGTTCTTCGGAGGACAACTCCAGAAGAAGCGGGAACCAGATCTGATGGGGCTAAAAAGGTGCAATCAGAATCATGGTTCTGTGGTCTTGTCTGAGTTTCAGCAGAGTTTTCCCTACTAGAGGTATGGGAAGATACGCATACAGAAGACCTGTCCCCCAATGCAAGAGAAAAGCATCTGACGTTAGTCTGTCATGGGCCTGAAGTCTGGAACAGAACTGAGGGACCTTGTGATTGATCTGAGTGGTAAAAAGATCTATCGAGGGGGTGCCCCACACTCAGAAGATCTAGCAGACAACGTCCATGTGCAGAGGCCACTCGTGAGGTTGCATTACCCTGCTCAGTCTGTCGGCCAGACCGTTGTTTACACCTGCCAGGTATGTGGCCTGAAGAAACATGCCGTAACGGTGAGCCCAAAGCCACATCTGGACGGCTTCCTCACACAGAGGGCGAGATCCGGTGCCCCCCTGCTTGTTGGTGTATGTCGTGACCTTTACCCGTGAAGCTCTCTCTTCGGCCGTTGCGCGCCTCGTGTCTGCTGGAGGAGGCGCTGGCCGGGAAGGGCGGTCAGACGCTGGGCCTCTCCATCGCTCCAGAAGTGTTCGGTCAGCCGTCTGGGTGGCTCCGGCTCTCCGCACTGCGTCGGTGACTGCGGGGGAACGCCGGCCATCTTTGCAGCGCCGGCGTCCCCGAAGATGGTACTCTCTTCCGGGCGTGGAACCCAGGAATGTTGTGGACACTCCCCTGACGCTTGGATTGGCTAATCGCGGCTGGACGCCGCCTCCTCTTGCTGGCCGGCCAATCCGGGTTCTTGGAAGGTTGCCTGAGGGGAACGCCTCCTGTCAGCTGTTCCCTGTCTTCCTTTGGAGTGGGCTATTTAAGAGCAGCAGCTAGTGGATCTTGTCGCTTCGGCTTCTACCTGTGTGGATTCCTGGGCGCCTGTTTCTCTCATTGTTTGGACTCCTTTGAACCTTTGCTTGGACCTGGACTTTGCTTTTGCTTGCTGCCTGCCTTTGAACCTTTGCTTGGACCTGGACTTTGCCTTTACTTACCGCCTGCCTTTGAACCTTTGCTTGGACCTGGACTTTGCTTTTGCTTGCTGCCTGCCTTTGAACCTTTGCTTGGACCTGGACTGTGTCTTCTGCTTGCCGCCTGCCTTGTACTATTGCCTGGAACTGGACTGTGTCTTTTGCTTGCCACCTGCCTTGTACCATTGCCTGGAACTGGACTGTGTCTTCTGCTTGCCACTTGCCTTGAACCCTTGCCTGATACTGGACCGTGTTTCTTGCTGGCGGCCTGCCTTTGAACTTTGCCTGGGACTGGACTGTATCTTTTGCCCGCTGTCTGTCCCAGTGATCCGGTCTAGATCGGATTGCTGGTGAGCCTGCTTCCTATCCTGAGTTCAGATTGAACCTCCGCTGGAGTTCTCTGCACTGCTTCCTCAGATAAGACCAGGATTGTTCGGCCGCCAAACGCTGTTTGGCACAGGGGCTCACATTCTGGTTGTTGCTGAGCATGACAGTGTAATACATTGCAACCTGATTATCCATCTGAATTAGAATGATTTGGTTAGACAACTGATCTCTGAAAGCCTTTAGAGCGTTCCAGATCGCTCGTAATTCCAGGAGGTTGATCTGAAGATCCCTTTCCTGAAAGGACCAAGCTCCTTGAGTGTGAAGCCCATCTACATGAGCTCCCCATCCCAGAAGGGATGCATCCGTCATCAGCACTTTTTATGGTTGAGGAATTTGGAAATTTCGTCCCAAGGTCAGATTGGTTCGAATGGTCCACTATTGAAGGGAACTGCAAAAATTGGTGGAAAGCTGGATTACATCCTCTAGATCCCCTGTGGCCTGACACTACTGGGAAGCTAGGGTCCATTAAGCTGACCTCATATGTAGGTGTGCCATGGGAATCACATGAACCGTGGAAGCTATGTGCCCTAAGAGCCTCAACATCTGCCGAGCTGTGATCTGTAGAGATGCTCGAGCCGAGGACACCCGGGCCAGAAGACTGTCTGCCCTTGCCTGGGGAAGATAAGCTTGAGACTAGAGAGTTACACGGGAACAGAAATCCAACCCGTCCCCACCCATCCCCATAGGGAATCTAACCCATCCCCGCCCGTCCCCATGGGGAATCTAACCCATCCCCGCCCGTCCCCACGGGGAATCTTACCCGTCCCCGCAAGAATTTAACCTGTCCTCACCCACAAGAATTTAATGGCACATTAAAAAAAAATTCCTGTCAGCTCTCTCAGTCTGTGGGTTTGAGCCGCAGCACTGCAGGCAAGGAAGGAACGGAAGTTGGAACACTCTGGTACATACATATAAGACTTCTCTGATTCACTGGCACTGTGTGCTAAGAGATCACCACATGCACGTGCCAGTAGGTCAGGTGACATCTGATGCTCATGCTTGTGTCAGAGCTGAGGTCTTCACATCAGCCCGGAAGCAGAGAGGATTAATAGAAATAGTAAATGACAGCAGATAAAAACCGGATCAGTCCATCCAGTCTGCCCAAGTCTCAATCATTATCAATTCATGATTAAATCAACAATGAATGTGATATTATATACTTGATTACAGTCTTTCTGTGGTGTTTCTGGGACATAGACCATAGAAGTCCCCCTGGCCCTATCCTTATGTCCCAACTGCTGGAGTTGCCCTCAAAGCCCACTCCAGCCTATTCACCTTCTCATTTGCGGGACACAGACCATAAAAGTCTGTCCAGAATTGTCCTCATGTTCCAGCCACTAAAGTTGCTGTCTAAACCCTTTCCAGCCCATCCAAAACCAGATTGCCATATATGAGACACAGACCATACAGGTCTCCCAGTATCAGCCCTAGTTCATCACAGCCAGAGTCACCATGTAAGTGTCACGCGACACATCCACACATATGCAGCCATTTAAGTTTAGGTTTTTTTATAACTTCCATTTTCTAAATAGAGATCCTCTGTGTTCATCCCACGCCTTTTTGAATTTCGTCACCATTTGTATCTCTACCACCTCCTTAATGGAGGCTTTCCACATCTGTGCTGTTAAAGCAAGGAGGAGGAGGAGACAGCACTCAAAGAACTTGGTACTCAGTAGGTGAGAGGCTGGTGCAAGTGCAGCATACACTTCCACGGGAACCCCACAGGAACTGCTTCCGACCCCCCTGTTCTGCCCTGACCCTGGTTGGAGGGTGGTTTTGCCTGCCACTGCCGCTCCTCGGCAGTGGCCCAAGGGCTCACAAACATAGTTCCAGCTTTGGAAAGCGTGACAGCTTCCTCCACCGATGTCGAGTTGGAATCAACCCGGGTAGCAGCCGGCGCCGGTGGGGAGCTCCTCGCAAGTGATGGCCCAGATGCTGCCTCCACAATCGGTACAAAGGCGCAAACACCCCAGATACCGATGCAGACTGGCGAAGCAAGCCTTCCAGAACTTCTGGTAAAAGGGCTCTGATGCGCTCGTTGAGAGCAGCCATTGGAAAAAGCTGAGGGGCTGGTGCAGGAGTTGGTGCCGAGATCTGAAGGGGCTAGAGAGCCGGTGCCAGGCTGCCAGGTGACTGTCGCGGCGACACCTCTTGTATGAAGGGTGAGCGATCCTCCCGGCATCGACGCTTCTCGGGTGCCGAGGCCCTCGGCTCCCTGTAGCTCCCGTTACCGAGCATAGAAGGAGATCGATGACGGTGCTTCTTAGCCTTTGCTCGACACCCATCATCGAGGCTCCTCAGTACCGACGAGAAGGACGTGGAATCCACACGCCTCCTTGGAGCCGGGTCCGAAAAAGGTTGGTCCCGGGGGACCTGCATATCAGGAGGCCTCGAGACAGGTGGAGACCCACTCGATGCCTCACTGCTCCCAGCTCGGTGCAGTCTTTCGGCAGCCATTACCTGGACTCTCGGTGTCGCTGTTTCCCTCGACGTCAATGCCGCAGACCTCGGTACCGATGTCGATGCCAACATCGAAGGATCGTTTCCCGTGTTGAGCCTCCCGAGCCAATTGGGTCCACCTGTTCATTAATTTACATAACTTACAGTTAGCTGGAAGATGGTCGGGCCCAAGGCACTGAAGACACCACGTGTGGGGGTCAGTACCTGCGATGGTCTGGTTACAGCGAGTACAAGGCTTGAAGCCGCTGGGAGTCTTTGATGACATGGGCAGAAAAAGAGCACCGGCTAAATCAAATGGCTCGATGGCGCCAAAAAAGAGGCACAGAAAAAAAGGGAAAAGACCCGGCCGAGCAGTCTGAGGACGGCTAAAACGAAAACAAAAGGAAACTTGAAAATTTGAGAAAAACTAAAAAATAGGGGGAAAACTATACTCTAGTATTGTTTTTTTTTTTTAAACACAGAATGAAAAGAAGATAAGGGGGCGCAAAAAGCGAAAAATACACGGCTGTCCTGAGCTGAAAAACAGAGAGAGACGCGGAAACACAACTCTCTCCCAGCGCGGATCAAAAAGAACTGAGGGGACTCTCTCACGTCGCGGGCAGGAAGCTGCTCACGCATGCGCAGTGTGTCGGGCTCCGCGCAACGTCGCATTCTAGAAAAGTCTTTCTTTTTGAACTAGTTCCGGTCTCCTGGGCCGTCGCGGATGACGACCCATCAGTGATGATATACAGCCTGCTTGTCCTCCGACAATTCAATTGTCAATGTTTTCAAAACTCATAGCAAGTCACACTTACCTTGTAAAGTTCTACTCCTCTGGTGATTTTGTTAAGAGCCGTTTTCAAGTTTCACTTAGGCATATCAGATATGCCTAAGTGAAACTTGAAGACAGCGTAAGCTAACCAATAAATCAGATGTCCAGAGATTGATTGTAGCCAAATTTATTTGGTAACAAGATACATATAGATTCGACATGGACTGTGTTTCAGCAAAGGAAATGCCTGCCTCAGGAGGCAATGTATCTAAAAATGTACAAAAATATAAAATTACAAATAATGAAACAATAAAAAAGATGTGTGTGTGTATAAACCACCTGGAAGAAATAAGTGGTAGGAAAATACCTTGAAAGGTGGTTAACTGAGGTGGCAAAAAAATAATCCAGTAAGACCAGCAAGCACCCACACAGAGTGAATAAAAATATATTGCACTGGACCTGCAAGTAATTATTTAAATGAATACACTCTGTCCAACACTTAAAAATGAATGAAAAGATTATAGAGAGAAAGAGATGTGAAAAAAACACAGATGTGGAAAAAAAATAAAAACACCAAAGTGTACTGACAGACCTGTTGTTGGCACCTGTGTATTTCAATCCTTATAAAAGCAAATACATCGTACACCGAAAGAATGGACCATAAGCCAATGCACAATATACAGAAGAAACAGCAACTAAATATAAGGAAAAACGTGGGTACAGAGCACACGTGATTCAAGAAAAAATGGTTCCAGAGGAGATCCGGGAAATTATAGACTGGTGAGTCTGACGTTGGTGCCAGGCAAAATGGTAGAGACTATTATAAGAACAAAATTAAAGAGCATATTGAAAAGCATGGATTAATGAGACAAAGTCAACATGGATTTAGTGAAGGGAAATCTTGCCTCACCAATCTACTACATTTCTTTGAAGGGGTGAAGAAACATGTGGATA
This sequence comes from Microcaecilia unicolor, assembly GCF_901765095.1. NCBI lineage: Eukaryota > Metazoa > Chordata > Amphibia > Gymnophiona > Siphonopidae > Microcaecilia > Microcaecilia unicolor. Next base: position 189,184,665 of record NC_044034.1, on the reverse strand, counting down.
AAGAGGAGCCGGTTGATATTGTGTATTTGGATTTTTAGAAGGCGTTTGACAAAGTACCTCATGAAAGACTCCACAGGAAATTGGAGAGTCATGGGATAGGAGGTAGTGTTCTATTGTGGATTAAAAACTGGTTAAAAGATAGAAAACAGACAGTGGGGTTAAATGGTCATTATTCTCAATGAAGAAGGGTAGTTAGTGGGGTTCCCCAGGGGTCTGTTCTGGGACCGCTGCTTTTTAACATAGTAACATAGTAGATGATGGCAGAAAAAGACCTGCACGGTCCATCCAGTCTGCCTAACAAGATGAACTCATGTGTATACCTTACCTTGATTTGTACCTGTCTTTTTCAGGGCACAGACCGTATAATTCTGCCCAGCACTATTCCCCGCCTCCCAACCACCAGTCCTGCCTCCTACCACCGGATCTGGCACAGACCGTATAAGTCTGCCCACCACTATCTTCGCCTCCTAACCACAAACCCCTCTCCCCCCCACCGGCTCCGCCACCCAATTTCGGCTAAGCTTCTGAGGATCCATTCCTTCTGCACAGGATTCCTTTATGTATATCCCACGCATGTTTGAATTCCGGTACAGATGTCCTCTCCACCACCTCCCGCGGGAGGCCATTCCAAGTATCCACCACTCTCTCCGTGAAAAAATACTTCCTGACATCTTTTTTGAGTCTGCCCCCCTTCAATCTCATTTCATGTCCTCTCGTTCTACCACCTTCCCCTCTCCGGAAAAGATTTGTTTGCGGATTAATACCTTTCAAATATTTGAATGTCTGTATCATATCACCCCTGTTCCTCCTTTCCTCCAGGGTATACATGTTCAGGTCAGCAAGTCTTTCCTCATACGTCTTGGAACGCAAATCTCATACCATTCTCGTAGCTTTTCTTTGCACCGCTTCATTTTTTTTTAACATCCTTAGCAAGGTACGGCCTCCAAAACTGAACACAATACTCCAGGTGGGGCCTCACCAATGACTTATACAGGGGCATCAACACTTCCTTTCTTCTGCTGGTCACACCTCTCTCTATACAGCCTAGCAACCTTCTCGCTACGGCCACCGCCTTGTCACACTGTTTCATCGCCTTCAGATCCTTTGATACTATCACCCCAAGATCCCTCTCCCCCTTAGTACATATCAGACTCTCACCGCCTAATACATAAGTCTCTCGTGGGTTTCTACTCCCTAGGTGCATCACTTTGCATTTCTTCGCATTGAATTTTAACTGCCAAACCTTAGACCATTCTTCTAGCTTCCGCAGATCTTTTTTCATGTTTTCCACTCCCTCCCGGGTGTCCACTCTGTTACAAATCTTAGTATCATCCGCAAATAGGCAAACTTTACCTTCTAACCCTTCGGCAATGTCACTCACAAATATATTGAACAGAATCGGCCCCAGCACCGATCCCTGAGGCACTCCACTACTCACCTTTCCCTCCTCCGAGCGAACTCCATTTACCACCACCCTCTGTCGTCTGTCCGTCAACCAGCTCCTAATCCAGTTCACCACTTCGGGACCTATCTTCAGCCCATCGAGTTTATTTAAGCGCCTCCTGTGGGGCACCGTATCAAAAGCTTTGCTAAAATCTAAGTAGATTACGTCTATAGCATGTCGATGATTCAATTCTGCAGTTACCCAGTCAAAGAATTCAATGAGATTCGTTTGGCACGATTTCCCTCTGGTAAAACCATGTTGTCTCGGATCTTGCAACATATTGGTTTCCAGAAAATTCACTATCCTTTCCTTCAGCATCGCTTCCATTACTTTCCTAATAACCGAGGTGAGGCTTACCGGCCTGTAGTTTCCAGCTTCTTCCCTATCGCCACTTTTGTGAAGAGGGACCACATCCGCTGTTCTCCAATCCAAACATATTTATAAATGACCTAGAGATGGGAGTAACTAGTGAGGTAATTAAATTTGCTGATGACACAAAGTTATTCAAAGTTGTTAAATCGCAGGAGGATTGTGAAAAATTACAAGCGGATCTTACGAAACTGGGCGTCTAAATGGCGTTAATGTGAGCAAGTGCAAAGTGATGCATGTGGGAAAGAGGAACCCGAATTATAGCTACGTCATGCAAGGTTCCACGTTAGGAGTCACAGACCAAGAAAGGGATCTAGGTGTCGTCGTTGATGATACGTTGAAACGTTATGCTCAGTGTGCTGCTGCTAAGAAGCAAATAGAATGTTAGGTATTATTAGAAAAGAATGGAAAACAAAAATGAGGATGTTATAATGCCTTTGTATCACTCCATGGTGCGACCGCACCTCGAATACTGTGTTCAATTCTGGTCACCGCATCTCAAAAAAGATATAGTGTAATTAAAAAAGGTGCAGAGAAGGGCGACGAAAATGATAAAGTGGATGGGACGACTTCCCTATGAGGAAAGGCTAATGCGGCTAGGGCTCTTCAGCTTGGAGAAAAGGCGGCTGAGGGGAGATATGATAGAGGTCTATAAAATGAGTGGAGTTGAACGGGTAGATGTGAAGCGTCTGTTCACGCTTTCCAAAAATACTAGGACTAGGGGGCATGCGATGAAGCTACAATGTAGTAAATTTAAAACGAATTGGAGAAAAATTTTCTTCACTCAACGTGTAATTAAACTCTAGAATTCGTTCCCAAAGAATGTGGTAAAGGCGGTTAGCTTAGCGGAGTTTAAAAAACTTTTGGACGGCTTCCTAAAGGAAAAGTCCATAGACCATTATTTCTGGGATAAGCAGTATAAAATGTTTTGTACTTTTTGGGATCTTGCCAGATATTTGTAATCTGGATTGGCCACTGTTGGAAACAGGATGCTGGGCTTGATGGACCTTTGGTCTTTCTCAGTATGGCAATACTTATGTACTTACTAGTAAAAGAGGCCCGTTTCTGGAGCAAATGAAACGGGCTCTAGCAAGGTTTTCCTCCCCAACACCCCCCATTCTCCCTTCCTCCCTACCTACCCCTTCATCATTCTGACGCCATTGCTTCGCACCTCCTGAACGCACCGTACGCTATTGCTCCGCCCTCGACGTCATCACGTTTGACGCGAGGGCGGGGCCCTGAGACTTGGCGATTTCGGTGGCTTCACCACCACGAACCCTTCGGAGGTGCATATACAAAACCAGAAATGCATATAAAGAGTAGTGCATATAAAAGGAAAAAGAAAAAGTGTGCCAATACACCAAAAAACATCAAAAAGAACTACAGAAACAATAAAGTACAGCCAACGTGTAATCAAATCTTTGTAGAGAGCAAACACGAATAAACGCACAAAAAAAAAAAGATTAAAGCCATGCCCAGGAAGGAAATGTACCAAAAATGTATGGTAGAGAATGGTGTTGTGAATGTGGACATAGATAAATGTAAAACTTAAGTCAGGCAAAAAGAGGTACAGGATACATTTGGAAGTAAATATGTACAGATACACTAAACCAAATAAAAAGTGCTAAGCGATGTAACAACTAGCACTGCAGCCAGAGACATAAAATAAGAAGCCTAAACCATAATGAAGTTTCTCGCATACAAGGATCGCACCAAAATAATAATAAAAAGCAGCCCTTCACAGACGCTACCAGTGCAAACAAACAACAACCAACCATTCCGTTGCCGCCCCCTCTGATAGAACTTCTTTCTTTCGTTTCTCTGCCGGGTTGATTTCACCCCCTCTGATGCAACTTCCTGTTTCCGGCTGGGAACGGGAAGGACGACACGGCGGTAGCCTGCAGGGAAAGGTTTCGCGTCTGCTGCAGGCGAGGTGACCAGTGTGAGTTGCTGCTGCTATCCAAGAGCTTAAAGACGAATTTGCAGGTAGGATGGAGGGGTTGAGAATGTGGGAGATGCTGAACTGCGGGTGGAAGAAGGGGAGAGGAGGGGAAGAAGGGGAGAGGAGGGATAGATGCCTATCGCGGACGCTAGGAGAGATACGGGACCAGGAGAGTGAAAGAGATGGGGTAACTGCCGGGCGGTGCGGGGGTGGGGTTGATTATAAGAATGGTGTTCGGTGTGTCTGAGGGCAGCCAGTATGTGTGACTTGGTAAGCCGGAGAGTGGCCGTTGATGTTGGGGACGGGTTTTTCCTTTTCGTCAGTATTTTTGCTCCATGCAGTTTTCAGGGCATGAGAGTCCGAGGAAGGCAACTGCTTCTACATTAGGTTTGTACTTTGAACTGAGGGAGCTGAGTTAAAATCGGAAGGAAAATGAGACGTACAAAAGCTTCAGGACTGTACGTGATGGTCGTAGGCTCACTGAAATCCAGTCTCAAAGCTTTTTGTAATGTGCTTTTTGTGATAACATTACCACAACCTTTTCCTTTTTTTTTTTTTTTTTTTTAAGTAGTGTTTTGGTTTAGTGTTAACACTTATCACAAACTAAAGTCTGCAAATCCCAAAAACATTTGTCCAGTGAGGATTGTACTATATGCTAAACATAAAAATACACAAAAATTAAGCAGGCTAGGCTAACAGGTTTTTTTTTTTACCCTTCCACGGATTGCTAGGTAATCTGTCTCTAGCATTATGTAATATGCATTTAGAGGGTTTGTAAAATATTTTTTTATTAATAAAAATAATTTTCCATAGTAACTGATTTTTCTTTGAGCAAGTGACTGGATACTAATTTTCCAGAAGTAATGGCTATCGCATCTATTTGATGGTATTCTGTATTATGGTTGGAGCAGTACATAAGAATAGCCATACTGGGTCAGACCAATAGTCCATGTAACCCAGTATCCTATTTCCAACAGTAGTCAATTCAGGTCACAAGTAATGCGTTCCATAGTTATGTGCTTATGTACGAGAGGACATGAAATGAGATTGAAGGGGGGCAGACTCAAGAAAAATGTCAGGAATTATTTTTTCATGGAGAGAGTGGTGGATACTTGGAATGCCCTCTCACGGGAGGTGGTGGAGATGAAAATGGTAATGAAATTCAAAAATGCGTGGGATAAACATAAAGGAATCCTGTTTGGATGGAATGGATCCTCAGAACCTTAGCCGAGATTGGGTGGCAGAGCCGGTGGGGGGAGGCGGGGCTGGTGGTTGGGAGGTGGGCCTTATTCTGGGCAGACTTCTACGGTCTGTGCCTCGAAAATGGCAGAAACAAATCAAGGTCAGGTATACACATAAAGTAGCACATAAGAGTTTAAATTGTTGGGCAGACTAGATGGACTGTGCAGGTCTTTTTCTGCCGTCATCTACTATGTTACTATGTAGAAAAACTAGATGCTTAAGTTGTTTTGTATTTAAGTCGTTTGCAGCTTGGGTAGTGCAGATTTAGATAAGGTCGTGTTGATTCGGATGTATTTCTAATTGGTAAGTCGATCAAGTCTGTCATGTAACTCGGGGCTTCTCCGTAGATGATTTTGTGAACCAGAGTGCAGATTTTGAAGGCGATGCGTTCTTTGATTGGGAGCCAGTGTAGTTTTTCGTGGAGGGGTTTTGCGATTTCAAATTGCGTTTTACTAAACATAGGCTTAGCTGCAGTGTTTTGAGCGGTCTGAAGTTTCTTTAAGGTTTGTTCTTTACATCCCACATAAATTCCATTGCAGTAACCTAAGTGGCTTAGTACCATTGATTGTATCAGCTTTCGAAATGTTTCCCTTGGGAAGAATTGCTTCACGTGTTTGAGTTTCCACATTGAGTGGAACATTGTCTTTGTTTCTTGGCTCTCAAGTGTTAAGTTATGGTCTATTGTAACGCTGAGGATTTTCAAGCTGTCTGAGACAGGAAGGGTGTGCTCTGGAATGTTGATAGTTGTGGGGATGTCTGCGCTGCGTTGGGATGAGAGGATGAGAAAGTGTGTTTTTTCTTTATTGAGTTTTAGTTGAAATGCATTTGCCCATGAATCCATGATGATCAGGCCGAGCTTGATTTCATTGGTGATTTCTGTCAGTTTGGTTTTGTAAGGAATGTATATGATGATATCGTCTGCATATATGAAAGGGTTAAGGCCATGGTTGGTTAAGGACTTGGCAAGTGGGGGTCATCATTAAGTTGAATAGGATCGGTGATAGCAGTGATCCTTGCGGTACTCCACAGTCTGCTTTCCACTGTGTTGATATGTTTGAACTTGATTTTACTTGATATGTTCTTGTGGTTAGGAAGCCCTTGATCCGGTTAAGTATGTTTCCACCGATCCCGAACTTATCTAGTACTCTTATTAATATATTATGGTTTACCATGTTGAATGCACTAGACGTCGAATTGGAGAAGGATGTTTTTACCTGTTGCTATTTCCTGCTTGAATTTGGCTAGAAGAGTGAGTAATACTGTTTCCGTGCTGTGGAGGGGGCGAAAGCCTGACTGTGATTTCATGCAATATTGAGAATTTGTTTATGTAATCTGTAAGTTGTTTGCTTACCATGCTTTCCATCAGTTTGACCACCAACGGGTAGATGCTACTGGACGATAGTTAGTGATTTTGTTTGTTTTTTCTTGGTATCTTTTGGTATTGGGGCGAGTACGATACTGCCATTTTCCTTAGGGAAGAGGCCTTGCTGAAGCATGCAATTTAGGTGAGGATGTGAGGTCTTCTATGAAGCGGTCAGGGGCGGATTTCATTAGGTAGCTGGGACAGGTATCTAGTTTACAGTGAGTGTTGGAAAACCTACTAATCGCCTGGGTAACTGTTTCAACGGTAAGGAGGGCGAAGTCTAACCAGGTCCGATCTGCCGGGTATTCTCCAGTGGTTGGGTTCAATTCATTAAGGAAGTTTTCAATGTCGGTGTTGTTCTGAGGTAGCGTGTTGTGTAGGTTTAAAATTTTTTCATTGAAGTACTTTGCAAGTTTATCTGCAGATGAGATGTCTGTATTCATGGTAGTGACCAAGTTGATATCTAGGAGATTGTTCACGAGTTGGTATAATTTCTTCCTGTCTTTGTAATCTGTCCCTATTTTGGTTTTATAGTATGATCTTTTGGCCTGTCTTATTGTTTACTAGTAAAAGAGGCCCATTTCAGAGCAAATGAAACGGGCGGTAGCAAGGTTTTCGTCGCCACCCCCTCCCTGGCCAACCCCTTCGTCGTTCTGCCATTTCTTCGCCCCCAACTTCATGACGTTTGACGTGAGGGCGGGGCCCGGAGCGATCCCCCCCCCGCTTCCCTGCCTCCCTCCCTGCCAACCCCTTTCGTTTTTCTGCCATTGCTCCGCCTTCGAGGGCGGGGCCCGGAGCGATTTTGGTGGCTTCACCACCACGAACCTTCGGACCTTTTTGAAGGAAGTCAGGGCTTGGCTTCACTGACGTCAGTGTCCTCAGAACATTGAGGTTGAGTTTTATTATAGTAGATTTGTATTTTCTTTGTATTTGTTTCCATGTATTGAGTGTATGTTCATCTTTTGTTTTATTCCATGCTTGTTCGAGTTTCCTGGTTTGTGTTTTTAACTTTTTCAGTTAATTGTTGAACCATGGTGTCGAGTTATTCTTGCGTGGGTGGGGTTCTTGTTCGTAAGGGCGCAATTTCATCTAGTATGCTTTTGCATCTTTTGTCCCATTCTATGAGGTAGTATATGGAGTCTGTTTGTGTTGCCCATTCGTTATTGTATATTAGTTGCCAGAATGTTTTCGTGTCTACTTGACCTCTTGTGCTGTAGGACATGTGTTCTAGTATTCGTTGTATACCCTTCTTCCGCCAATGTAGGGATAAGAGTAGTTTGTAGTGGTTGGTCCAGGGTGTCTCTTCCCATTTCATATTTGTTATTGTTAGGTTCTGGTCTGTTGAGAGTTTGTGTGAGATAAGATCAAGTGTGTGCCCTTTGACGTGGGTTGCTTGCATTTGTGGCCATTTGAGATTGCATAAATTCCTTACATTCTCGTGCGTTGATAATTGTGTGAATGGGCTTTGTTCAAACCTCTCAGGGGATGAGTTCAAGATGAGTTGCGTTCAGATAAAGAAGTTATTTTCCTGTCCCTGGAGGGCTTACAATCTGTTTGTTTCTGAGGGAATGGAGGATTAAGGGATCCTTTTACTAAGATGCGCTAAGTGCCTTGTATCCCATAGGTATACAATGGGCCTGTGTGGCATTTAGCAAGTACTAATTGTTAGGGGTCTTTTTACTAAGGTGCGCTAAGTGACTTGCCCAATATTGCAAGGAACAGCAGTGGGATTTGAACCAAGCTTCCCTGGTTTTTTAGCCCATGATTGATCTAGGCTATTTCTCCATTCAAACTCGAATCATAAAACTGTGTATGGCATTCCAGATGTCACACTAAATCAGAAGAGCCTGCCTATGAGGTTTAAAGGCATTGGGGCAAAAAACAAACAAACCAAAAAGTGAGACCTGTTGCTCCATTGCACAAGGTTGAAGACAGTTCGATTTAGACATGTAACAAGCACTGTAAGCAGTGAGAACCCAGATGAATAACGCAATCATAACTTAAAGTCGACAGTAATGCTAATTATGGAAGTGCTGTTCATATGTAAAACATAACACAAAAGCATACAGGAAAATCTAAAAGATTTATTCAAAGTCATAGAACTCTAGCCCTTTTACTGAGCTGCAGTAATAAGTGTCCACTATGACTAGCATGTGAGTTTCCCACACTCTGATGCTACTTTTAGCGTGGCTGTAAAATGGTCACATGCTAATTTCCCAGTTAGCATGTGGCCATTAGCGTGGGAGCCCTTACTGTCACCTGTTTTCTAGGCAGGAAGGACTCCTGTGCTAACCACTTGCTAATCAGCGCTCAGAGATGTAGCTGTGCTAACCAATTAGCGCTGGGCATGCCTACTCTCCGCCCCCAGCACTAATGGGATTTTTTAAAAAAATTGTATTTATTAAAGTTTTTAAACAATAGCATATTGACAACATCCTCGTAACAGTAATGTATCATGTACAGAACGCTTGAACATCAAAAACAGAAAACAGCGTATTCCCCTCCCCCCTTTCCCTTGTAACAAACCTCCCTCCCCCCTTGTTACTAGTGGAGCCTCATGGTGTGAAGTCTGTGTTATTGCATTCATAGTCTTGGGATAATCAATTTAGGTGCATCCAAGTCTATCCCATTTTGTAATCTCCAGGATCGATAGCGTTCCCATTTCAAATTAAATTTTGTTACATGTTCCAATCGTAAAGTTGTCATTTTGGACATTTGGTATAGTTAATCCATCTTGTGTATCACCTTTTTCCTTGTCAACAAGCAGATGAAGCCATTACGTATGGGTTGTGTCCATCAACCAGCAGGGGGAGATAGAGAGCACTCAACTTTTCACAGTGCCTCATGGCCAGCCAGCTCCACTGCCTCTTCAGTATTCTCTATCTCCCCAAGCAGGGTGGCTGCAGCTTCTTTGAGCTCCATCAAAAATCTGCCTGGGGGTGGCTCCTGGCTTGCCAGTTGTTAGCCGGGCTGTTAGAGGCTATATAAGCTTCACTTTGAAGGCACATAGGTTAGCCCTTTCCCTGCCTTACCCATGCCCCCGTGGATGTGGACATATTAGCTTGCTTTTCCCTGTCCTTTCCCACTCAGTGGATGCAAGCACATTGGTTCGCCTTTCCCTGCCTTTCCCACTCATCTGAGCCTCCGGAGTTCTTATTACCTCTGCTTTCCTCACAGCGTTAAAAAAAAAAAAATGGAACAGAGGTTTTCCTTTGATTCTTCTATGGGACCGGAGCTGTGATACTCGGTCCGGTGAGGTAAAAGTGTTTTCTAACTCCTCCGGGGTGGGCCCGCGATCGGGGTGTTTTTGGCGCGAAACCGCCATTTTGAATTTTCCCGCCGTTTTTGGCGATGGCTGCAGAGAATGTAAAGCGCTGTTCCCGTTGTGGCAAGCGCAAATCAGCAGCGGGGCTCTGTAAATCATGCTGTACAGGCGTAAGAGCCGGCCTGAGCATGGCGAGCGATGATTCTTCCCGCTCAGGGCTGGCAGCGGACGCCATTTTGAATTCTCCGCATGGCGCGGCCTCCGTAGAGACAGAGAGCCCTGAGCCCGGGGAGTGGGACCTCGAATTGAGGCTATTCAGGGAGTGGCAAGCCCCGGACGGGATCTGGGTGCCCAGGGCGAGTTTTTCTCCCCTGATTTTGTGTTGTTATTGCATAAAGCATACATGCTGAAAAGAGCTCTCCCTCAAGGGTCGTCTGAGGCCCCTTCTATTGTCCCCCCCGGTGGATTCTGGCCTGGGACTGCCCGCTGAGGCTATTTTCCCTGATAATTGGCATAAAGAAAAGCGTAGAAGGGCTAATTCCCCTTCAGATTGTGGTGCACCACCTCCCCCCCCCCCCCCCCCCCCCCCCCCCGTGGTCGGGCTGTGAGGATTCGGAGAGTTCTGGCAGGCCTTCGTAGTCTGAGGAGCCAGAGTCAGGTGCAGAATTACCAGAGGATCTGGATGATCGCTCCGCAGTGAGGATTTTCCACCGTGATGAGCTGCCAGCACTTATTTCAGATGTCCTACAGGTCCTTTGAAGAGCCTGACAGTGGCACGGCCTCCTCTGTGAATCCTAGGATGGCTAGTACCAAAAAGCCTGCTCGAGCCTTTCCTTTGCATGACTCCATCCAAGAGCTTATTTCCGCTCAGTGGGCTGACCCCGAGGGACCTTTGAAAGTTTCCAGGGCTATGGGGCAATTATACCCTCTGCGTGAGGAGCATTTGGCTCGCTTTGCAATGCCTAAAGTAGATGCCCTAGTCACTGCGATGACAAAGAGAACTACCCTCCCTGTGGAAGGAGGAGTTGCCCTGAAGGATATACAAGACCATAGGCTGGAAGCAGCACTTAAACGGTCCTTTGAAATTGCAGGTCTTACTGTTCGGGCGTCTGCATGCAGTTGTTATGCTGCTAGAGCCTGCCTGGCGTGGTTGCAACAGGCAGTGGAACAGCCCGGAGATGGAGCAGAGCCCTTCTCAGATGTGGCTCCGCGGCTGGAGTCGGCCTTGTCTGATGCGGTTCTGCCACCAAACAGGCGGCGGTAGAGGAGACTTTGCAAGGTCTGATTCAGTTAGGGGCCATGTCCCCGGTACCTCCCGCCGAACACGGCTACGGCCGATAATCCATCTACTTTGTGGTGCCGCGAAAAGGTGGGTCTTTTCGCCCTATTTTGGACTTAAAAGAATTAAACAAGTCCCTGAGAGTGCGGCATTTCCACATGGAAACCCTGCGCTCCGTCATTGCTGCGGTACAGCCAGGAGAGTTTCTCACGTCTCTAGACCTGAAAGAAGCTTACTTGCACATACCAATTTGGCCCCCGCACCAGACGTTTCTGAGGTTTGCGGTGTTGGGAAAACATTTCCAGTTCCGGGCCTTGCCTTTTGGCCTCGCCACAGCTCCCCGAACCTTTTTGAAGGTAATGGTGGTAGTAGCTGCTTTGCTCAGGCGAGAAGGTATCAGGGATCACCCGTACCTAGACGACTGGCTCATCAGAGCAGACTCTGTAACAGAGAGCTATCAAGCTACAGCCAGAGTGGTCTCAGTATTTCAATCTCTACTCTGGGTCATCAATATGGCCAAAAGTCACCTGACCCCCTCGCAAACTCTAGAATATTTGGGGGCCAAGTTTGACACAGACTCGGGCTATGTATACCTACCCGAGCTAAGGCGGTGCAAGCTTCAGAATCAGGTCCGTCTGCTTCTGAGGATGCCCCGCCCGCGAGCTTGGGACATTGTCCAGCTGCTGGGATCGATGACAGCCACATTGGAAGTGGTGCCCTGGGCGAGAGCGCACCTGACACCTCTACAGTATTCCCTACTTCAAAGATGGTCTCCAGTTTCTCAGGATTATCAATGCAGACTTTCTTGGCTCCCTGCGACCCGACTCAGCATGGAGTGGTGGTTCTCAGACAGCATGCTGCGGCGAGGAATGCCTCTGGCACTCCCCGATTGGTGTCTAGTAGTGACAGATGCCAGCCTGAAGGGCTGCGGCGCACATTGCAAGGGGAAGCATGCCCAGGGTCTATGGACACCCGAGGAGTCGGAGTGGTCCATCAACCGCCTGGAGTTGAAAGCGGTGTTTCAGGCGCTTCTGGCCTTTCAAGTGACCCTGGAAGGATTGGCTGTCCGAGTGATGTCGGACAACACGACAGCAGTGGCCTACATAAATCGACAAGGCGGCACTCAGTGCAGAGCACTGGCCGTGCAGGCCGAACAGATTTGCCACTGGGCCGACCTGCATCTTCAGTTTCTGTCGGCAGCTCACATTGCAGATCAGAGCAACGTGCAAGCTGATTGTCTAAGCAGGCATCAGATCGATCTAGCAGAGTGGGAACTAGCAGACGAAGTATTCCTGCAGATATGTGCCAAATGGGGCAAGTCCGTGATGGATCTTATGGCGACAAGTTCAAATGCCAAAGTCCCGTGCTTCTTCAGCAGACGGAGAGATCCTCGCTCGGCAGGGTTGGATGCCTTGACTCAGCCCTGGCCTCCGGGCCTACTATATGTGTTCCCTCCGTGGCCCTTGATAGGGCGCGTGCTTCTGCAGATTCGGCTGAACCCAGGAGAAGTGGTCCTCATTGCCCCGGATTGGCCCAGGAGGCCTTGGTATGCGGACCTCCGATAGATGCTAGTGGAGGCTCCCCTTCCTTTACCTCTGGTACCGAACCTGTTGTCACAGGGCCCGGTAGCCATGGAGGACGCCTGCCGCTTTGGTCTTATGGCATGGCGATTGAGAGGGCACAATTGAGGGACAAAGGCTATTCAAACAGTCATTTCCACTCTCCTGCAGGCCCGCAAGTGTTCCACTTCCGTGGCTTATGCCAGGATTTGGCGCCAGTTTGAGTCTTGGTGTGCTTCAAAAGCGATCACACCCATGCGGGCTCCTGTCTCGCCGATTCTGGACTTTTTGCAGGATGGTGTACAAATAGGCTTGGCCTATAATTCCCTGCGGGTGCAAGTGGCAGCGTTGGCCTCCCTTCGTGGTAAGGTTGAAGGCGTGTCTTTAGCTGCTCATCCAGATGTGGCACGGTTTCTTAGTGGGGTGCTTCGGCTCCGGCCTTCCGTGCGAGCACCCTGTCCAGCTTGGAACCTGGGGCTAGTTTTGAAGGCCCTGCAGGCTTCTCCTTTTGAGCCGCTTCGGCGAGCATCGGAGAAAGATTTGACACTAAAGGCCGTTTTTCTTGTGGCGATTACTTCGGCGAGACGGGTGTCAGAGCTCCAGGCGCTGTCCTGTAGAGACCCATTTCTGCAATTCTCAGAGTCCGGGGTCACTGTTCGGACCGTGCCTTCCTTCATGCCTAAGGTGGTTTCAGCGTTTCACCTAAACCAGCCTATTTTCTTGCCCTCCTTTGATAAGGAGGAGTTTCCAGAATCTTTTGGGCAGTTGCACCTGTTGGATGTGCGCAGGACTCTGCTGCAGTATCTGCGAGTTACTATCTCTTTCAGGATCTATGATCATCTGTTTGTTTTGCTATCAGGTCCTCGCAGAGGGTCTCCATCGTCTAAAGCCACTATTGCCCGCTGGCTCAAAGAAACTATCTTTTCAGCTTATCTGCTTGCCGGCCGGTCTCCGCCTGTAGCCTTTAAGGTGCATTCTACCAGAGCGATTTCTTCCTCTTGGGCTGAAACTGGAGCACTCTCTCTTCAAGAGATATGCAGTGCAGCAACATGGGCTTCTAAGCTCTCTTTTGCCCGACATTACAGGCTGGATGTGGCTGCTAGGAGGCTTGCGCGTTTTGGAGCACAAGTGCTAGCGCATGGTGTGACCTGTTCCCACCCTATATAGGGATTGCTTTGTTACATCCCATACGTAATGGCTTCATCTGCTTGATGACAAGGAAGGGAAAATTAGGTTCTTACCTTGGTAATTTTCTTTCCTTTAGTCATAGCAGATGAAGCCATGAGCCCTTCCTGTATGATTGTATGCTGTGAATCTGTTTCAGGTTCTGTTCTTGTTTCCTGAAGTTCCTTCCTTGGGAGAAAGTAGGAGGATGAGTCCATTCCCTCCAGTTTATGTTTTGGAGGATGAGTTTATTCCCTCCAGGAGGTTGCATGTATCCCCTCCAGTTATACAATAAGGAGGACGAGTTTATTCCTTCCAGGAGGATGTGTTTATTCCCTCCTTTTGAGTTCATGCCCTTGTTAAGGGGCCATTGTTCGCTGTGAGGAAAGTTCATGTTATTCCCATTGCGGTTTGCCATACTGCTTTGGAAGCTTCAAATACTGAAGAGGCAGTGGAGCTAGCTGGCCATGAGGCACTGTGAAAAAAATTGAGTGCTCTCTATCTCCCCCTGCTGGTTGATGGACACAACCCATACGTAATGGCTTCATCTGCTATGACTAAAGGAAAGAAAATTACCAAGGTAAGAACCTAATTTTCCCATCTGCTATTACTAAAGGAAAGAAAATTAACATGGTAAGAACCTAATTTTCCCATCTCTTTGACGGGGTAGCCTGTGTATTGAGGGCTGTTAGCTCTGTGTGTATTTGCATGGCCCTCGCTCGCATCTGTTGTGCAAGATGTACCTATAGAGGTATTACTTTCCCCCTTATCACTGCCTTGCATCCTTCCCAGAGGATTCCCGAGGTCACTTCTCCATTATCGTTGAGAGCAATATAGTCTTTAATGTCCGCTTCTAGGCTGGCAGCTATGACCGAATCTGCTAGCAATTTATCATTGAAGCGCCATTGCAGTGCCTCTGGGCTCTGAACCCTCAATTTCAGCTCTAGCACCATTGGTGTGTGATCCGACCACGTCCTCGGGTTTATCTGGACATCTACAATGTCTGTCATTAAGGTTGGTGGGCCCATCCAGAAATCTATGCGAGAGTGTGAATTATGAACTGCCGAGTAAAATGTGTAGCCTCTAGTCTGGGGATTCCTATGCCTCTAGATATCTATTAAGTGCCATTGCCTCATGAATTTATGTAGTTGGGACCGAGTGGATTGCGAGTATTGAACCCCCTGTGTGGTATTATCTAGTATTGGGTGCAGCGTCAAATTGAAATCCCCACCCATTTGTAGAGTGCCTGCTATGTGCTGGGAGAGGAGAGCTGATAATTCCAAATAGAATGCACCCTGTTGGTCATTAGGCGCGTATATGTTCAGGAGTGTGAGTGTTTCCCCCTCTGCTTTTACTGTCATCAACAAATATCTGCCCCTTTTGTCCCTTACCACTCGCTGGAGCCGTCAGGGATATTTCTGGGATAGCATGATCATAACACCGTTCTTTTTCTTTTCTAGTAAGTTGGATGCACAAAACACCTGTTGCAATTTTGTATTTTGGCAGAACCGCTCAACTGACTGGAGTAAGTGGGTCTCTTGAACAAATGTTATGTCTGCTTTTAGGCGTTGTGCGTCTTTAAACATGAGTTGGCGTTTTCCTGGGGAGTTAAGGCCCTTTACATTAAGGGTCATACATTTAACAGTACTCATCCAATCTTTGAGATTGTCCCTCTTAACATTATTTCTTGCCTAGTCCTCCAGTTTGCCCCCTCTTGTGGTTCCTTTGCTTCCCCCTTCACGTGGTGTTAAATCAGAGCAAGTACCCCCCAACTAGTAACCCTCTTGCCCTCCCTCCCCACCTGGAGACATCCCCGTACCAAACACATAAGGATGTCAAGAAGGATAGTGACCCACCCCCCAATATTAACTTTTAATAACTGGTCCCCACATCATAAACTGGTATATTACTAATTACATAGCATATAGGTATCTCCTTCTAACATTAAGTATCGCACTCTTAACAATATCAACTCTATAAAATTCAGTTATATAGTCACCAAATTGCAGTCTACATCTAAAGGCCGGTGCCACGAACACAGGCTCTGTTTATTTCTTAGCTCTAGCATCTAATTTCGTTAGTTGCGTGTCGGATTGCTGGCGTTGTAATCTACCTTTTCCTGCGGTGACTCTTTGCCAGCATGGTCTATCGCCGATCGTGGACGAATGTTTCTTTAATGCATTGGTTTCCCCATGCGGTCCTTCTTCTAGGAATATATCAGCTGCTTCTGCTATGCTTCGCACTTGGTACTGCCTCCCTTCTTTGTAAAATCGCAGTACAAATGGATGGCCCCAGCGATATTTGATGCCTTTGTCTGTCAGGAATTTAGTGAAGGGCCTAAGCTCTGCTCTTCTTTTCAGTGTAGCTGCAGCTAAATCCTAGTAACATTCAATATGGTAGGAGTCCCATTGAAATCCAGGCGCTGATCACGAGGCCTGCATGATCTGCTCCTTAAGCTTAAAGTCACTGAAGCAGGCAATAATATCTTTTGGATGGTTAGTTGTGGTGTTACCTAAGGCTCTATGTGCCCGCACAAGTTGAATTGTTGCTGGATCTTTAGTTATCTGTAACTCCTTTAATAGGGCACTTGCAATTCTTTGTACTGTCGTTTCACAATTGACATATTGCGACGTGTCTGGGAGACCGCGGAACCTCACGTTACAGCGCCGACTCCGGTTCTCGAGATCCTCTACCTTGTCCCAAATCTGTTGGGTTTCCTGCTTGGTCTCCCGCATCTGGGAATCTAGAGCCTGGATTAATTCAGTTTGTTCATCTATACGATCTTCTGTCTCCGCTACTCTGATGCCCAGCGCGCCTATTTCTCCTCGGAGCTCCGCCCCCATCGCCACGATGTCTGCTCGCACTGCGGTAATAATTTCTGTTTTTATTTCTTGCAACCACCCGCGGTCTCTTGCATGCGAGTTTCCTCTGGATTATGTCCCTCTCCCGTGGCGAATAGCGGCGGGGAGAGTAGCGGGGGACTCCCTTCTTGAGGGCTGGGCGGGCGTAACTCGGGGGCTGGTGCGCTCATGCTCGCGGCTGGGCCCGTGTATGCGAAGGCTTGTAAGTCGATCGAATTGGCTTTCGAATTCGACATGGATCGCTTACCCCTGACTTTGGATGTTGCTTTCATGCGTTTAGAAGTTATTTTTATGCGATTGCGTCTCTGTGGGTGTCCTGATTGCGAGGGGCTGATCGGAGCTCATGGCTCAGGCAGCCATTTCAGGGGATGACGTCACTTCCTCCTCACTAATGGGATTTTAACCTGCAGTAAGCACGTGTTGGTAAAAAGTAAAAAGACCCCAAAGAAAGCTACGATATGGTATTATATTGAGCTTGGTGATATGCAGTGTGTTTGTATACAAATACGCAATAAGACAGGCCAAAAGATCATACTATAAAACCAAAATAGGGACAGATTACAAAGACATGAAGAAATTATACCAACTCGTGAACCAACTCCTACACACCAACTTGGTCACTACCACAAATACAGACATCCCATCTGCAGATAAACTTGCGAAGTACTTCAATGAAAAAATTGTAAACCTACGCAGCACGCTACCTCAGAACAACACCGACATTGAAAACTTCCTTAATGAATTGGATCCAACCACTGGAGAATACCCGGCAGATCGGACCTGGTTAAACTTCGCCCTCTTTACCGTCGAAACAGTTACCCAGGCGATTAGTAGGTTCTCCAACACTCACTGTAAACTAGATACCTGCCCCAACTACCTAATGAAATCCACCCCTGACCGCTTCATAGTAGACCTCACATCCCACCTAAATTACATGCTACAGCAAGGTCTCTTCCCTAAGGAAAATGGCAATATCCTACTCACCTCAATACCAAAAGACACCAAGAAAAAAACCAAATGAAATTACTAGCTATCGTTCAGTAGCATCCATCCCGTTGTCAGTCAAACTGGTGGAAAGCATGGTAGCCAAACAACTTACAGATTATATAAACAAATTATCAATACTACACGAAACACAGTCAGGTTTTCGCCCCCTCCACAGCATGGAAAGAGTACTACTCACTCTCCTAGCCAAATTCAAGCAGGAAATAGCAACAGGCAAAAATGTCGTCCTCCTCCTCCAATTCGACATGTCTAGTGCATTCGACATGGTACACAACAATATATTAATAAGAGTACTAGATAAGTTTTGGGATTGGTGGAAACATACTTAGCTGGATCAAGGGTTTCCTAACCACAAGAACATATCAAGTAAAATCAAATTCATACATATCATCACAGTGGAAAGCAGACTGCAGAGTACCACAAGGATCACCGCTATCACCGATCCTCTTCAACCTAATGATGACCTCACTAGCCAAGTCCTTATCCAACCATGGCCTTAACCCCTTCATCTATGCAGACAATGTCACCATATACATTTCTTACAAATCTAAACTGACAGAAATCACTAACGAAATCAAGATCAGCTTGAACATCATGGACTCTTGGGCAAATGCATTTCAACTAGAACTCAACAAAGAAAAAACAGTCTTATCCTCTCATCTCAACACAGCGTGGACAACCCCACAACTATCAACACCCCAGATTACACCCTCGCTATCTCAGACAGCCTGAAAATCCTTGGCGTTACATTGGACCGCAACCTAACACTAGAGAGCCAAGTGACATCCACAACAAAGAAAATGTTCCACTCAAATGTGTGAAACAGTTCTTCCCGAGGGAAACATTTTGCAACCTGATACAATCAATGGTACTAAGCCATTTTGACTACTGCATGGAATTTATACGGGATGCAAAGAACAAACATTAAAGAAACTTCAGACCGCTGAAAACACGGCAGCTAGACTTATCTTTGGAAAAACGCGATTTGAAAGAGCAGAACCTCTCCGTGAAAAACAAAACTGGCTCCCAATGAAAGAATGCATTGCTTTCAAAATCTGCTCTTTGGTTCACAAAATTATCTATGGTGAAACCCCGGGATACATGACAGACCTGATCGACCTACCAACTAGAAACACATCCGAATCAACACGAACGTACCTAAATCTGCACTACCCAAGCTGCAAAGGACTCAAATACAAATCAATTTACAGTTTATCCTACATAAGCACACAACTGTGGAGCGCATTACCAAAAGCCTTGAAAACTACGTTCAACCACAAAACTTCTGGAAAAAACTAACCTGTTTAAAAAGGCATACCCTACCAATCCAACATAAATGCCTGATCTCTGCATCACAACAAAATTAAAGTACGTAATAGACATAACACAACTCTTCCGTTGTATAATTCCCTAATGTGGCTGTGCCACGTGAACTTTATCTTACCACAATATCACTTTGTATTTGTTTACACCGGAGTCTGCAAACACCTCTCTGGTACTTTGTAAGCCACATTGAGCCTACAAATAGGTGGGGAAATGTGGGATACAAATGTATCAAATAAAATAAACATGGCTGCGCATTCCTGTGTATTACGTCCTTTAAACAAAAAATTATCAAGGTAGTGAACCAGTTATCTGGACGGTGCTACCTGTTCGACCACCCAGTGAACAAAAGAACTGAATTGCTCGAAGTACGCACAAGAGGTTGCGCAGCCCATGGGGATGCACTTGTCAAAATAAAATTGCTACTGGAACCTATAACCTAATAAGTGAAAAGAATTTGGATTGACAAGTAGGAGGCGGAATGCCGACTCAACATCTGCTTTCACCAATTGTGCGTGGGTGGCCGTGATTTCTTATGATTTGTACGGCCTGGTCGAATGAAGCATATTGTACTGAACAGCTGTGCGGATCTATGTAGTCATTCATAGACCTTCCCACTGGGTAGGAAAGGTTATGAATGAGATGGTATTATCCCAATTGGGGACATAATCATCGCCTTGAATGGGGGTTCTGCGAACTGGCCCGCTATTCTACCTATTCTCTCTGTAGCTACCTGGTGGTGTATGCGAATAGACATTACATTACTTGGGTAGTGTATTGAATCATGTTGTGGCCCCTTGTACGGAATAGTACAGCATGGGGATGCTGGTTTCAATGTGATAACCAGTAATGGCTCAGCCATCATGGACCAACGCAATACATCGCGCACAAAAATATAACATACTTTGACCTGAGTAAATGGCTACTTAATGGTGGCATTGCAAAACAAAAACATATCAGTGTTGTAGAGCACAATTTTGTCTTTCAGATGATACTGTTCAGAAGCTGATTCAGGAAGACTCTTTTTAATAATTGGCTTTGAACTTTGGTACATTTTACCATTTGTGCTGACAGTGCCAACTTTGAAGAGATCCTGCAGGGTGGTTATAGATGCTGGTTAGTTGCAATTCTGGCAGTATTATGTCCAGGACAAGCATAATGCTTGTTCAAAATTTCAAGTCCGTATCTTTGTTTGCATGAAAGTTGTAACGGTCTGAATATTGGTCCAAATATGTTCCGATGAGTCGTGACCAATTTTGATGCACGCTTTGAGTCAACTTGTTTGACTGGATTTTGCATCCATAATGTTAAAATGTATTTCATCGGAATTAGCATCAAAAACTGTACAGGATTTGAAATTTTTAGCCATTCTTATAAATGTGTTTTGATTTTATTAGACCCTAAAAATGTCATTTTTGTAAACGTCGCGCGCTCATGGACTGACAACCTTTCAGAAAAGGGGGTCTAGACCTGCAACTATTGCAGTTAGAGACCTTAATTTTTGGGAAACTTCGTTTAACATCTGAATTTGAACAAAATTGGAGACATGATGGTGGGAAGGTTTAGACCACTTGGCATGGAATGACCCCTCTATCCTTTTGAAGATTGGGCTTTTGGGCTCCTTTCCCCCTTTCCTCCCAGGGTGCTTGGGCTACTTTGGGCAACACTGCCTGCTTTTGGAATGTGCTACTTCCCAAGCAGTATAGGAGTTGGCTACCTGTGCAGAGAGTAGTCAGTGCTGCAGTTCAGAACACATTCCCCTCCAATATTCAAAACCATTTAACCGGCTAGGAATGGCACCTGACCGGTTAAATGGCACTTAACTGGCTATCTGGCAATATTTAATGGTGGATAGCCGGTTATCCTTCCACTAAATATTCCTGTTTAGCATCTAGGAGATAACCAGCTATATCATATGATATAGCTGGCTATCCCCAAATATTCAATCCATATCTGGCTATTGTAAGCGGCCACATCGTTAACCGGCTAACTTTGATTATCACCTTAGCCAGTTAACTTTAAACCAGCTAAAAATAAGCCGGATGTACAATGCTGGTCACCGGAAACAGCCCTCATTGAATACCTGGGCTGACCGCCGACCGTGGAAGTTAGCTGGGCTCCATCCCTCGGTCTGAATATCGGCCCCATTGGACTTTGGCTACTTGCACATAATGGGGGAATGTAGAGCTCATTGTTTGGTCTGTCCCTCTTTCCTACGTCTGTAGGAGTTGGAATCGGCCAGAAAGAAAAGTGGTGGTGGCTGTTGAAGGCCAGCATGTGCATGGTCGCTGCTCCGGCTCTGGATCAATTAGTAACACAAGGTAGGTCTGAGCTGGAGGAGAAGCCATGCTGGCAGAGGGATTTCCACCACATGGCTGTGGTGGAGATGATGGAGTAAAAGGGTGAGACAATCAGTTTCTGTAGTAGTGTATATGGGTAGATTTCACCCTTATATTTTCCACTTTTGTTTAACAAATAGGTCACAAGGAACCCTCATATTCAACATTGAAAGTTGTCTTTTGCTTTTCTCGGCCTTTTATATAGAGTTTAAAACCCAAATGAGTTGGGGGTTAGTGCATTTTAAAGAGAGCTGCTACATCTGGAAGCATCCTTTTTGTGCAGTGGTAGCAAAGCAGTCATGTTGGTACACTTTTGGGCTCATTTTTGAAAGAGAAGGATGTCCATCTTTCAACACAATTCGGAAGATGTACGTCCTCAACTGCACTCCGTCGCAGGGACAGCCAAAGTTCAAGGGGGCGTGTTGGAGGCGTAGCGAAGGCAGGACTCGGGTGTGCCTAATACTTGGATGTCCTTGACCCATAATCGATAAAAAGAAGGATGTCCCTGATGAACACTTGGACATTTTCACCTGGACCTGTTTTTCTTATGACTAAGGCACAAAAAGGTGCCCCAAATGACCAGATGACCACCGGAAAGAATCTGGGATGACCTCCCCTTACTCCCCTAGTGTTCACTAACCCCCTCCCACCCTCAAAAAACATCTTTAAAAATATGTTGTGCATTTGTAGCCCACATTTTCCCACCTATTTGTAGACTCAATGTGGCTTACAATATTACATTGTGGCAGGTGCCATTCAAGAGAAGATAAACAATTGGTTACATACAAAAAAACAAGTGGATATAATCAATTCAGTAAATCAGAAAACAGACAGATTATCAAGTAGTGATGCATTGGAATTCATATTGTAGATTATTATGATAAGCCTTGTTAAAAAGAAAAGTTTTTAGTGATTTTCGAAAGTTGCTTAGGTTGTGAATAGATTTCAGATCCTGTGGTAATGCATTCCACAGCTGCGTGCCAAGGTAGGAAAAGCAAGACGCATGTACTAGTTTGTATTTCAGACCTTTACAGCTAGGTAAATGAAGACCCAGGAATGTGCGTGCTGATCTTTTAGCGTTCCTGGGTGGTAAATCAATAAGGTCTGACATGTATGCCGGAGCGTTTCCATGAATTACTTTATGAACCAGAGTGCAAACTTTGAACACAGTACGTTCTTTAACTGGAAGCCAATGGAGCTTCTCTCTAAGGGGTCTTGTGCTTTCATATTTTGTCTTTCCAAATATGAGTCTAGCTGCAGTGTTCTGGGCTGTCTGAAGTTTCTTGATGATATGTTCTTTACAACCAGCATATAGCGCATTGCAATAGTCTAGATGACTCAGCACCATTGATTGTACCACGGATAATAGCTTGGCCAGGGGTGTCATCATTAGGTTGAAGAGGGTCGGGGAGAGTGGAGATCCTTGGGGAACTCCGCATTCCGGTAACCATAGAGCTGATGTATTCGAGTTGGATTTCACTTGGTATGATGTTGTAGTTAGAAAACTTTTAAACCAATTGAGAACGTTACCTCCAACTTCGAAGTATTCCAGAATGTTTAATAAGATTGTATGGCTTACCATGTCAAATGCACTGGACATGTCAGATTGTAGAAGGAGTATGTTGTTGCCAGTTGCAATTGCTCGTTTGAATTTAGTGAGAAGAGTAGTTTAATACTGTTTCAGTGCTATGGTTAGATCGAAATCCTGATTGAGAGTCATGAAGAATGGAACATTTATCTAAGTAGTTAGTAAGTTGTTTGGTCACCAAACCTTCCATTAATTTGGTTATCAGGGGGATGGACGCTACTGGCCGATAATTGGTTGTCATTTGCGTTTTTCTTTGAGTCCTTGGGTATTGGGGTGAGTAAGATATTTCCTTTATCCTTTGTGAATAGTCCATTTTGTAGTATGTAATTCAAATGTAGCGTGATGTCAGATGTGAATTGTTAAGGAGCTGATTTTATAAGGTAATTATGGCAAATATCTAGTTTGCAGTGGGACTTGGCAAACCTTTTGAGGGCTTGGGAGATAGAATCATCCAAGATTATATCGAAGTTTGTCCAGGTTCTGTCTGCTGGGTGTTCACCGGGGAATGGATCAAGGCAGTCAAGAAATTTTACGTAGTCTGTGGAATTAATAGGTAGCGTGAGCCGCAACTTAACAATTTTCTCTTTAAAGTAATTGGCAAGATTATCTGCTGAAGGGATGTTTGTGCTATTTGAGGTAATCGGTGTGGTATCTAGTAGTTTGCTCACAAGTTGGAAGAGTTTATGTGTATCATTATAGTCTGGCCCAATTTTAGTTTTGTAATATGCTCTTTTAGTTCGTCTGATGGTATATTTGTATTTTCTTTGTAGATGTTTCCAAGCGTTGAATGTGGAGTCATCTTTCTTTTTATCCATGCTTGTTCACACCTTCTAACTTGGGTTTTTAGTTTTTTCAGTTCTTCATTAAGCCACGGTATTGAGTTTTTTTCTGCAGGAGGTTCTAGTTTGTACTGGTGCTATGTTGTCTAAAATGCTTCTACACCTGTTGTCCCATTCTTGAAGAAAGTGAATTGAATCCGTTTGAGCTGACCAATCATCATTATAAAATTGTTGCCAAAATATAACCGGGTTAATTTGACCTCTTGTGTTATAGGATAAGCATTCTTTAATATGGGGTAAGTCATTTTTTTGCCATTGGAGGAGAAGATTTAATTTGTAATGATCAGACCATGGTACAGCTGTCCATTTTGTAGATGTTAATAAAAGATTTAGGTCTGATGATATCAAGTGAGTGTCCTTTAAAATGGGTAGGTTCCAGATTTGGCCAATGAAGATCCCATAATAGGACGAGATCCATGCATTCACGTACATTGATAGAGTTAGGGTCTTCAAGGTGAAGATTAATATCCCCTACTATAATAAGGTTAGAGGTTGAAATACTTGTGTTCGATATGAAGTCCATAAAGATGTCATATTCAGGTCCGTGACAGCAGTATGCAGGTCCCTGGAGCAGTTTTAGTGGGTGCAGTGCACTTCAGACAGGTAGACCCAGCCCCCCCCCCCCCACCTGTTACGTTTGTGGAGGAAACAGTGAGTCCTCCAAAACCCACCACAAACCCACTGTACCCACGTCTAGGTGCCTGCCTTCACCCGTAAGAGCTATGGTAGTGGTGTGCAGTTGTGGGTAGTGGGTTTTGGGTGGCTCAGCACACAAGGTAAGGGAACTGTGTACCTGGGAGCAATTTATGAAGTCCAATGCAATGCCCCCTAGGGTGCCCGGTTGGTGTCCTGGCACATCAAGGGGACCAGTGCACTACAAATGCTGACTCCTCCCACGACCTAATGGCTTGCATTCGGTCATTTCTGAGATGGACATCCTTGGTTTCGATTATCACCGAAAATCAGAAACGTCCATGTCTAGGGACAACCAAATCTAGGGACGACCAAATTTAAGGATTTGGACATCCCTGACGGTATTTTCGAAACGAAAGATGGACGTCCATCTTGTTTTGAAAATATGGGTTTCTCCACCCCTGGATCAGGATATTTTGCGAGGACGTCCAAATCAAAACTTGGACATCCCTTTCGAAATGCCTCTCTTTTTTGTGTGTGGGAGCTTGCCGACATCATTAGGTACTATGCTGCCAGAACAAAGTGGAGTATTCCAGCAGTAAAGCACTTGTAGTAAGCCTACTGAAAATCTTCCACGGTCTGAAGCTTATTGTGAAGTCATACACTTACTTCCACTTGACTAGACAGTAAACCACCTTGGCTTTCCCCTTTCTGTTTGCATTGACCTTTTGGTTTGTGTGTTCATTTTATGACCTAGTAATGCCATGCAAAGGTTCTGAAATTCAGATATGCCAAAATAGCTAAAGGTTGATCTCATTGTTTGGGTCTTCACAAAGTGTTCAGTGTTTCAGTCATACTAATCTACTGCTTTTTTTTTTTCCCCTTCCTTTACAGATTTTTAATGTGTACCCTGAATGTCCAGTAATGAGCATTGCCACGAAGAAATATAAGAGCTTTTAAATGTACCTCGGCTTTGCAGCATGGCCCAAATATCCAGTAACAATGGATTTAAACAAAGCACCTCCCCTTCTTTGGGGGCATCGGTGTCAAAGGATGTTGACAAAGAGGAAGCGCTGCAGATGGAGGCTGAAGCTCTGGCCAAGCTGCGAAGGGAAAGGCGGCTAGTTGGTAATCGGGATAGTCTTGACCTTTTAAATAATGCGAGGCAGAGAGCTCCAGCTTATGGCAAGCAGGACCATGATCTTATGGTGTTTCCAGAGTCTGACGCCAGAAAGAAGGCAGAGGACAAATTGCGTAGCATTGATGTTGAAAAACTTACCCAGGCTGAGCTAGAGAAACTGCTATTAGAGGACAGTTTTGAATCTAATAAAGTGTCCAACCTTCCTTCATTACCAGCAACTCCTGTTTTAAGCCCCTCTGTTTCTACGCAGTATTATCTTCGTCCTCCTCTTTCTGGAGGGCAATGGACATCAGGATTTTGTGGACCACTACCTTCATCTTTACCTCCTGTTTATTCCACATCTTACCACAAACAATCTGATCCTTTTCAGAATGGTTTTGACCTGGGTAGATCCCCCTATCAATCTAGAGAACCCATTTACCTGAGCCTTCCAGGTCAGTCGCATTACATTTCCTATCCTATCACCACTTTCCACTTAAGAGGAAGCTTACCTTTGTACGCCCCACCTGTCTCCCCAGGTATGGCAAAATTATTTGACAAAATAGCCAGTACTTCTGAATTCTTGAAAAATGGGAAACCAAGCACTGAGATGGAGTTACCCACTAGCAAAACTGGTATCCCTGCTGCACAGACATCCCAGAACTCCAGTGACATCAGTAAGTTTGACTGGTTAGATCTTGATCCTCTGAGTAAGCCAAAGGTGGACACTGTGGAGACTACCTATGCAGAGGACAGCAGAAAGATCACTTTTGATTTGATAGCTGAGGATCCTTGGGATGCAGTATTGCTGGAGGAGAGACCAGCAGAAGCCTGCCTTGTTGAAAGAAAAAACAGCAAATCACCCTGTGGTGCAACAGTTACAAGAAGCCAGTCCTTAAATATTCACTCATCACATTCGCCTCTTGCAAAATCACATGGGCAAAGTTCTCAGGTAGGTCATCTGGTTTAAAATTTTATAAATGTTTGCACATGAGCAGTATCTGCTTAATTACATAAACTAGTAAAACAGAATTACTAAATCTCATATACAGTACAATACATTGCATTTTGAATTAATTTATTTAATTAGTTGTCAGATTAATTTTCTGGCCCTGAAAAGTAATGTCTCATACCAGGAAAATACCAACTCCAAAATATTTGCGAATACATTGGCAGTAAATAAGTCCTCTAATATTATATAGTAGTCTGAACATGGAATGTGATGTGCTGAGGATTTCCTACTAAAGGGAGGAAAGGGAAATGGGACTTGATATACCGCCTTTCTGAGGTTTTTGCAACTACATTCAAAGCTGTTTACATTTCTTTGTCATCAAGCAGACGAATCCATTACGAATGGGTTGTGTCCACCTACCAGCAGGGGGAGATGGAGAGCACTGAAAACCATAGTGCCTCTTGGCCAGCTAGCTCCATCTGCCTCCCAGTATTCTCTATCTCCCCAGCAGGGTGGAAGCTTGCTTATTCAGCTCCTTCAGAAATCTGCCTGGGGTGGCTCCTGTGCTTTGGCCAGTTGTATCAGGAGTGTTGTGGCTGGTGGTGCCCACTTTAAAGGCACATAGGTTCGTCCTTTCCCTGCCTTACCCGGCCCCCGATGTGGATGCAGGCATATAGGTTTGCCCTTTCCCACACTCTTCTATGTGGATGTAGGCACATTGGTTCGTCCTTTCCCTGCCTGTCATGTCCCCTGACTATTCAGGATATGGGCATCTGAGGATAGGGCGGCCATCTTGGATGTGGGCATCTCCAGGATAGAGCAGCCATCTTGGAGCTGGGTGTCTTAGGTTGAGGCAGCCATCTTGGAGTTGGGCAGCTTCAGGAAGGAAGACCATATTTGGGCGTAAGGCGTCTCCTCTGATGGGGGCAGCCATCTTGTGACAGCTGCACATGCTTGACCCTAATTCCTGCACTATTTAAAGCCCTGCCACCAGTCCTTCCTTGCTTCGGATTCTATTCGGTTTCCTGAGTAGTGGCAGTGCTTCTGATGTTTCTTCTGATTGCTACCTGGTCTAGACTTCTGCTGGTATCCTGACTACTCTCTGCTTGCTGCCTGCCCTGACTTCTGCTGGTATCCTGACTACTCTTCGCCTGCCGCCTGCCTTGACCTCTGCTGGTATCCTGACTACTCTTCGCTTGCCGCCTGCCCTGACTTCTGCTGGTATCTTGAATACTCTTGCTTGCTGTCTGCCCTGACTTCTACTGGTATTCCAATATACTCATTCAATATACTCATGAGTATATTGGTATACCAATATACTCATCTTACAATTTGACATGTCAAGTGCCTTTGATATGGTAGACCACGAAATCCTATTACACATCCTCGAATACTTTGGAATCGGAGGCAATGTTCTAAACTGGTTCAAGGGGTTCTTAACCTCACGCTCATATCAAGTCACATCAAACTCAAATACGTCTGCTGCATGGACACCTGACAGTGGAGTACCGCAAGGATCCCCCCTCTCACCAACCAATTTCAATCTACTGATGACCCCCCTGGCAAAACTTCTATCAATTCATAACCTTAATCCATATATATATGCCGATGATGTAACGGTATATATTCCATTCAAAAAAGACATCAATGAAATCTCTAATGAAATCAGCCAAAGTCTACACATCATGAGCACCTGGGTGGATGCATTCCGACTGAAACTGAATGCAGAAAAAACTCAATGCCTCATACTAACCTCCCAATACAACACGAAGAAATTTACCGCCATTAACACACCTAAACTAACTTTGCCAATCTCAGAAACTTTAAAAATCCTTGGAGTCACTATTGACTGCCACCTAACACTCGAAACTCATGCGAACAACACAACAAAAAAAATGTTCTACTCCATGTGGAAACTGAAGAGAATTAGATCATTCTTTCCAAGATCTGTCTTCCGCAGTCTAGTGCAGTCACTCGTACTCAGTCACCTGGACTATTGCAACTCAATATACGCAGGATGCAAAGATCAAATACTGAAGAAACTTCAAACAGCCCAGAATACAGCAGCCAGACTCATCTTCGGAAAACCAAAATACGAAAGTGCAAAACCCTTACGGGAGAAACTACACTGGCTACCACTCAAGGAACGCATCACTTTTAAAGTATGCACTTTAGTCCACAAAATCATTCACGGCGAAGCCCCTGCATACATGTCTGACTTAATAGACCTGCCACCCAGAAACACTAAAAGATTGTCCCGAACCTTCCTCAATCTCCATTTCCCTAAGTGCAAAGGCATAAAATACAAAGCACTGCACGGATCGACCTTCGCATACAGGAGCACACAACTCTGGAATACACTACCACGCAACCTGAAAACGATCTACGAACTGACCGACTTCCGCAAATCACTGAAGACTTATCTCTTCGAGAAAATCTACGGCAAGGATCAAAACACATGAAACCCATAGAATTTAATAATTACGCACCTACACACTCTCTCTTGAAGTCTCCTCTCCCGCACTCCAACCAATCCTAAAACCCCACCCACAGATAAAATTATTAGACCTTCATGTCCCCCGATACTGTTTTGTCCCCCTTTCAACTCGCCACTGTTATATTCCGCTGTTCTATTCCCGAATGATATCCCGAATTACTCTGTCTTTTACAATTCTTCCTAATGTGACCTATAAGCGCACTGCAACCAACTGTACTCCCACATACTCTGCTGTTCCAACCCCAAATGAGACCCTGTATTTACTTTGTTTTCGATAACTCTTCACAATGTAACTCAGAATTGTACTGCAACCAATTGCACTTCCATCATTCACAATGTATTGTAAGCCACACTGAGCCCGCAAATAGGTGGGAAAATGTGGGATACAAATGCAAATAAATAAATTAAATAAATATTCCAACTACTCTCGGCTGGGTGTCCACATCAATCTCCGCCTCCACGCCACCTGCGGTCCACAGTCCGCTACTCCGTGGTTCCGGAAGTCCTGTTGGCCGCCAGCACCTGGGGGCTCAACTCCTGGGGAACAGCGGTCGCCACAGGTGAAGACTAGGGGTTGTTCGGCAGTCACCTCAGCACTCCAGCTGGACCCAAGGGCTCACGAGATTCCAGTACATGACACTGCCTTTCCAACACTCCTGAACCTCCGGAGTGCCTCTGTAGCTGTTGCCTCTAACTTTCCTCACAGCGTTAAAAAAAAAAAAAAAAAAAACGCGACGCGACGCGCTTGTTAGCGCTGCGATTCTGAGGCTTCCTTCTGTTTGTGCAGCGTGACCAGAGCTCTGGGACTCGGTCTGGTGAGGTAAGAGAGTCTTGTAGCTCCTCTGGGGAGGGCCCGCGATTGGGACGTTTTTGGCACGAATCCGCCATTTTGAAATTTTCTCCCGTTTTTGGTGATTGCTGCGGAGGTTTTTAAGCGCTGCTCACGTTGTGGCAAGCGCAGATCCGCAGCGGGGCTCTGTAAATCGTGCTCTTCAGACGTCAGGGCCGGCCCGAGCATGGCAAACAATGTTTCTTCCCGCTCGGTGGAGCTGGCAGCGGGCGCCATCTTGGATGCGCCGCATGGCTTGACCCCCGCAGGAGCGGAGGGGTCTAAGGCCGGAGGGGAGCCTCGGATGGAGGCTACCAGAGGAGCTGCTTACCCCGGGTTGGAACCGGGAGGCCAGGGTGAGCCTTTCTCCCCTGAGTTTGTGTTGCTTTTACATAAAGCGTTCATGTTAAAAAGAGCTCTGCCGCCCCTCCGAAGGGACACCACCTTGTAGTGGTGGAGGGGCTTCTGTGTTTCAGTGACTCAGAGGGCTATGCTGAAGGGTTACCCATATCAGACAGGCCTCTGAGGAGAAACCAGACAAAGAGTGTCCCAAACTGGGAGAGTGGAAAGATGGTGACCTGAAGCTCGTATGCTCAATGTCCCAGCTGTCCTCTGAAGTTTTGTCTTTGTTTACTTGAAATTTCCTCTCTGCATTTGCTGTTACCTTAACTGAGAGGAAGGGGACAATGGGGGGGGGGGGTCAGCTGCCGATGACCAGCGTTTTGTCCCCTGTGCAGCAAGTGTGGGACTGCTGTCCGACGAGCTGCCCACAGATGATTGGGTTGATGAGTCCTTTGACTAGCGGCGGCGAAGGAGCGTCGATGCTCTTGGATCTGGAAACAACTTCATCGCTCCCGAGTCAGTTAACCACCATTTCCAAAGGAGTGGAGGAGTGAGTTAGGAGTGTATGCTGAAACGTAAGTCGTTTACAGCTGAACCCGTGTCGGTGGTGCCACTCCTAAACCCGTAAGAGCTATCAGCTTGGAGTTTTTGGCTTCCGTGGAGGTTACATTGAATATCATCTGGAAGGCGCTCCAGGACCTAACGGTGGTAGTAAATAATTTTGCTTCAGATATAATCTTATTAGTGAGTCACATGGATAATCGAATCGAATCCTTTGAGAATGAAAAATTGATACATCAAATGAAGTTCTACAGGAGTAGGAAACGGTTAAGATTTTGAAAGTGATAATAGACCAGAAAAGGTTGGACAAAATGAATATTATTACAGATGATTAATATCGAGATTGTTGTTTTTTCAGAGTTCCGGGTATGACTCCTAAAGTTTTTTTCCTCTGAAATGATTCCTCTTAGTATATTCATTCAAAAGGAGTGAAGCCTGTGAAACCGGGATTACCTTAATCAGTGGGAATTGGATTAGAGATTCAAGTGTTTGTATTGTTAAATAATTTCTGGTTTTAAAAGAGAAAAAAATGAAATCAGGTGTATTATTTCCATTAATATTGGACAAAAAGTATGTTTCCAATGAAATTAATTGACTATACACTGTTTTGGGTTTGAAGAAGCCAACCAGACGATCAATGTGGAATAATGATTCAGATAAATAACTGGGGATAATCAGGTTAATACCACGTTTTCTTTGTTTACTGTTGTTTAATTGATCTCCTTGTCTTGTTTCACTCTCCCTATTTATTTTGTGGTCTAAGAAAGAGAAAGATTGTATATAATCCATTTATCTAGTTGAGATTGTTTTCCTCTAATAGTGTATTAATGTACAGTCATCTCTCTATTACTGTTTGCAAGTGACCCTTGTAAAATGAAAAATTATAAATAAATGATAAAAAAAAGAGCTCTGCCGCAGATGTCTGTCTCTGCGTTGCTACCTGTTTTTTCCCCAGACAGTTGGCCGCAAGACAAGCGCAGACTGGTAAATTCCCCTTCAGAGAGTGGCGCACCCCCCTCCCTGTGGTCAGGCTGTGGGGATTCTGAGGGGTCTGGCAGGCCTGCGTGGTCCAAAGAGCCAGAGGAAGGTGTAGGATTGCCACTGGATCCAGATGATCCCACTGCGGTTAGGATTTTCCACCGTGAGGAGCTGCCAGCGCTTATTTCTGATGCTTTACAGGCCCTCTCTATTGAAGATCCTGTGATGGGCGAAACCTCCTCTGGTAGTCCGAGGATGGTAAGTACTAAGAAGCCTGCTCGAGCCTTTCCTTTGCATGACTCCATCCAAGAGCTTATTTCGGCTCAATGGGTTGACCTGAGGAGCCTTTGAAAGTTGCCAGGGTAATGGGGCACTTATACCCTCTCAGTGAGGAGCACTTGACACGCTTGGCCGTACCTAAAGTGGATGCCCTAGTCATGGCTGTGACGAAAAAGACTACCCTCCCAGTTGAGGGAGGGGTCGCCCTCAAGAACATGCAGGACCGACGGCTGGAATCAGTAATCAAACGGTCCTTTGCAACAGGCAGTGGAACAGCCCGGATGGAGCGGAGCCCCTTGTGTAGGTGGCACTGCGGATGGAGTCGGCCTTGTCATTTTTGTCTGGCGCTCTCTATGATCTGGTCAGAGCTTCGGCTAAACAGATGGCTGTGGTGGTGGCCGCTCACCGCCTTCTATGGCTACGGCATTGGGCGACTAACATGGCCTCTAAGCAAAGGTTGGTGAAGTTGCCCTTTCAAGGCCTTCTCCTGTTTGGTGAGGAATTGGAGAAAATTGTCAAGGGCCTGGGGATGCTAAACCCCTGCGCTTACCCGAGGGTAGGCCGTGGCCTTGTTCCAAGGGTCAGGTGGTTCCCTCCTCTTCCAGACCTCGCTTCCGTGAAGCTAGAAGGTACTGCCAGGGGCGTTCTGCTGGGTTTACTTCACGTGCCCGCTTTCAGCAGAGGAACTCCTTTCGCTCGGACAAACGTTCCGCAGCGGACGGCTCAAGGCCTGGAGTTCATGGGCGACCCTCTCAATGATGGTGCGCCGGCCCACTCCTCGATTCCTGCAGTGAGAGGACGTCTTTCCCTCTTTCTCCAGGAATGGGTCAAGATTACCTCAGATCAGTGGGTTTTGAACCTGATCAGAGATGGCTACAGATTAGAATTCAATGCCCCGGTGAGAGACGTGTTTGTGGAGTCTCGATGCGGCTCTGCCGTTAAACGGGCGGCGGCAGAGGAGACCTTGCAAGGTTTGTTGCACCTCGGGGCGGTGGTCCCTGTGCCTCTCGCCGAAATCGGCTATGGTCGTTACTCCATTTATTTTATGGTGCCGCGAAAAGGAGGGTCTTTTCGGCCCATCCTTGACTTAAAGGATGTCAACAAGTCACTAAGAGTGTGGCATTTTCGCATGGAAACCCTGCACTCCGTCATTGCGGCGCTACAGCCAGGAGAGTTTCTCACGTCTCTGTACCTGAAAGAAGCTTACTTGCACATTCCTATTTGGCCCCCGCACCACCGGTTGCTCCAGTTTGTGGTGTTGGGAAAACATTTCCAGTTTCGGGCCTTGCCTTTTGGCCTCGCCACAGCTCCCCGAACCTTTTCCAAGGTAATGGTGGTAGTAGCTGCCTTTCTCAGGCGAGAGGGTATCCGGCTTCACCCGTACCTCGACGACTGGCTCATCAGAGCGGACTCTGCAGAACAGAGACATCATGTAACAGCCAGAGTGGTCTCAGTACTGCAATCTCTGGGCTGGGTCGTCAGTATACCCAAAAGTCACCTGACCCCTTCTCAATCTCTAGAATATTTGGGGGTCCGGTTCGACACAGCCTCGGGGTTTGTCTTTCTACCCGAGCAAAGGCAGTAGAAGCTTCGGAATCAGGTCCGTCTGCTCCTGAGGATGCCTCGCCCGCGAGCTTGGGACATAGTCCAGCTGTTGGGGTCGATAACGGCCACTTTGGAAGTGGTGCCATGGGCGAGAGCACACCTGAGACCTCTGCAGTGTTCCCTGCTTCAACGATGGTCTCCAATATCTCAGGATTACCTGCGCAGACTCACGTGGCTCCCTGTGGCCCGACTCAGTATGGAGTGGTGGCTCTCAGACAGCATGCTGCGGTGAGGAATGCCGCTAGCGCTTCCCGATTGGTGCCTGGTGGTAACAGATGCCAGCCTGCAGGGCTGGGGAGCACATTGCTAGGGAAGGCATGCCCAGGGTCTATGGACACCCGAGGAGTCGGAGGTATCCATCAATCGCTTGGAGATGAAAGTGATATTCCAGGCGCTTCTGGTCTTTCACTTGAACCTGGAAGAACTGGCTGTCAGAGTTCTGTCGGACAATACGACAGCAGTGCCCTACATAAATCGACAAGGCGGAACTCAGTGCAGAGCACTGGCTGCACAGGCCGCGCAGATTTGTCACTGGGCCAAGCTGCATCTGCAGTGTCTGTCAGCAGCTCACATTGCAGGTCAGAGCAACGTGCAAGCTGATTATCTGAGCAGGCATCAAATCGACCCAGCGGAGTGGGAACTGGCAGACGAAGTGTTCCTTCAGATCTGTTCGAAATGGGGGACGCCTGTCTCAGATCTTATGACGTCAAGCGCAAATGCCAAAGTCCCGTGCTTTTACAGCAGATGGAGAGATCCTCGCTCGGCGGGGTTGGATGCCTTGGCTCAACCCTGGCCTCAGGGCCTCCTGTATGTGTTCCCTCCGTGGCCCTTGATAGGGCGAGTAGTCCTGCGGATTCGGCTACATCAAGGAGAGGTGGTTCTCATTGCCCCGGATTGGCCCAGGCGGCCGTGGTATGCGGACCTCCGGCGGATGCTGGTGCGGGCTCCCCTTCCTTTGCCTCTGGTACCGAACCTGTTGTCAAAGGGGCCGGTGACCATGGAGGATGCCTGCCGCTTTGGTCTTACGGCCTGGCTATTGAGATGGTGCAATTGAGAGACAAGGGCTATTCCAACAAGGTCATCTCCACTCTCCTTCAGGCCCACAAGCATTCCACTTCCGTTGCCTATGCTCGGATTTGGCGCCAGTTTGAAGCTTGGTGTGCTGCTAAAGCAATTACACCCATGCGGGCTTCTGTCTCGCCGATACTTGACTTTTTGTAGGATGATTTACAAAAAGGCTTGGCCAATAATTCCCTGCATGTTCAAGTGGCAGCCTTAGCATGTTTTCGGTGGGGAAGGTCGCTGGCCTCTCCCTGGCTGCTTATCCGGATGTGGCACGGTTTCTTAGAGGGGTGCTTCGGCTCTGTCCTCCCATGCGGGCTCCATGTCTGGCCTGGAACCTGGGGTTAGTTTTAAAGGCCCTTCAGTGTTCGCCCTTCGAGCCGCTTAGGCGAGCTTCGGAGAAGGATGTGACCCTAAAGACGGTCTTTTTGGTGGCCATTACATCGGCGAGACGGGTGTCTGAGCTCCAAGCGCTGTCCTGTCGAGACCCATTTCTGCAGTTCTCAGAGTCCGGAGTTATGGTACGTACTGTGCCTTCCTTCATGCCTAAGGTGGTTTCAGCGTTTCACCTAAACCAGCCTATTTTCCTGTCCTCTTTTTCTAGAGAGGAGTTTCCGGATTCTTTTGGGCAATTGCACCGTCTAGATGTGCGAAGGGCTCTCTTGCAATATCTGCGCATGTCAAATGCTTTCAGGATCTCTGTTCACCTTTTTGTTTTGTTGTCAGGTCCTCGCAGAGGGTCTCCAACGTCTAAAGCTACTCTGTCTCGTTAGCTCAAAGAAGCTATTTATTCAGCATATCTGCTGTCTGGCCGGCCTCCGCCTGAAGCCTTTAAGGCACATTCCACAAGAGCGATTTCCTCTTCTTGGGCTGAAACAGGAGCACTCTCTCTTCAAGAGATATGCAGTGCAGCGACATGGGCTTCTAAGCTCTCATTTGCCCAACATTACAGGCTGGATGTGGCTGCCAGGAGGGATGCGCATTTTGGCGCACAAGTGCTGGCACGTGGTGTGGCTTGTTCCCGCCCTATCTAGGGATTGCTTTGATACATCCCATTCGTAATTGATTCATCTGCTTGATGACAAGGAAGGGAAAATTAGGTTCTTACCTTGGTAATTTTCTTTCCTTTAGTCATAGCAGATGAATCCATGAGCCCTCCCTGATTGATTGATTGTTTGATTGATTAATGCTGTTTTGGGTTCAGTTTTTCCTCATTGGGAGAAGTTGGAAAACAGTCTTCAGGATTTCTGTTCTGTTACAGGAGGTTGAGTTCGTCCCTCCTTTGAATTACTGCTCCTGTTCTGGGGCGTTCGTTCGCTGTGAGGAAAGTTCATGTTATTCTACTTTGCGGTGTAATACTGCTTTGGAAGCTTCAAATACTGAGAGGCAGATGGAGCTAGCTGGCCAGGAGGCACTATGGTTTTCAGTGCTCTATCTCCCCCTGCTTGGTAGGTGGACACAACCCATTCGTAATGGATTCATCTGCTATGACTAAAGGAAAGAAAATTACCAAGGTAAGAACCTAATTTTCCCATAATCAGGTACTTATTTTGTACCAGGGGCAATGCCCAGAGTCACAAGGAGCTGCAGTGGGAATCGGACTCGGTTCCCCAGGATCAAAGTCCACTGCACTAACCACTAGGCTACTTCTTGTATGGTTACTTTAACTTAACATAAGCTCCTGCCCCTCTTCTCTCTCCTTTATTCTAGATCCTGCTGCTTCTTCTCCAGGCAGTCTTCATTCTTCAGTCCTTCATACTTATATATGCACTTCTGAGCATCTCGCATGCTCACTCGCAGCTAGAGCCGGAGGAAGCCTGGTTGCCTTAAATTTGTCACCTGGCACCTGCATGTGGTTTAGGGAGAGGACCTCCTGGGGAATAGCCTGGAGGCAGAGAAGCCAGGTTCAGGCTACAGAAGCTGCTTCCAGTGCCTGGGTTAGAAAAGCTATCACCAGACTCTCTCATGGTGGCACATGAGTTTGTTCCAAGCAATATTGTTTCTGCCTACACGATGTACACCACTAGTGAGCATTCTTAAACTTTGTAGGCTGTTCTTGTGATGCATGAACTTAGCACATTGCCTATAGCTTTGGAAAATTACTTGCAATGTCACAAGTGCAAGGACCTAGAGGTGGCATGGTTATGTGTGCCCCCTCCCATTCTACCACTGGACACAGAAGGTTCAGTTGTTGCAGGTGCTTCTTTTGCTCCTGAGGCAGGAGTCAGCATGGCAACTTCTTTTTGGAAGATGGTGCATTTTTGACACTTGGCCAAAACCATTGTAAACTTTTGCTTTAGTTAGTAAAAATATGACTGAGATTTGCATTCCAGTAGAAAAGTAATCTGTAACAGTTCTATGAAGGTTCCAGTTTGAATAGATGTTATGTGGGAAGCAGTGGAAGTTGTCGGGTGCTACATGCTTCTTAGTAGCAGGATAAGATTTGCATTGAATTACAATAACTAGTTCTTGGCTTCAAGGTTAAAAATGTTTCCTGGTAGTAAGTGAAAAACATAGTATAGAGAAACTTAGTCTATGGCGAGTACTGTGCTGCTGGGTGCTGTAGGATTTTAGAGCAGTGGTTTTCAACCCAGGTTTTCAGGATATCCACAATGAATATGCATGAGAGAGATTTGCAAACTAAGAAGGCAGTGTGTGTAAATCTGTTTGCATATTCATTGTGGGTATCCTGAAAACCTGATGGCCAAGTGGTCCCTGAGGACTGGGTTGAAAACTGCTGTTCTAGAGGACTCTTGGGGCATGTTTTAAAAGTGCTTCTCGACCACCTTTTAAACCAAGGGTGGGCAACCTTGGTCCTCGAGGGCTGAAACCCAGTTGGGTTTTCGGAATTCCCCAGTGGATATGTGTGATATCTATCTGCATACAATGGAGGCAGTACATGTAAATAGATCTCATGCATATCCATTGGTAAAATCCTGAAAACCCAACAGGGTTGTGGCCCTCAGGGACCCAAGATTGCCCACCCTTGTCTTAAACAATTAAGCGCCTTTGACTACCATCTCTCCAACTTTTTATGAAAACAATCACAATGTTACAGACACCAAATGGTAACTAACATTTAAATATTACAAATGAGTTCACTGCACATTTTGGGGACTGTTTTTACATAATTTCATCCCTTCTTTTCTTCATTCTTTACTACTTTTTCTTTTCCTTTTGTGAAAAAGGAGTGGGGCTAATGCATACAGCAGTTTAGTAGAATCACACTGCATGGTGTCATGTCCTATCACACAAATTAGCCCAGCTGTGGTACTCAGGAAGAATTTCTCAGGTGTTCTACATTCTTTGAGGTGATATATGTCAATAGAGAAGTATTGGAGAACACACTCTGGGCCTGATGCACAAAACTTACTGGGCCAGCACTATGCGTTTTTGACTGGCTCCAGCTGGTTTAGCGAGCATGGTATTCAGTGGGCGATGCACAAAGGGGTTCTGCGGTCTCTTTTCTGTCCGTAGTGGCAACCAATTGGAATCTCATGCAAATGAGCTGCTAAGTATTTATGTGCATTCCGTAGGATGCACAGCAAGGACTGCTTACCTTTAGTGAGCAACATTTAACGGGAGGTCTGGAGCAGCTGTAAGTCGTGGAATCTTATCACTTTTGTGCAGCTGTGCTCTCTTGCAGCTCCACACAGCATAGCCAAATGGCTGGAGTTGGGACAGTGGGGGGAAGGGGCTCGGCCGCTGCCACTTAACATGGATCTATGCGGGTTTCTTTCACTTCTTGTGATTGGGGAAGTGTGAGGACTGTAACCATAATTTGTATGTGTATGCTGGACTTAAAGGTGCTCTTCTCAAAAAATTACAGATGGCTCAAAATGCCACTGCTAGTCTTATATGTAGATCTCCTCGCTTTGCAAAAGCCACTCATCTCTTATGTGAACTATATCAATAAGAGAGAGAATACCTTTCAAATTTTGCGTTGTCATTCACCAAATCCTATTGGGTGAAGCCCCATCATATATGAAAAATCTTACTGAATTACCCCCTCGTAATTATGTTTCACATCTAGAGAATATCTTGTCATCTTACATTTCCTTGTCTGTAAGAATGTGATATATAAAACAATTCACTCTGCTAATTCAAGGCTTGGAATTCTTTCTAAATCAATCAAGTTTACAGATGATTACCTAACTTTTAGAAGTCTTCAGTCTGCCCTTTCTGAATACAAAGAACATTTGAATTTTACCCACACCCTTTTCTTAATCTCATTTCCCATCTAGTCCTGCCTAATTATGCTCTCACCTATCCACCCTTAATTATTTGTTTGTCCTTGGGATAGTCTAACTGCACATGTATTAATTTGCTTCTTGAAGCTATTGTAGTTTGTGTTAAATTCTGTACATTTTTATGTTTTATTCACTTTGTTTGTTTGAAAGCCACATTGAACTTAGTCTATTTTGGGCTAATGTGTGAATAAATAAATAAATGTGTCCATATGATACAACTCTGGCCCATTTTGGTGTTGATATGTGGTACCAGGTGAAGGTGCAAATTCCAAACGGTTGTTTGTCAGGGGGACCCGATCCCCGATGTCTTCAATCTTTCCTCAACAGGCAGCGTGACCGAAAGAGCCAGAGGAAGCATGTGGCTGGAGGCAGCTCGTGTTTGTAAGGAAAAAAAAAAGTTATGCTGCTTTTGCTCTTGCGGTCAGCGGGGGAAGAAAGCAGCTCCCTCCATCTACTACTGCTTCTTGGCCTCCTTTAGCACCCTTCCCGGATTGCCGTGATGGGCTTGAAGTGAGCATTTTAAAATTATTATGTATCAACGGTATACACGGCTTTCATACAAGCAGCTTATATGCGTGTATGAAAGCCTTGAAAAGTTGCACAGATCTGTTCTGGGCATGCACAGCTTTGTTGTTAGATGTTGTGCAGCCTTTCCTACTGAACTGCAGGGTAAAAGTCTGTGCAGCACATTTGCATGCAATGTCTTCTGAGAATTTCTCGCTATTTCAACCTCTGTAATTTTTACCACGGTGGGAATAGCAAGCGGTTCTTTCCGGAGACTTTTGTGCATCAGCCCCTCAGTTTCCAAAACAACTCAAGTGCACAAGAGTAAATGATAAAAAAAAAACCCCATAGGGAACTGTCTCATTAAGGCTGGCTGTCCTAATAAACTAATCCACAATATCAATATCTCTGGTAACATCCAATGACATATACACACAAACCAGGACTATTAGCCACCAACTCAAAGAGAGTGCTTGAAACAGTTCACACCAGTATAATATAATAGAAATTTTTGTGTATGTAGAGTACCCTCAGATATTTTTCACTTGCTTTGTCTTGTTGATTGCTTGAGAAAAAAGAATGAGGAAGAAAAGAATTATGCAGCCTTAACCCTTGTCCCTGAGGAAAGTGATTGAAACCCCGCGGAGTCGGGCGGTTTCAGGGGAAGGCAAATGAATTGTTTCAGCGCGGCAAGATAGTTCTGTCAGCGAGGCAAGAATTTGTCAAGATAAGTGCACAGTTTTCACCTAGTATATATATTTTTAAAAGTGATAAGCGATTTTATAGCACTGAGGTGATTGGGAAGCATGAAAAAATGAGCATATGTTGCTCCCCAAAAAAATTTGTTAGAGTTACCCGATGAAAGAAGTGCTATGCCACTTTGTAGCAGCATTATTGACTGCAGTAATAGTGGAAAATATCTGAGGGTACTCTACATTCACAAAAATTTCTATTTTATACTGGTGTGAACTGTTTCAAGCACTCTCTTTGAGTTGGTGGCTAATAGTCCTGGTTTGGGTGTATATGCCCTAATAAACTGTCATTTTAATTTACCTGTGGTTAGGCACTGGTGCTTTAAAGCAGCATTTCAGTGTAATTGGGCAGAAGGTTCTTGATGGTGATGTGCTTTCTCTTATATTTATTTTTATTATTATTATTATTATATATTATTGAAATATATGTGCCGATATTCGATATATGTTTTTTTAACCATTTTGTCTTGATGCCTAATTATTTATTTATTTCTTATCCCTAACGTGATTAATCAATATACATGCTGACGTCACAGACTGGCATTTGGTTTAATTAAAAATATATTTCCTTGTCATCAAGCAGATGCAGCCATTACAGATGGGTTGTGTCCATCAACCAGCAGAGGGAGATAGCGAGCACACTTTTTTGAGTGCCTCATACCAGCTTGCTCCACTGCCTCTCTTCAGTATTCTCTATCTCCCCTAGCAGAGTGGCTGCAGCTTTTTCGAGCTCCATCTAAAATCTGCCTGGAGGTTGCTCCTGTGCTTTTGCCAGTTGTTAGCAGGGGTGTTGGAGGCTATAGCAGCTTCACTTTAAAGGCACATAGGTTCGCCCTTTCCCTGCCTTACCCATAACTCCGTAGATGTGGACACATTGCTTAGCTTTCCCTGTCCTTCCCCACCAACAGTGGATGCAGGCACATAGGTTCACCCTTTTCCTGCCTTTCCCACTCACCTGAGCCTCCGGAGTTCTATTTACCTCTGCTTTCCTCACAGCATTAAAAAAAAAAAAAAAAGTTGCGTCGCGCTTAGCTGCTGGAACAGAGGTTTTTCCTTATCTTTTTCTGTGGGACCGGAGCTGTGATACTTGGTCCAGTGAGGTAAGAGTGTTTTCTGACTCCTCCGGGGTGGGCCCGCGATCGGGGCGATTTTGGCGCAAACTGCCATTTTGAATTTTACTGCCGTTTTCGGCGATGGCTGCGGAGACAGTAAAGCGCTGTTCCAAGTGTGGCAAGCGCAGATCAGCAGCGGGTCTCTGTAAATCGTGCTGTACAGATGTTAGAGCTGGCCCGAGCATGGCGAGTGACGATTCTTCGCGCTCTGAGCTGGCAGCGGGCGCCATTTTGAATTTACCACATGGCGTGACCTCCGCTGAGTCGGAGAGTCCTGAGCCCGGGGGGAGGCCTCGGACTGAGGCTGATATGGGAGCTACTAGCCCTGGCAGAGATCCGGGTGGCCAGGGTGAGATTTTCTCCCCTGATTTTGTCTTATTAATGCATAAAGCATACATGCTTAAAAGAGCTCTCCCATAAAGCCCGGCACGGGACTCTTCTAATGCCCCCCCCCGGTGGATTCTAACCTGGGTATGCCCTCTGAGGCGTTATTCCCTGATAATTGGCAGAATATGAAGCACAGAAGGGCTCATTCCCCTTCAGAGAGTGCTGCACTTCCTTTTTCCCCCCTGTGGTCGGGCTGTGAGGATTCGGAGGACTCTGGCAGGCCTTCATGGTATGAGGAGCCAGAGTCTGGTGCAGAAGTGACTCAGGATCTGGACGATCCCTCCGCGGTGAGGATTTTCCACCGTGATGAGCTGCCAGCGCTTATTTCTGATGCCCTGCAGGCTCTCTCTATTGAGGACCCTGCCAGTGGCACAGCCTCCTCTGTGAATCCTAGGATGGCTAGTACCAAAAAGCCTGCTCGAGCCTTTCCTTTGCATGACTCCATCCAAGAGCTTATTTCGGCTCAGTGGGCTGACCCCGAGGGACCTTTGAAAGTTTCCAGGGCTATGGGGCAATTATACCCTCTGAGTGAGGAGCATATGGATCGCTTTGCTATGTCTAAAGTGGATGCCCTAATCACAGCTGTGACAAAGAGAACTACCCTCCCTGTTGAAGGAGGTGTTGCCCTGAAGGATATTCAAGACCGTAGACTGGAATCAGCACTTAAACGGTCATTTGAAATTGCAGGTCTCACTATTCGGGCGTCTGCATGCAGTTATTATGCTGCTAGAGCCTGCCTGGCTTGGTTGCAACAGGCAGTGGAACAGCCTGGTGATGGAACGGAGCCCTTTTCAGATGTGGCTCCGCGGATGGAGTCGGCCTTGTCCTTTCTTGCTGACGCCCTTTATGATATTGTCAAGCTTTGGCTAAACACATGGCAGTAGCAGTGGCAGCTCGCCGTCTTCTTTGGCTACGGCATTGGGCGGCGGACATGGCCTCTAAGCAAAGGTTGGTGAAGTTGCCCTTTCAAGGCCTTCTCCTGTTTGGTGAGGAGTTGGAGAAAATTGTGAAGGGCCTGGGTGAGGCTAAACCCCAGCGCTTGCCCGAAGATAGGCCTCGGCCTTCCTCTAAGGGTGCGGCGGTCCACTCCTCTTACAGACCTCGGTTCCGTGAAGCTCGAAGGTACCGCCCGGGGCATTCTGCTGGGTTCACTTCTCGTGCCCGTTTTCAGCAGCGGAACTCCTTTCGCTCGGACAAACGTTCCACAGCCACTGGCTCAAGGCCTGAAGTTCAGGGGCGACCCTCTCAATGATGGTGCGCTGGCCTCCTCCCGGTACCTCCCGCTGAACATGGCTGCGGCCGCTACTCCATCTACTTTGTGGTGCCGCGAAAAGGAGGGTCTTTTCGCCCTATTCTGGACTTAAAAGAATTAAACAAATCCCTGAGAGTGCGGCATTTTCACATGAAAACCCTGCGCTCCGTCATTGCGGCAGTACAGCCAGGAGAGTTTCTCACGTCTCTGGACCTGAAAGAAGCTTACTTGCACATTCCAATTTGGCCCCCCGCACCACAAGTTTTTGCGGTTTGCGGTGTTGGGAAAACATTTCCAGTTTCGTGCCTTGCCGTTTGGCCTCGCCACAGCTCCCCGAACCTTCTCCAAGGTAATGGTGGTAGTAGCTGCCTTTCTCAGGCGAGAGGGTATCCGGGTTCACCCGTACCTAGACTACTGGCTCATCAGAGCAGACTCAGAAAAAGAGAGTCATCTAGCTACAGCCAGAGTGGTTTCAGTCCTTCAATCTCTGGGCTGGGTCATCAATATGGCCAAAAGTTACCTGACCCCCTCGCAATCTCTAGAATATTTGGGGGCCAGGTTCGACACAGCCTCGGGCTATGTGTTTCTTCCCGAGCAAAGGCGGTGCAAGCTTCAGAATCAGGTCCGTCTGCTCCTGAGGATGCCCCGCCCGCGAGCTTGGGACATTGTCCAGCTGTTGGGATCGATGACGGCCACCTTGGAAGTGGTGCCATGGGCGAGAGCGCACCTGAGACCTCTACAGTATTCTCTACTTCAACGATGGTCTCCAGTATCTCAGGATTATCAGTGCAGACTTTCTTGGCTCCCTGCGGCCCGCCTCAGTATGGAGTGGTGGCTCTCGGACAGCATGTTGCGGCGGGGAATGCCGCTGGCGCTCCCCGATTGGTGCCTAGTGGTGACAGATGCCAGCCTGAAGGGCTGGGGCGCACATTGCCAGGGGAAGCATGCCCAGGGTCTGTGGACGCCCGACGAGTTGGAGTGGTCCATCAACCGCCTGGAGTTGAAAGTGGTGTTTCTGGCTCT
The DNA here is from genome assembly GCF_901765095.1 of Microcaecilia unicolor. Classification (NCBI taxonomy): domain Eukaryota; kingdom Metazoa; phylum Chordata; class Amphibia; order Gymnophiona; family Siphonopidae; genus Microcaecilia; species Microcaecilia unicolor. The sequence continues at coordinate 189,140,945 of NC_044034.1, read as the reverse complement.
TCTGGCCTTTCAAGTGACCCTGGAAGGATTGGCTGTCCAAGTGATGTCGGACAACACGACAGCAGTGGCCTACATAAATCGACAAGGTGGCACTCAGTGCAGAGCTCTAGCCGCGCAGGCCGAGCAAATTTGCCACTGGGCCGAGCTGCATCTACAGTCCCTGTCAGCAGCTCACATTGCAGGTCAGAGCAACGTGCAAGCCGACTATCTAAGCAGGCATCAGATCGATCCAGCGGAGTGGGAACTAGCAGACGATGTATTCCTGCAGATATGTGTGAAATGGGGCAAGCCAGTGATGGATCTTATGGCGACCAGTTCCAATGCCAAAGTCCCGTGCTTCTTCAGCAGACGGGAGGGATCCTCGCTCTGCCGGGTTGGATGCCTTGGCTCAACCCTGGCCCCTGGGCTTGCTGTATGTCTTCCCTCCGTGGCCCTTGATAGGGCGAGTGCTCCTGCGGATTCAGCTGCATCCAGGAGAAGTGGTGCTCATCGCCCCGGATTGGCCCAGGAGGCCTTGGTATGCGGACCTCCGACAGATGCTGTTGGAGGCTCCCTTTTCGTTACCTCTGGCCATGGAGGACGCCTGCCGCTTTGGTCTTATGGCATGGCGATTGAGAGGGCGCAATTGAGAGATAAAGGCTACTCAAATAAGGTAATTTCTACTCTCCTGCAGGCCCGTAACCGCTCCACTTCCGTGGCTTGTGCCAGGATTTGGCGCCAGTTTGAAGTGCAGTGTGTTTCAAGAGCGCTTTCTCCGTTGCGGGCTCCTGTCTCGCCGATTCTGGACTTTTTGCAGGATGGTGTACACAAAGGCTTGGCCTATAATTCCCTGCGGGTGCAAGTGGCAGTATTGGCCTCCCTGCGTGGCCAGGTTGAAGGCGTGTCCTTAGCTGCTCATCCAGATGTGGCACGGTTTCTTAGAGGGGTGCTTCGGCTCCGGCCTCCCGTGCGGGCACCTTATCCAGCTTGGAACCTGGGGTTAGTATTGAAGGCCCTTCAGAGGGCTCCCTTTGAACCGCTTCGGCGTGCTGCAGAGAAAGATTTGAACTGAAGGCCATCTTTTTTGTGGCCATTACCTCGGCGAGACGGGTGTCAGAGCTCCATGCGCTGTCCTGTAGAGACCCTTTTTTGCAATTCTCAGAGTCAGGGGTCACGGTTCGGACCGTCCCTTCCTTCATGCCTAAGGTGGTTTCAGCATTTCACCTAAACCAGCCTGTTTTTCTTCCCTCCTTTGTTGAGGAGGAGTTTCCAGATTTATTTGGGCAGTTGCACCTTTTGGATGTGCGCAGGACTCTGTTACAGTATCTGCGAATTACAAATTCTTTCAGGACCTCTGATCATCTTTTTGTGCTGTTTGCAGGTCCTCGCAGAGGGTCTTCAGCGTCTAAAGCCACTATTGCCCGTTGGCTCAAAGAAGCTATCTTTTCAGCATATCTGCTATCTGGCCAGGCTCCGCCTGAAGCCTTTAAGGCACATTCCACAAGAGCGATTTCCTCTTCCTGGGCGGAAACTGGAGCACTATCTCTTCATGAGTTTTGCAGTGCTGCAACATGGGCTTCTAAGCTCTCTTTCGCCCGACATTACAGGCTGATGTGGCTGCCAGGAGGGATGCACATTTTGGAGCACAGGTGCTAGCGCGTGGTGTGGCTTGTTCCCACCCCATTTAGGGATTGCTTTGTTACATCCCATACGTAATGGCTTCATCTGCTTGATGACAAGGAAGGGAAAATTAGGTTCTTACCATGATAATTTTCTTTCCTTTAGTCATAGCAGATGAAGCCATGAGCCCTCCCTGTATGATTGTCTGTATTGCAGTAATTCTGATTTTAGGTGCTGTTCTTGTTTCCTGAAGTTATATTCCTTCCTTGGGGAGTCGGAAAACAGTCTTCAGGATTCTTGTTACAGTTATAGGAAGATGAGTTCATTCCCTCCAGTTCATGTTTTGGGAGGATGAGTTTATTCCCTCCAGGAGGATGCAAGTATTCCCTCCGTTTATACAAAGTGGAGGACGAGTTTATTCCCTCCAGGAGGATGAGTTCATTTCCTCCTTTTTTGGAGTTTATGCCCTTGTTAAGGGGCCATCGTTCGCTGTGAGGAAAGTTCATGTTATTCCCATTGCGGTTTGCCATACTGCTTTGGAAGCTTCAAATACTGAAGAGGCAGTGGAGCTAGCTGGCCATGAGGCACTGTGAAAAAATTGAGTGCTCTCTATCTCCCCCTGCTGGTTGATGGACACAACCCATATGTAATTGCTTCATCTGCTATGACTAAAGGAAAGAAAATTATCATGTTAAGAACCTAATTTTCCCTTTTTTTCAGCATTTCCAGAATCAAGAGAGTGTCTGACATATCTTATGTAGGTGTTGATACTTTATTACCACTTAATCCTATGTTCCATCTAGAAGTTTGGTTTCAAATTTAAAGACTACATCGTAGCAATGATACATTGTAACGTTTGTGCAATACTATAGTATTCTAGTTATTAACATTGTTACAAGGCACTTGATTGACACATAATGGTTCTTATAATTTCAGCATTGCTTGAAAAGTTATCACATACACAAATTACTACTACTACTATTTAGCATTTCTATAGCGCTACAAGGCGTACGCAGCGCTGCACAAACATAGAAGAAAGACAGTCCCTGCTCAAAGAGCTTACAATCTAATAGACAAAAAATAAAGTAATCAATTAATGTGTACAGGAAGGAGGAGAGGAGGGAAGGTGGAGGTGAGTGGTTACAAGTGGTTACGAGTCAAAAGCAATGTTAAAGAGGTGGGCTTTCAGTCTAGATTTAAAGGTAGGCAAGGATGGGGCAAGACGTAGGGGCTCAGGAAGTTTATTCCAGGCGTAGGGTGCAGCGAGACAGAAGGCGCGAAGTCTGGAGTTGGCAGTAGTGGAGAAAGGAACAGATAAGGATTTATCCATGGAGCGGAGTGCACAGGAAGGGATATAGAGAAGGACGAGTGTGGAGAGATACTGGGGAGCAGCAGAGTGAGTACATTTGTAGGTTAGTAGAAGAAGTTTGAACAGGATGTGAAGGGAGCCAGTGAAGCGAGTTGAGGACAGGGGTAGTATGAGTAAAGCGACCCTGGCGGAAGACAAGACGGGCAGCAGAGTTTTGAACGGATTGGAGAGGGGAGAGGTGACTAAGTGGGAGGCCAGCAAGAAGCAGATCGCAGTAGTCTAAACGAGAGGTGACAAGGGTGTGGATGAGGGTTTTGGTAGAGTGCTTAGAAAGAAAGGGGCGGATTTTACGGATGTTGTTAAAGAAACGACAGGTCTTGGCGATCTGCTGGATATGAGCAGAGAAGGCGAGAGAAGAGTCAAAGATGACCCCAAGGTTTCGAGCTGAGGAGACAGGGAGAATGAGATAGCCATCAACAGAAATAGAAAACGGGGGGAGTGGGGAGGTGGGTTTGGGGGGAAAAATGAGAAGCTTGGTTTTGGTCATGTTTAATTTCAGGTGGCGTTGAGACATCCAGACAGCAATGTCAGACAAGCACACTGAAACTTTGGTTTGGATGCAAGGTGAAATATCAGGGGTAGAAAGGTAGATTTGGGAGTCACCAGCATAGAGATGGTAGGAAAGGCCATGGGATGAGATTAATGAACCAAGGGAAGAAGTGTAGATAGAAAAGAGGAGGGGACCAAGAACAGAACCCTGAGGTACGCCGACAGGCAGAGGGATAGAAGTAGAAGAGGATCCACCAGAATGAACACTGAAGGTGCGGAGGGAGAGGTAGGAAGAGAACCAGGAAAGGACAGAGCCCTTGTATTAATATACAATAGCATATTTAAACACAGAGATACAACACGTCTTTGAAACAATATGCTTATATATTTAGGTCAGCACATTTTTCTGGTTTATTCGGTTGAGCTGTTTTTTTCAAAATATATACTAGAAGATTCACGACTGCGGTCTTCAGTACATGCGAGTTCATTGGATATTCAGTTTCTTTATTACTATTTTTTATTTTTTTAATTTATTTCTTTTTTTTTGAACTATTTTTGTTATTGATTCAATCTTAAGTTTGGAATTCATTTTTTGATATTTTCTAGTTGGTTTCATCAAATCTACCATATTTTGACAGTAGGGGATCATTGTGTAGGTGGGTGTCTTGTTTTGCTTAAAATTAGAATTTGGTCATATTATATTTGATTAAGTAAATATGGCTCCTTATTTATGATCATTTATAGTTGACACAAACAGCAGTTCTCTCTGTATATATATATTTTTAAAATTTTAAATTTGTTTATTAAATTTATTTTACAAGTTAACATCCACTTGCAAAGGAAAAACAGATCCAACCCTGCTAAAATTACAAAGCAGTAATATACATCACTATCCAATCAAAGAAACACTATATCTTCCTTAGACCTCAATTATGTGGTTAGAGGGGGGTGACAGGTATTTAAGTGGAGAAATTAACCTCAATATTTAAAATAAATCGGCTTAACCTGGAACCATAACTATTATTCTTTAGTTGGTAAAGTTGTTTCTATATTGCGTTTACTTAGGTTCTTCAAGTCCAAGAATGTCCGTAGCTGTGAAGGGTCATAAAACACATATTTAGTTCCTTGAAAATTGATCCTACACTTACATGGATATGCTAACATATATGTTGTCCCCTAAGGCTCTGGTCTCATTTCTTAAGTCCAAAAATTGTTTCCTCCTCTCTTGCGTTGCTTTCGCAACGTCAGGGTAAACCCAAACTTTTTGTCCATGAAACAATTTTGATGAATTTTTAAAATAAAGCTTTAAGACCTGATTTAAATCTTGTTCAAAAACAAATTGAACAATTAAAGTACCAAGATTAGTTATTTCAACATCCGATTCTTCTAAGAATGCAGTTAAATTCGGAGGCTCCTGCTTTTCTCCTTGTACCTTCTTTACAGAGTCTTTTAAAGGCAAATAATACATCTTATTACATGGGGGCATATTAGAAGAATCTATCTGTAAAATTTCCTGAAGGTACATTCTAAATAAATAGCTTGATTTTAATAGTGATGAAATAGGAAAATTCAGGAACCTCAAGTTTAAACGACGATTATAGTTCTCCATTTGTTCAATTTTTCGCTGAGTTATTTGTTTATCTTTTATCAATGCGTCCACTGAAGATTTTAATTCATTAGCCACAATTTGGTTTTGCTGAGCCTGTTCAGACGCATCTTTTTTAACTTTTTCAAGTGAGGCATCAATTTTTTTTAACTTACTTACAACCGTTGTAATCTCGTTAATAGACTTAGTCACTGCCACGGTCAAACCTTGAACCGCTTTCCAAACCTCCGTAAGAGTCACCTCTCCTGGATCTTCCCTCGATATCAAATCTTCCCCGCTTAGGTCTTGAGGTGATCCGCCGATCGAAACGCTGCTAGCAGCGCCTTCCGCATCAAACGGGGTTTCCTCACCTCTGACCTTCGCTTGGCAGGGAGGCGGTACCAACTCCGGCGGCGTGAGGGAAACCTCTCGTCCTAGAAGCTCCGACGCTCCTTCGTCTCGGCTCAACAGCGGACTCGCCAAACCGGACTCCTGCATGGTTCTCTGTATAAAACGGTCGAGAGTCTGCTGGTGTGGAGTTGAAGTAAGTGCCCTCGGCAGCTGGGTCCTCACCGCTCCTTTACGCTTAGTATGTGGCATTGTAGGAAATTTTTTCTTCCAGCGCTTCTCGAACCGATCTCAACAGCGGCATTCAGGTCGCCATCTTGGAACGCTCCCTCCAGGGCCCTTAGACCTCTGTATATATTTTTGATTGCTTTTCATTATCTTTTTAATTCTTAATTATTTATTATATATGTGTGACATAATTGTGGCATGGTTTCTTATTTATGATAAATTACACCTTTTTAGTTATTTATTATATGTGTGATATATTTGTGTTATGTTTATTTAATGCAAACGTACATCAGTATTATATATTTATAATCATTTATTATATGAGTGGGATATTTGTGTTACATTTATTTCATGTTACATTTACTTTAGGTATTTGATATGCAATATACAAATACTTATATATGTAATGTGAGTATAATAATTACTATTTTTTGTCATATCTGCATTGTGTTTTAAAACGTTATTGTATTTGTTTTGTAGCCCTGAAGCAGCCCTGCTGGGCGAAACATGGCCTGTGTCGGGCTGTACTGTATATAATTTTTAATATCTATCAATAAATTACATGTTTTCATAATGATCTGCTTTGTTGATTTTCCTTCATTCAGTGCAGTACATGTCCTGCTTTAATCCTAAGGCAAACTATCTGGAACCTTAGAGCTTCTCCTATCTGTCTCCAAATATCAGCTTTGAAAGATGAGATCAACAAACTCAAGAAGGAATTAGTTACAATTAAAAAAGCATCCAGGATTACTCATTTCCCAGCTAATTTACCACCACCACTGCCTCAGAGAATGAACAACAGAGGAATAGATGGGTCACAGTAGGCTCTGGTAGATTAAGATCTGTGACAGAGAAACCCTCCCAAGCTTTGCCCCTGTCAAATTCTTTTGCAGCGTTGCATCATTATACCCCAGAAGAGTTTAACTAGTTAAAATTTAATGCCAAGAAGTGTAGAGTGATACACTTTTTTTTTTGTTTTGTTACATTTGTACCCTGTGCTTTCCCACTCATGGCAGGCTCAATGCAGCTTACATGGGGCAATGGAGGATTAAGTGACTTGCCCAGAGTCACAAGGAACTTCCTGTGCCGGGAATCGAACTCAGTTCCTCAGTTCCCCAGGACCGAAGTCCACCACCCTAACCACTAGGCCACTCCTCCGCCCACTTCACTTCAGATCCTCGGACACCAACACCCTAAGGTCTCTCTTCTAAGTCGAGCTTACTAATCTCCCCTTCTATTCAGTATCTCTCTTTTGGGTTTCTGCACTTGTGGTGCAGAAACCCAAAAGAGAGATACTGAATAGAAGGGGAGAGATTAGTAAGCTCGACTTAGGAGAGAGACCTTGGGGTATTGGTGTCTGAGGATCTGAAGGTGAAGAAACAATGCGACAAGGCGACTGCCTTGGCCAGAAGGATGCTAGACTGCATAGAGAGGGGCATAACCTACAGAAGAAAGGAGGTGTTGATTCCCACCTACAGGTCAGGTGAGGCCCCACTTGGAGTATTGTGTTCAGTTTTGGAGGCCGTATCTTGCTAAAGGTGTAAAAAGACTGGAAGCGGTGCAAAGAAAAGCTACAAAAATGGTATGGGATTTGTGTTGCAAACTGTACGAGGAGAGACTTGCCGACCTGAACATGTATACCTTTGCAGAAAGGAGAAACAGGGTTGACATGATACAGACGTTCAAGTATTTGAAAGGTATTAATCCGCAAACGTACCTTTTCCGGAGACGGTAACGTAGTAGAACTAGAGGACCTGAAATGAGGTTGAAGGGGGGCAGACTCAGGAGTAATATCAGGATGTATTTTTTCACAGAGAGGGTGGTGGATATGTGGAATGCCCTCCCGTTGGAGGTGGTGGAGATGAAAATGGTAATGGAATTCAAACGTGTGGGATAAACAGAAAGGAATCCTTTTTTGAAGGAATGGATATGTGGAATCTTAGCAGAGATTAGATGGTGAAGCTGGTAATTGAGAAACAAAGCTGGTGCTGGGCAGACTTCTACGGTCTACGCCCTGATCGTGACTGAATAGATAGGGATGGGCTGGAGTGTAAGTTTTATGGGACTTCAACGTTAGCTTCAGAACTTAATAGAAGAGTGCTGGGCAGACTTCTACGGTCTGTGCCCTGGTAATGGCAAGGACAAATAAAACTCAGATATACATATAAAGTATCACATACCATGTAAAATGTTCTTTTGCTAATGTTCTATTACCCTATCAATTTCCCGTTTCTTTCCACTGCTCCATTGTTCTTTTCCTTGTCCTATTCCCTAACAACACTTTGACTTTGTCTTCGCTTAACTTCTCACAATGTAATCCATAACTGATTTGTAACAAATTGTATTTCCATTGTTTACAATGTATTGTAAGCCACACTGAGCCCGCAAATAGGTGGGAAAATGTGGGATACAAATGCAATAAAATAAATAAATGAGTATATCTTGTTGGGCAGACTGGATGGAGTACAGGTCTTTATCTGCTGTCATTTACTATGTTACTATGTTCATGCAAGCTCAGGAGTTCTTCCATTCCACTGTAGATTTTCTTGTATTCTCCATGCAAGCTGAAGCCCAAATATCAGGCAGTTCATGCCACCTTGCAAACGTTTCTTCATTTAGGTACCATCGAGTCTGTCCCCGGTTGCAATTGGGGGAATGGGAAGTTGTTCCCTTTGCTCTTGTACTTCCAACCAGGGAACTTCCAGCTGAGTTTGGACGTCATAAGAGTCTAGATTGTTTAAGGTTTAACTTTTCACAATAGGCACTTTGCAGTGTGTAATAGTTTCAGTCTAACGGGAAGAGTTTCTAACCTCCCTGGATCTCAAGGAAGCGTACTTCCATATTCCAAGCACCTTCTTGCAGAAGAACATTATCAATTCTTGAACATGTCTTTCAGCCGTTCCACATCACCAAGGACATTTTTTTCAAGGTCATGGTGGTAGTGGCAGCTTTCCTTCGTGAGGATGGATTGCTAATTTCATCCAAAATAGCTACTAGTCTTCAGTCCTTAGGATTAGTAATCAATTTCACCATGAGTCAGTTCCATGGCGTCCCACAGATCAATCCAGAGACTTTGTGGGTTGTGTCCCCCTACCAGCAGGTGGAGATAGAGAGAACATCCGAGGTTTGCTATATGTGGACCTGTGCAGCCAACTGAACCTCAGTATTCTCTCTATCTAGCATCTCTGTGCAGCTCTGGTTTGATCTGGCTACTGGTGTCCTTTGGACCTAGTTAAGCAGACACAGGGGTTGAGTGTCTGTTTGCAGCTTCTGGTGTACACCTGGTGGTGACAGGTCCCTCCCGGTCTCCCCCTACCTTTCCTCCGTCGCCCGGGCCTGTTGGCCTGATCGGGTGTTTCCTTTCTCTCCTGACTTAAAAAAAAAATCCTTTTCCAAGGTCCTGGTAGTAGTGGCGGCCTATCTGAGGAAGGAAGGAATTCAGGGCCATCCCTATCTAGACAACTGACTTGTGCGGGCATCTTTCGAGGAGAGTCGGCAGGCAACCGACAAAGTGGTCAGGTTGCTTCAGTCGCTTGGTTGGATGATCAACTTCCCGGAATACTTGGGGGTGTTTTTCGGTACCCAAACAGGGATAGTTTCACTTCCTTCAGCTTGAGCACAGTGGTTACAGGCTCGGTTTCGAGCGCTGTTTCAAACTCCGAACCCGTGGGCTTGGGACTATGTACAAGTTCTAGGTCCATGGCCTCCACCTTGGACGTGGTAAAGTGGGCCAGAGCTCATATGCGCCCCCTCCAGTGGCACCTTCTGAGCCGTTGGTCTCCGCTCTTGGAGGATTACGAGGTTCGGGTGCCATGTTCGGCCCGTCTTCACACAATCATGCACTGGTGGTTCATTCAAAAGAATCTGGTGTCAGGCATTCCTCTGGCAACCCCGGACTAGAAGATAGTGACCATGGATGCATCACTGTCTAGCTGGGGGGCTCATGGCCTGCAACAGACGGCCCAGGGCATTTGGACCGACGGAGGCGTCATGGTCCATCAACCGCTTGGAGTTACGGGTGATTCGTCTGGCCCTCTTGGAGTTTCTGTCTCTTCGCGGTTGCCCAGTTCGAGTTCTTTCGGACAATGCAATGGCGGTCGCCTACGTAAACCATCGGGGGCACCAGGCGTGCACCCCTAGTGCGCGAGGCGGCTCTGATCTGCCGTTGGACAGAGACGCATCTCTCGTTCTTGACAGCGGCTCATATAGCGGGGTCACAGAATGTGCAAGCGGACTTTCTCAGTTGCCACCTGTTGGAGCCGGGAGAGTGAACGCTCTCCCCTCTGGCCTTCGATCAGATAACTGCCCGTTGGGGGATGCCAGAGATGGACGTAATGGCCACTGCATTCAATGCCTGCTCTATGCCTTTCCTCAGTGGCCAATGGTGGGCAGGTTACTGACTTGAATTGCCAGTCATCCCGGTGAAGTGATCCTAGTGGCCCCGGATTGGCCCAGATGACCCTGGTACGCAGATGTGATCAGGCTTCTGTTCGATCGTCCTTTTCTGCTACTAGCGCAAGATGGTCTCCTGCTGCAGGGGCCAGTCACGATGGAGGATCCCTCTCCCTTTGGTCTTACGGTCTGGCCCTTGAGAGGGCGAGGTTGAGTGGAAAAGGGTATCCGGACGCAGTTATCGCTACGATGCTGTAGGCTTGGAAAAGACCCACCTCGATAGCTTATGCTAGGGTGTGGCGTACCTTTGATTTGTGGTGTGCGAGTTCGGGATTGTCAGCGGCTTCGGCTTCAGTATTGGTAGTTGTTGTAGGATTGTTGTAGGAGGTGGAAGGCCTCCAAATATTTAATATAGAGGTGGAAGGCCTCCAAATATTTAATATACAGAATTAATTTTCTCATATTGGGCAGAGAGGAATGAAGGCTTCTCTCCTTCCAAATCATGAGAAACAGAGCTTGCTGGAATAGCAATTACACTTTACCTCCCCCCTCTTGCCAAGCCAGGTGAATTGTAAAGCTGAATTGCCCCCAATCTCACCCATTAAGTGTGACTGGTCTCAGGGAAATTCAGGTGACAGAATTCTTTTCCCATGCCCCTTGGAAGTAAGGCTTCTTCAATCCAGGAGAGAATTACCTTCTTTTCAACTATGTGGAGACATAGCAGGTAAACACCTTGCAGAAGAGATCAAACACTGTGTCTCTCTCTGAGAAACAAACACTGTGGAACCAAGTGGTGGTGGTTTTATGACAGGCAGCAACATGACATAAACTGGCAAGAAAGAAATAACACCTACCTCTATAAGGAAGCAGTAGTTAGATCATAGGTTCTGAGAAATATATCCTTGTGTGAGAAAAGCTGTAAAGATGGACAAACAGACCAGATGTTTTCCTCAAAACAGATGCTATATATTTCTTTACTAGCAGTTGAGCCCGTAAAAACGGGCTGGTATTGGGGTTTTCCTTCCTTCCCCCTCCCTGCGAGGTCGCCACCGCTACCGTTCCCCCCCCCCCCCCCCGGAGTTGCCGCCATCCCTCCACCCGGCCCGGGCCCTCTTTCTTTCCGCTACTAAACTTACACATCCATTCGCCGGAACACAGCACGCACATCAGCTTAGCTGCCGTCAGCCCTTCTTTCTCTGGCAGTGTCCCGCCCTCCTGTGGCGTAACGTCAGCGAGGGCGGGACACAGGCAGGGAAGGAAGGCCGATGGCAGCTCAGCTGATGTGTATGCTGCGTTCCGGCGAATGGATGTGTAAGTTTAGTAGCGGAGAGAGGGCCCGGGCCGGGTGTGTGTGTGTGTGTGTGTGTGTGTGTGGGGGGGGGGGGGGTAACGGTAGCGGTGACCTCGGGTGGGCGGGTGCGGTATCAACCTCGGCGGCGCAGTTTCCCTCTCTGTCCCGCCCTCGTCATCATGTATTGATGCGGGGGCGGGACAGAGAGGGAAGTCTCTACTGCGCATTTGCGAGTGAGTCGGTCACTCGCCGTTTATATGTTTGATTGTCAGGAGATCCTGCCTGACTATGGGATGCTAATTAAGGGGGTGTGACAACCCCTCCCCCTTGTGCTCCCTTTTTTGTCTTGTAAGGGAAAGAAAGTTCTATATATTATGTCTTTGCCAGATAAGAAGTTGGTCAGTGTCTAGTGCACTCTGCCCCATGCCAGGGGAGGGAGAGCCTGACCTGACCATTTTCCATTGTCCTTTCATGTTTTTTTCTCCTCTTTTCTATACTAGACTTGAATATTTTCTTATTTTTTTATCCTGGATAATTAAATAAACCTGTGTTAACCCCCAGGAAGCGCTTCCTTGGTCTCTTTTTGTCTTTGTTGCAGTCTAAATAGTGCTACCAGTTGTCTGGTTCTTTTAAGGTACCGGGGTCGAGGGGATTGCATTTGTGTGAGTAGTGCTGACCGTGATTAGAGACTCTGCAGGCAGCACGAAAAAGCACAAACATTATACTTGCGTTTCTTTACGAGGCTGTACAAAAATCACTCTCGTTGAGTTCCCTTAAGGTGCAGGTGGCAGCTCTGGCATGTTTTAGAGGCCGGCTTCAGGGGGTGTCCATCGCCTTCTACCTGGATGTGGTTCATTTCTTGAGGGGCGTAAATCATTTGCGTCCTCCTCACATGCCAGTTCTGCCATCCGTGCTTCAGCGTCCTCCTTTCGAACCCTTATCAGGGATTACAATTAAGGATCTCACCTTGAAGGCGATTTTCCTAGTGGCCATTACTTCTGCTCGGAGAATTTCAGAGTTGCAGGCCTTTTCTTGCAGAGACCTCTTCCTGCGTTTTACAGATGCGGGTGTATCGATTTGGACAGTTCCTTCGTTTTTGCCCAAGGTGGTTTCTCGTTTCCACTTGAGGCAGTCCCTGCATTTGCTGGCCTTCCGTCGGGAAGATTACCCTGAGAAATTCCGGGCTCTTCGCTGCCTCGACGTGAGACGGGCTCTTCGCAGGTATTTGGAGGTGATGAATGAATTTCGTCTTTCTGACCATCTCTTCGTCCTTTTTGTAGGCAGTAAGAAGGGTCATATGTCGTCCAAGGATGCCATAGCCCGTTGGTTGCGAGAAGCCTTCTCTTTGGCATGGCATACGTGGCATTGGGCAAGTAAGCCCCTTTGCAAGTTCGTGCTCATTCTACGCAAGCTCAAGCTTCCTCCTATACAGAGTCCCGTTTGGTTTCTGTGGAAGATATATGCAGGGCAGCTACATGGGCTTCGGTCCATACATTTACTAGTCATTATCGGGTGGATGTGGCTGCTTGTCAAGTTGCTTTGTTTGGCTCGTCGGTGATTTCTGCTGGGTTGGGGGTGTCCCACCCTACTTGAGGACTGCTTGAATACATCCCACAAGTCTCTGGATTCATCTGTGGGACGCCATGGAAGGAAAAATTAATTCTTACCTGATAATTTTCTTTCCATTAGTCCCAACAGATCAATCCAGAGTATGTTGGGCAATTGGTCTGACAATGTCAGAAGAGTTTTCTATTGTTTCCATTCCACTGCTATGGTATCGTTCATACGGAGGTTCAGTTGGCTTCACAAGTCCACATATAGCAAACCTCGGAGGTTCTCTCTATCTCCACCTGCTGGTACAGGGACACAACCCACAAGTCTCTGGATTGATCTGTTGGGACTAATGGAAAGAAAATTATCAGGTAAGAATTAATTTTTCCTTGTTTCCAACACAAATCTTGGCGTATCTGGGAGTGATATTCCACATAGGCTTAGGAAGTCCTTTCTTCCTTTTCCTCCTCAGCAACAGATGCCAACCCGTCAGGTTCTACTTTCCCTACCAGGTTGGGGATCTGGGAATAGGTTCAAGTTCTGGGCACAGTGGTCTCTTTTTGGACATTCTCCCATGGGCCAGATTCTGCATCAGACTGCTTCAAGGGTTCCTTCTCAGCTTTGGTTTCCATCTCTCTTAATTCTCTTCAAGCCAGCTTAGCCTGAATGGGTGAATTCAACACAGCCCTCCTCTGACAATTCAGAAGTTCTCACTCTCAGGAGGCGGCTATTTGCAGCTCGTAGGCTGCTAGTGCGTGCCTTAGCTGGCTACAACAGATTTCAGATTCCTTCCAGAAGACGGACAGTTGACCTCCTCAGTTGCTAGATGTGGAGTTAAGGCTGGCTTATTTGACAGATTTCTTGTATGATTTGTTTTGGCGTTGACTAAGCAGATGTATTTGGCAGTCACAGCCAGTCATTTGATGTGGTTGCACCACTGGGCAACAGATGCCACTTCAAACAGTGGCTGGATAATCTCCCTTTTAAGGACAAGCTGTTGTTTGAGGACTCTGTGAAGATGATGAAAGATCTGGGTGACTCATAGACTCAGTATCTTCCTGAGGATATGTTTGCACATTCTTTTTGGTCGAGTCAGGCTCACCCTCGTTTTAAAGAGACCAGGTACTGTTGTCCAGGGCAGCCTAGTTTTCTTCAGCAATCCAGGTTCAGTCCTATCAGGGTTTCTGAACTCCTGTCCTGACTTAGATCTTCCGGAGTTCTCCTGAAGGGGTGATGGGGCTCACGGTCCTGCCTTTTCTTCATAAGGTGGTTTCTGCCTTTCATCCCATTCAACCTTTGTCTTCCTGTTTCTTTGACATTCGCCATGTACTCCTATACTATTTGAAGTTCCATTGGTCAAATCTTTGCTTCATGCTTTGCTCGGGACCTCAGGATTTGTAAGATGTAAGATGGCCACTGACATGAGGGTCACAGAGCTGCTGCTCCAGCGACCCTGACCAAGATCCTGCTTCAAGTAGAACCGCACGACGGCTTGGTCCTGCACACAAAGGCGGCCACTGAACAGAAGATAACCCTAGGGCATGCCGCAGGATAGAGGAGTGAGTGGTTTGAAGCGAGGGCTCAAATGCAGCCTCAGCCCAGCCTCGTGGTCGAGACTCTGACCCAGGCCCGTTCTGGACGGGAGGCCTCACCAGCAGACCTCACCAGCAAACAGAGGTTGGAGCTTTGAACCGATCTAGAGGGACCCGTTCCCCTCCTGTCCTTGGATGGTAGATCTCGCCTGCGGACTGCAAGAGAAGTCTCCAATTTAGGGGGACTCGATCCCGCCCGCCCTGGACAGAAGAACTCACCTGCGGAATGCAGATTGCGGGACGAGCAGCAGAGACCCGATCTAGAGGGACCTGATCCCCTCCTGCCCTCGGACGGTAGATCACGCCTGCGGACTGCAAGAGAAGCGGCCGAGTCTCCAACTCAGGGGGACTTGATCTCGCCTGCCCCGGACAGTAGAACTCACCTGTGGACAGCAGATAGCGAGACGAGCAACCGAGACCCGAGACCCCGACCTAGGGAGACTAGGTTTCCCCTCTGCCCTTGGTCGGAAGACCTCGCCTGTGGACTGCAGGAGAACCGGCCGAGTCTCCAACTCAGGGGGACTTGATCCCGCCCGCCCCGCACAGCAGAAATCACCTGTGGAGCTGAAATAGCGGGACGAGAGGCCGAGATCCCGATCTAGGGGGACACAACCCCCTCCTGCCCTCGGATGGAAGACCTCGCCTGCGGACTGCAGGAGAAAAGGCCGAGTCTCCAACTTAGGAGGACTAGATCCAGCCCGCCCTGGACACCAGACCTCACCTGCAGAGCACAGAACCCAGAACTTCAGACATCGCCAGCGACCCTCCCCAGGCAGACCAACACGGGAGACGACCTCTTCCTCTCCGGGATGGCAGCACGTTGCCGGCAAGGGCGCCCGCCAGTGCCCCAAAGTTTTGGGTCTAAGGCAGCGCCACCCCACTTGTTGAGAGCCACAGACTACTCGAGCAACTGATCTTCCACTCGACCTCAGCGAGAAACGAGGAAAGAACTATGGCGATGTGGAAGGACAACATGAACCCGAACCCCTAAGAGGACCCCACAGCAGATCCGATGCACACATCTCACGCTTGAAGATGTACACTTTAACCATACCTCTTGGTAATCGTAAACCTGAATTTTTAGTTACTGATTAGGACTTGGTAAGCGTAAACCTGTATTCTTATTTACTGCACAGAACTTAGTAAGCGTAAACCTGTATTTTGTACTTACTGCATAGCTTCAACCCTACTACTTGACAATCGTAAACCTGTACTTTTTATTTACTGCTTAGAACTTGTGAAGCGTAAACCTGTATTTTTATTTACTGCATAGGACCACCGTACATACTCTGCTTCTATGCTACATTGATGAATACCCATCTATACCATGCATCTATATTTCTACCTACTGCATAGGCCCAATGTATATACATGGGTTATTATATTCCACTGCTGAATACTCACACATACTTAACATCTCGTACAAGGTTTATATCCTATCACAATATAAACATACTCACGATACATACCTTGATTACTACTATATTATACTATAGTGCTGAATATTCATATAAACCTTATATCTTGCACAAGGTTTATAGCCTGTTACGATTACTAGTTCAGCTACGTAACTAGCGAGAAACAACAAAATGATTATCACCGAACTAATTCTAATAAACTACACACTATCCCTAATCCACCAAACAATGACTACCTCCCTCACAAACACCAACAACATACCCACAATACTTAATCTCTTCAGACTAACCAGGCACACCACACCACACCAGAACAACAATAATCAAAATAATGAAAAAACTACCCTACGGGGACAAACATATCAAAAAGGAAAGAAAGGAAATAACAAACCTACACAACAAGAGAACAGACAACTTAAGAAAATCATTACAACTAAGAACATAAAAGATTCTTCCCAAACAATTTAGGTGGGATACATAAACGCCAGATCAGTAGTAAATAAAACAACAACAATAACTGACTGGATCACGGCAGACAATCTTGACCTAGTACTCATCAGCGAAACTTGGATCCATGATCACAAGGACCCCATAATCCTAGAACTATGCCCACCAGGCTACAAATTTACGCATTGGACAAGGAAAGAAAAAAGAGGAGGTGGAATAGCAATAATCTACAGATCCCACTTCACCGTAACAACAACTGCTGAGTCCATCACACCAAAACTCGAAATTGCCTCAATTAGAATCAACCACACTAACCTGCTCAACCATCTAAACGTAGTCCTATTCTACAGACCACCAGGAAATTGGTAAGAATGCCATTCACACTTTATGGACTTCATATCGAATACATGTGTGCATAATTCCAATCTACTCATCATAGGGGACATAAACCTACACCTGGAAGACCCTAGTGCAACCAATGCACATGATTGCAAAGACTTCCTACAACTATGGGACCTTAACTTGCCTAATATGCAATCTGCACATATCAAAGGACATAAAATTGACCTCATCACATACAAATTACCCTTAGATTCAAACTTTACACTAACAGATACAAAATGGACGGCCATTCCATGGTCAGACCACCACAAACTTAAACGTAGCCCTACAATTGCGAACAAAAGACACGCACCCCAAGCAAGAATGCACAACCTACACCACTAGAGGACAAATTGATCCTGCTACATTCTGGCAACAGATCTACAAAAACGATTGGATAGCACAAACAGATTCCAAACACTATCTCCAAAATTGGGACGACAGATGCAGGAACATATTAGACAAAATTGCACCACTACAAACAAAAACCACACGAAGACACAGCTCAATACCTTGGTTCAACGAAGAACTGAAAAAACTAAAAACAGAAGTCAGGAGACTCGAGTGTGCATGGCAAAAAATGAAAAATGACCATACACTCAAAGCGTGGAAACAAATGCAAAGAAAATACAAATATACAATAAGACAAACCAAAAGAGCATACTGCAAAACCAAAATAGGACCAGACTACAAAGACGCACATAAACTCTACCAACTTGTGAATAAACTAATAGTCACCAGTCCGGTGACCACAGACAGCACAGACACCGCAACAGCAGATCGACTGGCCAAATATTTCAATGAGAAAATTATAAAACTTGGATGCACACTACCACACAACACCACTGAACATGAAAAATTTATGGATTGCCTGGACCCTACTCCCGGTGAATACCCAGCAGACCGAATCTGGAATGAATTCGATCTATTAACAGAAGAAACAATCATTCAAGCACTGAACAAATTTTCCAAAACCCATTCTAAACTGGATATTTGCCCCAGTAACCTAATAAGGTTCACCCCCAAGTGCTTCATCACAGACCTTACTTCACACCTGAACTACATGCAACAACACGGACTTTTCCCCAAGCACAAAGGAAATATATTACTTACACCCATACCCAAAGACCTAAAGAAGAAATTAAGTGACACAACCAACTATCGACCAGTAGCATCCATCCCCCTGACAATAAAACTAATGGAAAGTATGGTAACCAAACAACTCACCGACTACCTAACAAATTCACAATACTACACGAATCACAGTCAGGATTTCGATCTAACCATAGCACTGAAACAGTAATAACCACTCTCATAACCAAATTTAAGCAACTAATTGCAACTGGAAACAATGTGTTACTCCTACAATTCGATATGTCCAGCGCGTTTGACATGGTCAGCCACCAAATACTCTCGAACATCCTAGACTACTTCGGGATTGGAGGAAATGTACTAAGATGGTTTACAGGCTTCTTAACAACAAGAACTTACCAAGTGACTTCCAAATCAAAAACATCATGGAAACCTGAATGCGGAGTACCACAAGGATTACCGCTCTCACCAACCCTTTTTAACCTAATGATGACACCTTTAGCCAAATCGCTATCTGACCAAGGACTCAACCCGTACATATATGCAGACGACGTCACAATATACATCCCGTTCAAACAAGACATAACCGAAATAACAAATGAAATCACACACAGCCTCCAAACAATGAATTCATGGGCGGACGCTTTTCAGTTAAAGCTAAACGCTGAAAAAACACAATGTCGCATCCTGTCCTCGCAATACAACACAATCAAACCCAACACCATTAACACACCAGAATACATCCTTCCAGTCTCAGACAGCTTGAAAATCCTGGGAGTCACAATAGACCGCAATCTCACACTCGAAGACCATGCGAAAAATACAGCAAAGAAAATGTTCTACTCAATGTGGAAACTTAAAAGAATCAAACCTTTCTTCCCAAGGGACGTATTCCGCAGCCTAATACAGTCAATGGTGCTAAGTCATCTAGACTACTGCAATGCCATCTATGCAGGATGCAAAGAACAAATCATTAAGAAGCTTCATACCGCCCAAAACACAGCAGCCAGACTCATATTTGGGAAAACGAAATATGAGAGCGCCAAACCGCTAAGAGAAAAACTACACTGGCTCCCATTAAAAGAATGAATTGCGTTCAAAGTCTGCACCCTTGTCCACAAAATCATTCACGGGGAAGCCCCTGCCTATATGTCAGACCTTATAGCTTTGCCTAGGAGGAACGCAAAGAGATCATCACGCACATACCTCAATCTCCACTATCCTAACTGTAAAGGACTGAAATATAAATCCACATACGCGACCAGCTTCTCATACATCTGCACGCAGCTATGGAATGCACTACCGAAGGCCATAAAAACAACGCAAGACCTAACCATCTTTCGAAGACTAATGAAAACAGATCTCTTCAAGAATGCATACCATAAACATCCATCTTAAATACTAAAGAATAACACTACACACGATCCTTTCAACACCGAAACCTTATTACATGACAAACAATACCACCCTAAACCTTATGTCAAACAGGATCTCTCTATATTCATTGACCCAATGTAGATTACAAATCAATTTATTACTCAGGAACCTTCATGTAACACCATAATGTATTCTTCTTTACCATATATGTACACACATTGTGTGTGTGTGTATATATACATATATATATATATATATATATATATATACACCATGACCTATTCCATATATGCTATGTTCCATGTATATTACCATGTACGTTTGCACCTTAATGTAATTTTGCTACCTGGAAATGGCAACAGCCATTACGGCAAATGTAAGCCACATTGAGTCTGCAAATTGGTGGGAAAATGTGAGATACAAATGCTACAAATAATAATAATAATGCAGCTTCCAAAGCCATGCTGGCTTGCCATTTTTAGATTAGCAGATGGGGGTGTAGCGGGGCAATATCTGGGGTGACCCACTAAGCAGAAATGATTTCCTGCATAGCCTCATGCACTGGAAAAGACTGTTCTTGCCATTTTAAGATTGACAGATTCAGCTGTGACAGGTTCAGAAGGAGACATATTTACAACCTGGAGAACCTTAGGCATACAGCAAGGCAACTCCTCCTTACAAAACATCCACACTGTGGTGGGATCATCAGATTCCTGATCAGCTGATCAGAAATGACTCTCGGCATAGCCTCGTGCTGTCCTCTTGCTGGTTGCAAGTAAGAGGATCTGGTTTCGAGAGCTGCGTTGGCCGAGGGACACAATTTCTTCAGCTGGCCTCTCTATGGGACAGTCTCCACCATTGTGGGTGGCAGTGCTTTCTTCCAGAGTGCAGATGATTTCCTTCGCCGAGTCCTGTCTAGCTTCCATGGCTGCCTTTTGCAGGTCGGCCACTTGGTCCTCTGTCCTGCCATGGATGTCTTTTGCAGATCGCCTATTTGGTCTTTTGTCCTTCCCTTGCTAGGCATTGCAGGCTTGATGTGGAAGCTGTAGGCATTCCAGGTTTGATGTGGCAGCGCGTGTAGCCGTAGCCTGTGGAGCATCGCTCTGGTCTGCTGAGGATATAGTGCCCCACCCTACTTGAGGACTGCTTTGGATTTATTTGTGGGATGCTATGGAAGGTAAAATTAGTCCTTACCTGATGATTTTCTTTCCATTAGTCCAAATAGATCAGTCCAGAGGCCCGCCCTTTGTCCTTGGTTGAGTGTTTTCTTTTAGTTGTTTCAGTTTCATCAGTTCCTTTGTTTGATTTTTGTCTAGAACCCCCCCCCCCCCAAAAAAAACAAACAAACAAACAAACAAAAAGGAAGCCTCCTGTTATCCTCCTGCAGGAATGGTTGAGGTGCCTACATGGACTTTATACAGGCAGGAGAGGGCTTACTGTTGGATATCCTCTTCTTCCACTGCTTTGTTGTCGACAATACTGAGGTTAAGGTTGCTGCACATGACCTCATATAGTAAAACTCTGAAGTTCTCTATCTCCACCTGCTGGCAGAGGGACATAACCTCACAAGTGTCTGACTTGATCTGTTGGGACACATGGGTAGAAAATTATCATGTAAGGACTAATTTTACCTTTGGAGCTTCTCAAGAAAACTCTTGTGACTTTAATTTTTTTTGATTGTCGATAACGATAAAAAGTATACATATCTGCATATTTAAACTGCAAGATAGTAGTATAATGGGAACCAACTCCACAACATGAAAAAATCAGCAAACAATTTTCAAGGTTAGTTTACCCCCTCCCCCAAACAGAAGATAAGACTGGTCATGTTGCAAGAAAATAACCAACCAGAGTGATATTGAAATATGTAATACAACTTCCTACTTCTTCCAACTCCCCCCCCAACCAAATAAGTCCATTCTAGGCTTGAACACAAAAGCTGCACTAACTGGGAAAACCACAAGTGTCTGAACTCTGATAACCCCTTATTTTTAAAATAAAGCCACTCAACAAATCTTTAAACTTATTACCCAGTACAGAGAACACCCTCCCCACCCACCCCCAAAGAGCAAAGTGGTAGACCAACAGAATAGATCACCATTGACTCAAAACTAAGCTTCTTGCTCTGGGTAACAGAGATTATACTAGGAGCCCCAGATCGAAAGAGCACTTGTGACTTAAACAAAATTCAGCAATCTATATATCTGATATAGCCTTGTGTGCATAGTGGAAGAAGCACACATCTATTATTATTAGATAATAATAGAGAGGACATGAAATGAGATTGAAGGGGGGCAGACTCAAGAAAAATGTCAGGAAGTATTTTTTCACGGGGAGAGTGGTGGATGCTTGGAATGCCCTCCCGCGGGAGGTGGTGGAGAGGAAAACGGTAACGGAATTCAAACATGCGTGGGATAAACATAAAGGAATCCTCCTCAGAAGGAAGGGATCCCCAGAAGCTTAGCCGGCGGTGGGAGGCAGAGCTGGTGGTGGGAGGTGGGGATAGTGCTGGGCAGACGTATACGGTCTGTGCCAGAGCCGGTGGTGGGTGGCGGGGTGGGTGGTTGGGAGGTGGGGATAGTGCTGGGCAGACTTATACGGTCTGTGCCCTGAAAAAGACAGGTACAAATCAAGGTAAGGTATACACAAAAAATGACATGTGAGTTTATCTTATTGGGCAGACTGGGTGGACCGTGCAGGTCTTTTTCTGCCGTCATCTACTATGTTACTATGGGGCTCATTTTCAAAGCATTTGGACTTACAAAGTTCTATAGGTTGCTATGCAACTTTGTAAGTCTAAGTGCTTTGAAAATGAGCCTCTATGTTACTATTATTATTTGTTACATTTGTATCCCACATTTTCCCACCTTTTTGCAGGCTCAATGTGGCTTACATATTACCGTTACCGATTTCGGTCTGAACAAATACATGGTTTGAATGAATACAAAGTGATATTGTGGTAGAATGAGGTACATGTATGGTATGTACAATTGTGGGAACTTAGAGAGTGAGAGGGGAGGAAGAGTCAGATAATGTCCATTACGGTCTTTTGTTACATTGTGTCGCAAGTGTCCAGGTATTTTATGTTGGGTCGGTGGAGTATGCTCTTCTGAACAGTTCTATCTTTAGTGCTTTCCGGAAATTTAGGTGGTCGAGCATAGTTTTTACTGCTGTTGGCAGTGTGTTCCACAGTTGTGCGCTTAAGTAGGAAAAGCTGGACGCATAGGTGAATTTGTATTTGAGTCCTTTGTTGCTGGGGTAGTGGAGATTTAGGTATGATAGTGCAGATTTTGTAGTTCTGGTTGGCAGGTCGATGAGGTCTGTCGTGTATCCCGGTGCCTCACCGTAAATAATTGTATGAACAGTTGTGCAGATTTTGAAAGTGATACGTTCTTTGATTGGTAGCCAATGTGGTTTGGCGCTGTCAAAACGTGTTTTTCCAAATATAAGCCTGGCTGCTGTGTTTTGGGCGGTCTGAAGTTTCTTTATGATTTGATCCTTGCATCCCGCATAGATTCTGTTACAGTAGTCTGTGTGGCTTAGTACCATTGACTGTATCAGGTTAAGAAATATTTCCCTCGGGAAGAATGGTTTCACGTGTTTGAGTTTCCACATTGAGAAAAACATTTTCTTTATGGTGGATTTCACTTGGGTCTCTAGTGATAGGTTACGGTCGATTGTTACTCTGAGAATTTTCAGGTTGTCTGAGATAGGGAGGGTGTATCCTGGGGTGTTGGTACTTGTGGGTTTGTAAGTATTGTATTGCGATGAGATGAGGCTATTTATTTATTTATTTATTGCATTTGTATCCCACATTTTCCCACCTATTTGCGGGTTCAGTGTGGCTTACAATACATTGTGAATGGTGGAAATACAGTTTGTTACAACTCGGTTATGGATTACATTGTGAGTGGTTATGCGAAAACAAAGTTAAAGTGTTGTTAAGGGAATAGAACAATGGAGAAGAAAACAAAGTTAAAGTGTCGTTAAGGGAATAGAACAATGGAGAACAATGGAAAAGAAACAGCGGGAGCTAATAGGGCAACTGAACAGTAGTAGAACAACAATTCGGTATAACATTTTTCTATGAGTAGAGGTATAAATGTGGTAAAAAATTCCGGGTGATGGGAATTCAGAAGAGAATGTATTGTTGCATTACTAATAGTGTGTGCGGACTTAATGTGTTTTGATTCTTTCAGTAAATTTTATCAAAGAGATGGGTTTTCAATGATTTGCGGAAATTGGTTAGTTCATTGATCGTTTTCAGGTTGCGTGGTAGTGTATTCCAGAATTGCGTGCTCATATAAGAAAAGGTTGATGCATGTAGCGTTTTGTATTTTATGCCTTTGCAATTGGGGAAGTGAAGGTTGAGGAAAGTTCGGGATGATCGTTTGACAAAGTGCCGCACGAAAGACTCCTGAAGAAATTGCAGAGTCATGGAATCGGAGGTAGGGTATTATTATGGATTAAGAACTGGTTGAAAGATAGGAAACAGAGAGTAGGATTGCGTGGCCAGTATTCTCAGTGGAGGAGGGTAGTTAGTGGGGTCCCGCAGGGGTCTGTGCTGGGTCCGTTGCTTTTTAATGTATTTATAAATGACCTAGAGATGGGAATAACTAGTGAGGTAATTAAATTCGCCGATGACACAAAATTATTCAGGGTCGTCAAGTCGCAGGAGGAATGTGAACGATTACAGGAGGACCTTGCGAGACTGGGAGAATGGGCGTGCAAGTGGCAGATGAAGTTCAATGTTGACAAGTGCAAAGTGATGCATGTGGGTAAGAGGAACCCGAATTATAGCTACGTCTTGCAAGGTTCCGCGTTAGGAGTTACGGATCAAGAAAGGGATCTGGGTGTCGTCGTCGATGATACGCTGAAACCTTCTGCTCAGTGTGCTGCTGCGGCTAGGAAAGCGAATAGAATGTTGGGTGTTATTAGGAAGGGTATGGAGTCCAGGTGTGCGGATGTTATAATGCCGTTGTATCGCTCCATGGTGCGACCGCACCTGGAGTATTGTGTTCAGTACTGGTCTCCGTATCTCAAAAAAGATATAGTAGAATTGGAAAAGGTACAGCGAAGGGCGACGAAAATGATAGTGGGGATGGGACGACTTTCCTATGAAGAGAGGCTGAGAAGGCTAGGGCTTTTCAGCTTGGAGAAGAGACGGCTGAGGGGAGATATGATAGAAGTGTATAAAATAATGAGTGGAATGGATCGGGTGGATGTGAAGCGACTGTTCACGCTATCTAAAAATACTAGGACTAGAGGGCATGAGTTGAAGCTACAGTGTGGTAAATTTAAAACGAATCGGAGAAAATTTTTCTTCACCCAACGTGTAATTAGACTCTGGAATTCATTGCCGGAGAACGTGGTACGGGCGGTTAGCTTGACGGAGTTTAAAAAGGGGTTAGATAGATTCCTAAAGGACAAGTCCATAGACCGCTATTAAATGGACTTGGAAAAATTCCGCATTTTTAGGTATAACTTGTCTGGAATGTTTTTACGTTTGGGGAGCGTGCCAGGTGCCCTTGACCTGGATTGGCCACTGTCGGTGACAGGATGCTGGGCTAGATGGACCTTTGGTCTTTCCCAGTATGGCACTACTTATGTACTTACAGTGGGGGAAATAAGTATTTGATCCCTTGCTGATTTTGTAAGTTTGCCCACTGACAAAGACATGAGCAGCCCATAATTGAAGGGTAGGTTATTGGTAACAGTGAGAGATAGCACATCACAAATTAAATCCGGAAAATCACATTGTGGAAAGTATATGAATTTATTTGCATTCTGCAGAGGGAAATAAGTATTTAATCCCTCTGGCAAACAAGACCTAATACTTGGTGGCAAAACCCTTGTTGGCAAGCACAGCGGTCAGACGTCTTCTGTAGTTGATGATGAGGTTTGCACACATGTCAGGAGGAATTTTGGTCCACTCCTCTTTGCAGATCATCTCTAAATCATTAAGAGTTCTGGGCTGTCGCTTGGCAACTCGCAGCTTCAGCTCCCTCCATAAGTTTTCAATGGGATTAAGGTCTGGTGACTGGCTAGGCCACTCCATGACCCTAATGTGCTTCTTCCTGAGCCACTCCTTTGTTGCCTTGGCTGTATGTTTTGGGTCATTGTCGTGCTGGAAGACCCAGCCACGACCCATTTTTAAGGCCCTGGCGGAGGGAAGGAGGTTGTCACTCAGAATTGTACGGTACATGGCCCCATCCATTCTCCCATTGATGCGGTGAAGTAGTCCTGTGCCCTTAGCAGAGAAACACCCCCAAAACATAACATTTCCACCTCCATGCTTGACAGTGGGGACGGTGTTCTTTGGGTCATAGGCAGCATTTCTCTTCCTCCAAACACGGCGAGTTGAGTTCATGCCAAAGAGCTCAATTTTTGTCTCATCTGACCACAGCACCTTCTCCCAATCACTCTCGGCATCATCCAGGTGTTCACTGGCAAACTTCAGACGGGCCGTCACATGTGCCTTCCGGAGCAGGGGGACCTTGCGGGCACTGCAGGATTGCAATCCGTTATGTCGTAATGTGTTACCAATGGTTTTCGTGGTGACAGTGGTCCCAGCTGCCTTGAGATCATTGACAAGTTCCCCCCTTGTAGTTGTAGGCTGATTTCTAACCTTCCTCATGATCAAGGATACCCCACGAGGTGAGATTTTGCGTGGAGCCCCAGATCTTTGTCGATTGACAGTCATTTTGTACTTCTTCCATTTTCTTACTATGGCACCAACAGTTGTCTCCTTCTCGCCCAGCGTCTTACTGATGGTTTTGTAGCCCATTCCAGCCTTGTGCAGGTGTATGATCTTGTCCCTGACATCCTTAGACAGCTCCTTGCTCTTGGCCATTTTGTAGAGGTTAGAGTCTGACTGATTCACTGAGTCTGTGGACAGGTGTCTTTCATACAGGTGACCATTGCCGACAGCTGTCTGTCATGCAGGTAACGAGTTGATTTGGAGTATCTACCTGGTCTGTAGGGGCCAGATCTCTTACTGGTTGGTGGGGGATCAAATACTTATTTCCCTCTGCAGAATGCAAATAAATTCATATACTTTCCACAATGTGATTTTCCGGATTTAATTTGTGATGTGCTATCTCTCACTGTTACCAATAACCTACCCTTCAATTATGGGCTGCTCATGTCTTTGTCAGTGGGCAAACTTACAAAATCAGCAAGGGATCAAATACTTATTTCCCCCACTGTATGTACTTATGTACTTATCTTTTAGCGTTTCTAGGTGGTAAGTCTATTAAGTCAGACATGTAAGCTGGGGCTTCACCGTGAATGATTTTGTGGACTAATGTGCATACTTTAAAAGTAATGCGTTCCTTGAGTGGGAGCCAGTGTAGCTTCTCTCGTAAGGGTTTGGCACTTTCGTATTTTGGTTTTCCGAAGATGAGTCTGGCTGCTGTGTTCTGGGCTGTTTGAAGTTTCCTCAGTATTTGCTCTTTGCAACCTGCGTATAGTGAGTTGCAGTAATCCAGATGGCTGAGTAAGAGGGATTGCACTAGGCTGCAAAAGACGGATCTCGGGAAGAATGGTCTTATTCTTTTCAGTTTCCACATGCAGTAGAACATTTTCTTGGTTGTGTTGTTTGCATGGGTTTCAAGTGTTAAGTGGCGGTCAATAGTAACTCCAAGGATTTTTAGAGTTTCTGAGATTGGAAGGTTTAGTTTAGGTGTGTTTATAGCAGTGAATTCCTTCGTGTTGTACTGGGAGGTGAGTATCAGGCATTGAGTTTTTTCTGCGTTTAGTTTCAATCGAAATGCATCTGCCCAGGAGTTCATGATGTGTAGACTTTGGTTGATTTCATTGAGGATCTCTTTAATGTCTTGTTTGAAAGGGATGTATATTGTTACATCGTCGGCGTTTATATGTGGGTTGAGGTTATGGTTTGATAGAAGTTTTGCCAAGGGGATCATCAATAGGTTGAAAATAGTTGGTGAGAGGGGTGATCCTTGTGGTACTCCACATTCAGGTGTCCATGTAGCAGACGTAGTTGAGTTTGATGTGACTTGGTATGAGCGCACAGTTAGGAACCCCTTGAACCAGTTTAGGACATTTCCTCCGATGCCAAAATATTCAAGTATGTGTAGTAGGATTCCGTGGTCAACCATATCAGGCACTTGACATGTCAATTTGTAGGAGGAGTATGTTGGTGCCGGTTGCAATCATTTGTTTAAATTTTGTCATTAGGGTAATTAATGCTGTGATTCGACCGGAATCCTGATTGGGCATCATGCAGTATTGAGAACTTGTTTAGATAGTTTGTGAGTTGTTTTGTTACTATCCCTTCAGTTATTTTGGTTATTAGTGGTATAGATGCTACTGGTCTGTAATTGGTTATTTCACTTGCGCTTTTCTTTGTATCTTTAGGTATTGGGGTGAGTAGAATTTTTCCTTTTTCCTTTGGGAAAAGTCCGTTTTGTAACATGAAGTTTATGTGGTTCGTTAGGTCTATTATGAATTGTTGAGGAGCTGATCTCATGAGGTTGTTTGGGCATATATCTAGTTTGCAGTTGGATTTGGCAAATCTTTTGAGTGTTTCAGAGATGAGGTCTTCTGATAGTAATTCGAAGTCGGTCCAGGTTCTGTCTGCTGGGTATATTCCGTCTTCTGGGTCTAGACAGTCTAGAAGTGTGGTGTATTCAATAGGGCTGGTGGGTATTTTAAGTCGTAGTTGTATAATTTTCTCCTTGAAGTAATTCGCAAGGTCGTCGACACCTGGTATGTCTTTGCTGTTGTTTGTAACTGGTGTGGTGTCTAACAATTTATTCATGAGGTAGAAGAGTTTGTGTGTGTCTTTGTAGTTTGGTCCTATCATTGTTTTGTAATGTAGTCCTTTGGTCTGTTTTATGGTATATTTGTATTTCCTCCGAAGTAGTTTCCAGGCGTTTAGTGTTTGTTCATCTTTCTTTTTGTTCCATGCGCGTTCTAGTTTCCTGACTTGTGTTTTAAGTTTTTTCAGCTCTTCGGTGAACCATGGATTTGATTTTTTCCTGTGTGATGTTCTGGTTTGGATTGGGGCGATTTTGTCTAATGTTATTGTGCATGTATCGTCCCATTCTTTGAGGAATTGGATGGTGTCAGCATTTGTTGACCATTCGTTCTGGTAGATCTGTTGCCAGAATGTTGTGGGGTCTATTTTTCCTCTCGTGGTGTATGTTGTTCGCTCAAGGTTGTTGAGTGCGTTTATGTGTGTTTTTCGCCAGTAGAGGGAGACGTATGCTTTATGGTGGTCTGACCATAGTGTAGGTGTCCATCTTGTGTCAGTAAGTAGGATAGTTGAGTCTGGGTCAAATTTGTGTGTAATGATGTCAAGTGTGTGTCCTTTTGTGTGTGTTGGTTGAGTGTTAGGTGCGTGTAGATCCCAGAGTTTTAAGAATTCTTTGCATTCTCGTGTGCTTGTTGAGGTGTCGTCTTCAAGGTGTAGGTTGATGTCTCCTATTATAAGGATGTTTGAGGCAGAGACACATGTGTTCGAGATGAAGTCCATGAGTTGTGTTTGGGAGTCTTGCCATTTTCCTGGTGGTCTGTAGAATAGGATTGTGTTGAGGTGTCCTAGTAGGTTTGGATGATTGATTCTTGTCGAGGCAATTTCAAGTTGTGGTGAGGTGGATTCTCCCGTGGTTGTGATGGTGAACTCGGGTTTGTAAATTATGGCTATTCCGCCCCCTCTTTTTCCATTTCTTGTCCAGTGGGTGATTTTGTATTCTGGTGGGCATGTCTCTAGGATGGCGGGGTCTGTTGGGCTGTGGAACCAGGTTTCTGTGATGAATAGAAGGTCTAAATTATCTGTGGTAATCCAGTCTAGTATATCTACTGAGTTGCTTACTGCTGATCTTGCATTAATGTATCCTAGTTGGATTGAGCAGTATGGTTCTGTGGAGGGGTTCGATGTGTTTATTTTTTTTAGTTGTGTGTTTTTTCAGTGGTTGAATTTGTTGTTGTTTTTCTCTTTTTGTTGGTGATGTTCGTATGCGGAGATTTTTCCTATTGGTTGGTTTTCGTGTCTTTGGTCTGGTGTGTTGTTAATAGGTTGTTTATAGATTTGGTGTATTGTGGTTGGATTGTTATGAATGTTATTTAGGGTGGGCATTATGTGTGTGTGAGTGCTGTATGGTTTGTGAGTTATGGGGTTGTTTTTGTCTGGGTCATGGGTTGTTTTTGTGTGTAAGAGTAGGGTGAGACAGTAAATGGTGAACAGTGTTTTACTGGTATTCATATCAGTGTTTAAGGCGCTGTAACAATCAATCAGCTGGTTTACATTCAAAGCGAAGCAATGCCTGCATTTGCATTTAAGCTTGGCAACATTTCATGCTAATTTCATGCTGTTACAATCAATCAGCTGGTTTACATTCAATGCTAAGCAAAGCCTGCATTTGCATTTAAGCTTGGCAGCATTTCATGCTAATCATGCTTGGTTTGTAATCATAGCATAGCAAAGCCTGCATTTACAATTAGAGCATAAATGTTACATGCAGTTAAAACAGAGCAAGCAGTTATTATTAGTTATTAGGCTGTGTTATCTGTATTCCGTGGTCGGGGTGCTCCTCTGTCCACTGCTCCTCCGGATCGGTGGGTGATCAGCTGTGCAGCACGTACCTCTTTCTCCACCGTTTCGGGTCAAGTCGGCGGGTAGTCAGCTGTTTCACTCCTGGTTGTTTCACTCGGTATTGCCTCGTGGTCATGGATTCACATGGAGTTCGTCTGCGTTGAGAAGCAATTCACGAGCTCCCAATTTTTTGGGACTGGTCTCAACGATGCGGTGTCAGGTTTTATACGCTGGGGAGATTTGCTGCTTGTTTTCGGCAGAAGGCCACTTACTAGCCAGCGATCCGGGTGCAACTCGCGTGGTTGGTTCTGAGTCGCCGATCGTGCTGCAGTTGGTTCCTCTGGTTTCCTTGAGTGCCTCCGATCTGGGTGTTCATCCGCAGCAGCGTTCCCCAGTTAGCTCAGCAGCCTCAATAGTGTGAGCCAGTAGCGTTCGGCGTGCGAGGGGGTTGGCGCACTTTCGCGCCGCTCCAGGAATCCGCGAGTGCCCCGGTTGGGGCGACCGTTTGCAGTGGCGTTCCCGGTCCACTCAAATGCACCACCAGCATGTACCTGCTGCGTGCGAGGGGGCAGGTGCCGCTCCAGGAATCCGCACTCGGTTTATTCTCGGCCAGTTCAGGCCCAACCGGATAGGACGCGCTCCGGTGCTCAGCGGCTCTCCGATAGGCTCACGGCCTCACCCCTAGGCCTCCGAGGTAGGTTCCAGCCTGGGTCTCGTGCGGTCTCTTATGTTTCGCTCCGTTCGCGGTCGTGGCCCGGCCGACTCAGTCCAGCATAGGTGGGGTCTCTCCCGGCCTCCGGCAGCCTCGGTCACCCGGTTTCAGGGCTCTCAGCGGGCTCGGGATCCGCGAGGTCAGCCTTTGTCTGGGGGAGCTCGTCCCAGTGCTTTTGGTCAGTCGGCCATCTTCCCACACATTTCGAGGTGGGTTGTTATAGATTCCGCGGTGGTTTCGATCTTGAGATGAGATCAGTATATAAGCGCTATGCCCCCTCCTCTTTTTTTTCTTTTCTGGTCCAGTGGGTGATTTTATATCCTGGAGGACATAGGTTTAAGATGATAGGGTCCTTCTGATCATGGATCCAGGTTTCAGTGATGAAGAGTAGATCAAGTTTCTCTGACATGATCCAGTCTGTTATTGTATGCTTTGTAGTGCTATAGAAATGATAAATAGTAGTAGTAGTTTTGTTTACTACGGATCTGGCATTGACGTAACGTATTTGAATTTTTTGGTATGGGTCTTCTGCATTCGGTGTTATGTGGACATTTGTTGTCGTTTTTTGGTTTGTGTGGATTTTTTATGACCTTTCTTTTCATTTTGTTGAGGTTGTACGCTTGTTGGTTCTCTTCCTTTGTTTTGTTTAATGTCGGTTTGGTATGATGTGGTGTGTCTGGTCAGTATTCGGTTATTGAATAGTATGGGTATGTTGTTGATTTCTGCGAATGGGGTGGTCATTGTTAGGTGGATCAGGGATAAGGAGTAGATTGCTAGGATCAGTTTGGCGGTGTTCATTATAGTATCAATTCAATAGTTTTAAAAGAGGCTGCTGTTGTATTCAACGTTGAAGATTATTCTCCCGGACGCTTGTATTTGCATAAGGATCTTGTCCTCCTTAAAAGTTGTGAGGTCTCCATCGTGTGACGGTAACGTTATGTCATGGTGCATGACTTAGTGGGATCTAATGTTCTTGGGATGATAAAAATTTAGTGACAGAGCATGCGCTTCTTTGTTTTGATGACCGGCGCTATTTACAGTATGCAAAGATAACCAGCCATAGCCCAGCGCTGCGATTCTCTATTCTCCTCCCTAACACTAGCCACTGTAACCAATTTACAATTAAGGGTGAACGCTTTGCTTAAGAGCTAAGTTTTGCTTGTAGTTGTTGCTCAGAGAGTTTTTTTATGATATATATTTCTGTGGATTCCACACAATGTAGGTAAACTTTGCTGAACACTATCAGTAAAGGAGAATTTGAATGCATGTAACTCCTAATGCATGTAACTTCTATATGAACAGAGAACCACTATTGCATCCACACGTGACCCAACACCAGACCACTGATATGTGTAACCTACACTGTGAAGACTTGGCGAGCTGGAGTGGGGCTGGGGGGAAGGGAGAAAATTAGATGAACAAATTAGAGAGCAAGTTAGAACTTTGCCAAATAAGACTGCTGTCCACTAGGTTCCATTCAGGATTTCTCTATCTCCAGCAGGTGGTAGAACCTCACTGTGCAGCTCTGTCTCAGGTTCCTGTGATGGATTCCTGTTTCCTTCCTGAGGTTTCAGTTGAGCTTCTGCGTAGAGAATGACACTTGGACAAAGTTTGGCCCTGTCCCTGCAGGCTCTGTCCTCATCTGCACAAGCCTTGAACACTTATGATTTTATATTTAAGTCTTTTTATTAAAGTATGTTTCAATAATTTTTATTGGAGAAAGTACAAATAAACATTTCCATACAGACTTATCTGCGTATTTGTCTAACATTATGAATAGCACCTTTTTCGTATCTCTCAACAGAAAAGATTGTCTCTCAAGTAACTTTTTCATTTTCATCCCCCCTCCCCTCTCTATCCCTGTCGCAGTCTTTGATCACAGTCCTCCTACTCCCCTTGCGCTTAAGCAATGTCTGTTTCACATGTTCATTATTTGTCCCCTGGCCTGGGGTGTTAGCGTGAGCCAAAACGGCGTCCAGCAGTTCCAGAAATTCTTAGTGTATAGTGGCCGTCGGGATCTCAAGCTTGTTCTCTCCGTGCGCAACGGGTGGATCATCTGCCCTCTCCACTGAGACACCGTAGGGCCCTCCGCAGACAGCCATGCCAACAATATTGTTTTCTTCGCCACCATTACTGCGCAGGACAAATGCTCAGCATCCCCCCGGTCGGGGTCTGGATAACCTCGGGTAGCCAAAGAGGAGCCGGGCATCCGCCTGCCAGTTTATATTCCAAGCGGTGGCCGCCTGCTTGGTCACGTCTCTCCAAAACCTCCCCACCCGCGGACAGCCCCAAAACATATGACCCAACGTTGCTCCTTCTGCTGCACATTTGTGGCATGCTCCATCCAGCGACAAGCCCATATGGAATGCCCGTCTTGGAGGTATGTATGCTCTTAATGTAAACTTAAATTGTAATTCCCAGAAGTTGGCTTGATCCGTGTTCTTGCGGTATCCGGTGAGATGCTCCCGCAACATTGCAGCCGTTATTTCTGTCCCCAATTCCTCGCGCCACAGTTTTGAAAGTTTCTCAAAGTCTGGTTCTTTTGCCATGTCTTTTAAGTGCCTATGGTAGAACGTTAATGGGACTTTGTGTTGTGCCCCCCAATGAGAGCGCTGAGCCCAGCTCTTTTTGCACATCCTCTGCTAACGCTTCTTGCGGGAGGCTCGCTATATAGTGCTGTAGTTGGTAATAATGAAACCAGTCTGATGAGCTCAGGGAAAATTGAGCCTAGAGTGTTGTCCACGGCTTAGACTGTCCTTCTTCATCTATAGCCTGCAGTACGTACTCCAGCCCTTTCTCTTTCCAGTGAGCAAACACTGCATAGATCTGACCCAGTTGGAACTCCGGGTTGCCACAGATTGGGAGGTATGGAGTTATACGGGCCGAAAACCGGTGGTGTTGGCAAAGCCATCGCCAGACCGCCTGTGCTGCTGGTAGGAGTTGCGCCCTGCCGAATACACTGGACTCTTCTTTGTTTCTCCTGTGTAACAAATAGCTTATGTGTCTCTGTTCAGTCTCGTACTTCCAGGTGGGTTGAGGTGAAATACTGCGTGCGCTGTAGCCAGTCATTCAAGTGTCTCAGTCCACTGGCTATCGTCATATAGCGAAGGTTCAATAGGCTTAAGCTTCCAAATTCCACAGGTAGGTGTAGATTGGTCAGTGCTACTCTCTGTTTTTTCTTTGTCCACAGGAAGGTTTGTAGCATCCTGTTGAGTCGTTTTTCATCGGCCTTAGTCAAGTATAATGGCAGGGTCTGAAACACTTACAGCCACTTGGGCACTACCACCATATTATACAGGGCTATTCTTCCCATTAGTGATATGGGGAGGCTCTTCCACATTTGCAGGCTCATTCTCGTGTCATTCAGCAACTTCTGCACATTCCAGGCATGCATTTGGGGGAGCTCTCGAGGTACTTTAACTCCCAGATACTTAATTGTCTCTTGCTCCCATTCTATAAGTAATGTGAACCTGTGCTTTACATTGTCGCCTGGTAGTATTTCTAAAGCCCTGGACTTTTGGAGGTTCAGTGTGTAACCCGAGTGTGCCCCATACTCCTGGATCACCTCCAGAATCCTGGGTACTGATTGCTCGGGTTCCTGAGTCACCACTAGTAAGTCATCCGCGAATGCCAGGGCCTTAAGTG
This sequence comes from Microcaecilia unicolor, assembly GCF_901765095.1. Lineage (NCBI taxonomy): Eukaryota > Metazoa > Chordata > Amphibia > Gymnophiona > Siphonopidae > Microcaecilia > Microcaecilia unicolor. Next base: position 189,106,868 of record NC_044034.1, on the reverse strand, counting down.
TGCCACCCTCCCTTTTTATTAAAGTATAAAAAGGAACAATGTTCTGTACAACTGTTTTATAAATCAGAAATAGAAAACAAGAATAACAGCGAGTAACTATAATAACCTCCCTCTCCCTGCCACTCTCTACCCTTCCAACCCCAAAGAACCCTAATCCACCCTGTTAAAATATCCAGGGCTACAAAATACAACCCACTCTGTATGCCCTAGTGGGGGAGAAATATGCCCTATGAAACAGTTATGATTTTATAATCTGTGTATGAATAATATGCAGAGCTGCCAAGTTACCTAATCAAGGAGAGAGACTTTTTGACTGCTCCTGGTTTTCTGCCAACCTCATCCAGGTACATTATGCAAGTGCACTGATTACAACACATAGAATCATGGACTACAAATATTACATTGGGATGTAAGTTTAAAACCAGGATCGGCCAAAAAGTCTCCCTCCTGGAGTGGGTAACTTGGCAGCTCCAAATAAGTCATCAACGTTATAATGCCTTTGTATCGCTCCATGGTGTTACCGCCCCCCCCCCCCCCCCCCCAAATATTGTGTTCAATTCTGGTCACTGCATCTTTAAAAAGATATAGTGGAATTAGAAAAGGTACATAGAAGGGTGACGAAAATGGTAAAGGGGATGAGACTACTTTACTTTCCTCTGAGGAAAGGTTAAAGCAGTTAGGACTCTTCAGCTTGGAGAAAAGACAGCTGAGGGGAGATATGACAGAGGTCTAGAAAATGAGTGGAGTGGAATGGGTAGATGTGAATTGCTTATTTACTCTTTTCAAAAATACTAGGACTAAGGGACATTCAATGAAGCTACAAAGTAGTAAATTTAAAAAAAAAATGGAGAAAATGTTTCTTCACTCAATGTGTAATTAAACTCTGGAATTCGTTGCCAGAGAATGTAGTAAAAGCAGTTAGCGGGGTTTAAAAAGGGTTTGGATGTCTTCCTAAAGGAGAAGTCCATAGACTATTATAAAAATGGACTTGGGGAAAATCCACTGCTTATTTCTAGGATAAGCAGCATAAAATGTATTGTTCTTTTTTGGGATCTTGCCAGGTACTTATGACCTGGATTGGCCACTGTTGGAAACAGGATGCTGGGTTTGATGGACTCCCGGTGGCAATACTTATGTACTTAACATATAGCTCTCCTTTCTTCAGCAATCCTTCCCATAATAGAAAATGTCCTCCCAGAAGATGTGCTGGTAGCACGAATGCACAAGAGCCCCTGTGAAAATTTTGCCAGTTATGGCCAGTACTTGCTTGTTTTTCCAAAAAGTCTAAACATCGTCGTCTTCATTAGAGAATGACATGGGAACGGGGTTAAAGTTTGACCCCATTCTGTCCCGTGAGCTTGGTCCCCGTGGTTAACTGTCTGTCCTGTCACCATGTCATTCTGTACTTCTGGGGCAAAGGCTTTTTCTCTTAGCCTTTTGGGTGTAAATGTGGTGGTGCCAGGTCTCCCCCCCCCCCCCCCCCCCAGCTTCTGCCTCTTAAAAAACAAACAAACAAACAAAAAACCTACAGTTGCTCTTTTTAGAGACTTTATTTGGGGAGTATTCTCAACCAAGGAATTTTACTTCAGTCCTTTGTGCCTGGGAACTGGAAATCACCTGTTTCTTCACAGTGGCGAGTTATTCAGATTTTATTTATGGTTGCAGAGTTGGTTAAATCACATGACATCCACATCCACAAGATGGCTCCGTGAATCTTTCGGCGTCGTTGTTTTAGCAATGATGCTGGAGGATTCATATGAGTCATATGAGTCACAACATATGTGAAGAGGTATCCAGTTCTCAATATAATTTGCCCCAGAGGCACCCCATGTGTGGGCGAAACATGGCCTGTGTCAGGAATTGTTGATTGAATAAATTCATCTTCATATAGATTTCTTCATCTGTTCTGCTTTTTGTGTCGCCGTCTTGGATCTTGAAGGTAGACCGCCCTGTTGTTTTCTTTCCAGGGCCATAAACTATTCCTAGCTGGGCTTTTGTTTTCATTTTCAGCTTAGAAACAAACTTCCTCAAACAAGCTCCAGTTGATATTAATGATATTAAAACAATTCCTTTATTTATTTATTTTATTTAGAGCTGAATTTTATAAACTTTTCTCACCATCAATTGTACCAACTCTGCAGTCTTTTTTTTTTTTTACCCAATTTGTATCCTCCGGGGAACTCCAACAATCTCTTCAGTTGGCCCAAATTACTTTATTGCTAAAACCAGGCCGGGACCCTACGCAACCTTCCTCCTATAGACCTATCTCTTTGTTGAATACGGAAACAAAATTTTTTGCAAAAATATTGTCAGATAGGTTGACCCGGGTGTTGCCGGACGTAATAGCGGGCCGCAAGTGGGATTTGTTCGTGGAAGGACTATAACTCAAAATATACGAAAGCTTCTCCTTTTGATAGAACACATAGAAAGGACGGGTCAGCCTTTTCTGTTGGTTAGCTTTGATGCAGAGAAGGCAGTTGACCGAGTGATTTGGGGGTTTCTTTTTGCAGTACTTCGTCGTTATGGTATATCCGAGGGTTTTTTGGAGGCGGATAGTACTCTTTATAAGTCACCTAGGGCAAGGCTACAGGTTAATGCGATATTTTCTTTGGAATTTGAGATTTGTCGAGGCGTCAAGGTTGCCCGTTGTCACCCCTGCTCTTTGTTTTATCTTTAGATCCGCTGATTAGGGAGATTGGTAATAATCAGGATTTTAAAGGGGTCCGTATAGGTTCTCATGAGTTTAAACTCTGCCTTTGTGGATGATTTATTGGTACTTTTTGTTAGCCCAAAGGCGTCCTTGTACATAAGTACATAGTACATAAGTAGTGCCATACTGGGAAAGACCAAAGGTCCATCTAGCCCAGCATCCTGTCACCGACAGTGGCCAATCCAGGTCAAGGGCACCTGGCACGCTCCCCAAACGTAAAAACATTCCAGACAAGTTATACCTAAAAATGCGGAATTTTTCCAAGTCCATTTAATAGCGGTCTATGGACTTGTCCTTTAGGAATCTATCTAACCCCTTTTTAAACTCCGTCAAGCTAACCGCCCGTACCACGTTCTCCGGCAACGAATTCCAGAGTCTAATTACACGTTGGGTGAAGAAAAATTTTCTCCGATTCGTTTTAAATTTACCACACTGTAGCTTCAACTCATGCCCTCTAGTCCTAGTATTTTTGGATAGCGTGAACAGTCGCTTCACATCCACCCGATCCATTCCACTCATTATTTTATACACTTCTATCATATCTCCCCTCAGCCGTCTCTTCTCCAAGCTGAAAAGCCCTAGCCTTCTCAGCCTCTCTTCATAGGAAAGTCGTCCCATCCCCACTATCATTTTCGTCGCCCTTCGCTGTACCTTTTCCAATTCTACTATATCTTTTTTGAGATACGGAGACCAGTACTGAACACAATACTCCAGGTGCGGTCGCACCATGGAGCGATACAACGGCATTATAACATCCGCACACCTGGACTCCATACCCTTCCTAATAACACCCAACATTCTATTCGCTTTCCTAGCCGCAGCAGCACACTGAGCAGAAGGTTTCAGCGTATCATTGACGACGACACCCAGATCCCTTTCTTGATCCGTAACTCCTAACGCGGAACCTTGCAAGACGTAGCTATAATTCGGGTTCCTCTTACCCACATGCATCACTTTGCACTTGTCAACATTGAACTTCATCTGCCACTTGCACGCCCATTCTCCCAGTCTCGCAAGGTCCTCCTGTAATCGTTCACATTCCTCCTGCGACTTGACGACCCTGAATAATTTTGTGTCATCGGCGAATTTAATTACCTCACTAGTTATTCCCATCTCTAGGTCATTTATAAATACATTAAAAAGCAACGGACCCAGCACAGACCCCTGCGGGACCCCACTAACTACCCTCCTCCACTGAGAATACTGGCCACGCAATCCTACTCTCTGCTTCCTATCTTTCAACCAGTTCTTAATCCATAATAATACCCTACCTCCGATTCCATGACTCTGCAATTTCTTCAGGAGTCTTTCGTGCGGCACTTTGTCAAACGCCTTCTGAAAATCCAGATATACAATATCAACTGGCTCCCCATTGTCCACATGTTTGCTTACCCCCTCAAAAAAATGCATTAGATTGGTGAGGCAAGACTTCCCTTCACTAAATCCGTGCTGACTTTGTCTCATCAGTCCATGTTTTTGTATATGCTCTGCAATTTTATTCTTAATAATAGCCTCCACCATCTTGCCCGGCACCGACGTCAGACTCACCGGTCTATAATTTCCCGGATCTCCTCTGGAACCCTTCTTAAAAATCGGAGTAACATTGGCTACCCTCCAGTCTTCCGGTACTACACTCGATTTTAGGGACAGATTGCATATTTCTAACAGTAGCTCCGCAAGTTCATTTTTTTAGTTCTATTAATACTCTGGGATGAATACCATCAGGTCCCGGTGATTTACTACTCTTCAGCTTGCTGAACTGACCCATTACATCCTCCAAGGTTACAGAGATGGAGAGTTTGGGTGAATACAGAGGTTTTGTGGGCTTTAAATTCAGTCTGGACAAATCCTTGGTGATGCCCACCAAGATTTTGATCAAGGATGGTTGGGTGGGCCCATTTCCATTGCAATGGGAAGTTACTTCTTTCCGATACTTGGGTATTCACTTACCGAAAAATACGGCCTTAATTTATAAGGTCAATCACTGAGCACTACTGGATTCTCCGAGGACAAGCAGGCTGCTTGTTCTCACATGTGGGTGACGTCCGACGTTAACCCCAGGAACGGAATCTTCCTAGCAACAAAGCTTGCTAGAGCCCACTTGCACACACCGCGCATGCGTGATCGTCTCCCCGCCCGTAGCGCGACTATGCCTCAGTCTCTTTTTTTTCCGCGTTTCAGTGCGACTGTTTTTTCAGCTATTCTGCGCCCCTGAGAGAGAGCCCTCACACTGTCTCTGCGGTTTTTGTGTTTTTTCGCATTTTTTCATTGTGTTTGAGCGACTCGTTCGTGTTTCTTTGTTTAAAAAAAAAGTTTTCCTTTAGTTATTAGTTTTTTCCTCGTAAGTTTCCTTTCGTTGTTGCGAGCGACCATTTTGGCCGCCCGTACGGGTTTTTTCCCTTTTTTGTGCCCTTCCTTTGGCACCATCGCGGTTTTTGACTTCACCGCCGCAATTTTTCCATCCATGACCTCGAAGATCGCCAGCGGCTTCAAGAAGTGCACGCAGTGCAGCCGGACAATCTCAGCCACTGATCCACATGCTTCGTGTATTCAGTGTCGTGGGGCTGGTCGTCGCCCCAACGTTTGTACTCTGTGTCTTTCCTTAAAAAAGCGGACTCAAGCGTCGAGATTGGCCCAGTGGGAGCACCTGTTCCGAGCCATGCCTGGTCCTTTGGCGTCGACGTCGATAGCAGTACCGAGATCGTCGGGGACGGTATAGATGTCGGCACCGGAGAGTGCATCTACGTCAGGAGTGCAGGTAATGGCTGTCCAGAGACCCTCGCACGCTGGCAGCAGTGAGCCATCGAGTGGGTCTCCACCTGCCTCGAGGGCTCCTGCGGTACAGGTCCCCGAGGACCGACCTCTTTCGGACCCGGCCCCGAGGAGGCATGTGGATTCCACGTCCTCATCGGTACTGGGAGGCACCGCTGACGTGCTTTGTGCGAAGGCAAAGAAGCATCATCATCGGTCACCTTCCCGTCATGGTACCGAGAGCTCCGGGATGCAGAAGGATTTGGTACCCGCGAATCGTCGATGCCGGGAGGACCTCTCACCCTCCATACAAGAGGTGTCGATGAGCTTGTCTCCGGACAGCCCGGTACCGCCTCCGCGCCCCAGGCAGATTCTGACTTCGTTGCCTGTACCGATCCCACAGCCTTGTCCGACAGACGCTTTAGACGAGCGCCTCCGAGCCATCCTTCTGGGGATTCTGGAAGGGCTGCTGCAACCATCTGTTCCGGTACCGGTGGTGCTTGCGCCGTCGGTACCGTTAAGAGATGCGGCGGTTGGTTCCCCGCCCATGGTGCGGACTACGACACCGGTACCGCTGCCTCCCAAGTTGACTCCCCGTCGACGTCGCTGGAGGGAGCTTCGTCGCCGGCGGTGCGGGGGGAGTCTTCTTGGCATCGCCATCGAGGACATTGGTCCTCAGCGTCGAGATGGGCCCGGCTTCGGACTGAAGTCAGAGAACTCGTGTTCAGTACTGAAGGGGAGGCCTCGTGGGAAGCAGAGGAAGAGCCAAGATATTTCTCTGATGAGAAGTCTTGCGGTCTTCCTTGTGATCCTACTCCTTCGCCAGAGAGAAAGCTTTCTCCCCCCCCCCCCCCCCCCCCCGAGAGTCTGTCTTTCTCTTCCTTTGTTTAGGAAATGTCTACGGCTATTCCCTTCCCTGTGGTTACTGAGGATGAGCCCAGGGCCGAGATGTTCGAGGTCCTGGACTATCCTTCGCCACCTAAGGAATCATCCACGGTACCTCTGCATAATGTCCTGAAACAGACATTGCTGACAAACAGGGCAAAGCCACTAACTAATCCCTCCATCCCCAAAAAGATTGAGTCCCAGTATAGAATCCATGGAGACCCAGAGTTGGTGAAGACCCAGCTGCCTCATGACTCTGGCGTTGTGGATTCTGCTCTCAAGAGAGCCAAGAGTTCGAGGGATTACGCCTCGGCGCCCCTGGGGCGGGAGTCTCGATCTCTGGACTCTTTTGGGAGGAAGGCCTATCATTCTGCTATGCTCGTGTCCAAGATCCAGTCGTACCAGCTCTACATGAGCATCCACTTGCGGAACAATGTGCGGCAGCTGGTCGATAAGCTCCCGTCGGAGCAGGCCAAGCTTTTTCAGGAGGTGGTCAGGCAGCTGAAGGCGTGTCTCAAATTCCTGTCCAGGGGTGCTTACGGCACTTTTGATGTTGCGTCCAGGGCCGCTGCTTAAGGGATAGTGATGCGCAGACTCTCATGGCTGCGTGCCTCTGACCTGGAGAATAGAGTCCAGCAGCGGATTGCGGATGCTCCTTGCAGGGGGGATAATATTTTTGGCGAGAAGGTCAAACAGGTGGTTGAGCAGCTCCACAAGCGGGACACCGCCTTCGACAAACTCTCCCACCGGACGCCTTCAGCATCTACCTCTTCAAGTAGACGTTTTTATGGGGGAAGGAGGACTGCTCCCTATGTTTCTAATAGGCATAGGTACAATCCACCTTCCCGACAGCCTGCTCAGGCTAAGCCCCAGTGCGCTCGTTCACGTCAACAGCGTGCGCCCCAACAGGCCCCTCCAGCTCCCCAACAAAAGCAAAGGGCAGGCTTTTGACTGCCTCTAGGCGACCATAGCCGCTATCAAAGTGTCCATGCCGGACGGAGGGAGGTTAAAAGTTTTTCACCAAAGGTGGCCTCTTGTAACATCTGATCGGTGGGTTCTTCAAATAGTCCGGCTGGGATACTCCCTCAATTTGATATCAACACCTCCAAATTGCCCACCGGGAGCTCAATCCTTCAGCTTCCAGCACAGGCAGGTACTTGCAGAGGAACTCTCCACCCTTCTCAGCGCCAATGTGGTCAAGCCCGTACCACCAGGGCAGGAAGGGCTGGGATTCTATTCCAGGTACTTTCTTGTGCAAAAGAAAACAGGGGGGATGCGTCCCATCCTAGACCTAAGGGCCCTGAACAAATATCTGGTCCGAGAAAAGTTCAGGATGCTTTCCCTGGGCACCCTTCTTCCCATGATTCAGAAAAATGATTGGCTGTGCTCTCTGGACTTAAAGGATGCTTATACTCACATCCTGATACTACCAGCTCACAGGCAGTATCTTCGATTACGTCTGGGGACACGGCATTTTCAGTATTGTGTACTACCCTTTGGTCTCACCTCTGGCGGTTGTAGTGGCGTCTCTGCGCAGATTGGGAGTGCACGTGTTCCCCCACCTCGACGATTGGCTGGTGAAGAACACCTCGCAGGCAGGAGCTCAGAAGTCCATGCAGATGACTATTCAACTCCTGGAGCTACTAGGGTTTGTGCTTAATTATCCAAAGTCCCATCTCCTTCCAGTTCAAAGACTAGAATTCATAGGAGCTCTGCTGGACTCCCAGACTGCTCATGCCTACCTCCCCGAAGCAAGGACAGACAATCTTCTGTTTCTTCTTTCCTGGATCCGAGTGTGTCAGCAGATCACAGCTCGGCAGGTGTTGAGATTGCTCGGCCAGATTGCCTCCACAGTTCATGTGACTCCCATGGCCCATCTTCAGATAAGATCGGCTCAATGAACCCTAGCTTCCCAGTGGTTTCAAGCTGCCGGGGATCTAGAGGACGCGATCCAGCTGTCCATGGGGTTTCTCAAATCCCTATTTTGGTGGATGATTCGATCTAATTTGACCTTGGGACGTCCATTCCAAATTCATCAGCCACAAAAAGTGCTGACAACGGATGCGTCTCTCGGGTGGGGAGCCCATGTCGATGGGCTTCACACTCAAGGACGTTGGTCCCGCCAGGAAACCGGTTTTCAGATCAATCTCCTGGAGTTGCGAGCAGTCTGGAACGCTCTAAAGGCTTTCAGAGATCGGCTGTCCAATCAAATTATTCTAATTCAGACAGACAATCAGGTTGCCATCAACAAGCAGGGGGGCACCGGATCTCGCCCCCTGTGTCAGGGCTCGCCGTCATGGCATGTTTCTCCAAACTACGTATTTGGAGGGCGTAAACAACAGTCTGGCCGTCAGGTTGAGCGGGATAATGCAACCTCACGAGTGGTTTCTCAACTCGAGAGTGGTACGTCAGATCTTCCAAGCGGATCTTTTTGCTACTCAGACCAATCACAAGGTCATAAGTACATAAGTAATGCCACACTGGGAAAAGACCAAGGGTCCATCGAGCCCAGCATCCTGTCCACGACAGCGGCCAATCCAGGCCAAGGGCACCTGGCAAGCTTCCCAAACGTACAAACATTTTATACATGTTATTCCCGAAATTGTGGATTTTTTCTAAGTACATTTAGTAGCGGTTTATGGACTTGTCCTTTAGGAAACCGTCTAACCCTTTTTAAAACTCTGCCAAGCTAACCGCCTTCACCACGTTCTCCGGCAACGAATTCCAGAGTTTAATTACGCGTTGGGTGAAGAAACATTTTCTCCGATTTGTTTTAAATTTACTACACTATAAATTTACTACACTTGAGATGCGGTGACCAGAATTGAACACAATACTAAAGGTGTGGTCGCACCATGGAGTGATATAACGGCATTTTAACATCCTCACACCTGTTTTCCATACCTTTCCTAATAATACCCAACATTCTATTCGCTTTCCTAGCCGCAGCAGCACACTGAGCAGAAGGTTTCAGTGTATTATCGACGACGACACCCAGATCCCTTTCTTGGTCCGTAACTCCTAACATGGAACATTGCATGACGTAGCTATAATTCGTGTTCTTTTTTCCCCACATGCATCACCTTGCACTTGCTCACATTAAATGTCATCTGCCATTTAGCCGCCCAGTCTCCAAGTCTCGTAAGGTCCTTCTGTAATTTTTCACAATCCTGTCGCGAGTTTACGACTTTGAATAAGTTTGTGTCATCAGCAAATTTAATTACCTCGCTAGTTACTCCCATCTCTAAATCATTTATAAATATATTAAAAAGCAGCGGTCCTAGCACAGACCCCTGAGGAACCCCACAAGCTACCCTTCTCCATTGTGAATACTGCCCATTTAACCCCATTCTCTGTTTCCTATCCTTCAACCAGTTTTTAATCCACAATAGGACTTTTCCTCCTATCCTATGACTCTCCAATTTCCTCTGTAGTCTTTCATGAGGTACCTTGTCAAACGCCTTTTGAAAATCCAGATACACAATATCAACCGGCTCCCCTTTGTCCATATGTTTGTTTACTCCTTCCAAGAATTGAAGTAAATTGGTCAAGCAAGATTTCCCCACACAAAAGCCGTGTTGACTCGGTCTCAGTAATCCATGTCCTCGGATGTGCTCTGTAATTTTGTTTTTAATAATAGCCTCTACCATTTTCCCCGGCACCGACGTCAGACTCACCGGTCTATAATTTCCCGGATCTCCCCTGGAGCCTTTTTTGAAAATGGGCGTTTCATTGGCATAGCTTGCAGCTGGATATGTTACAGGGAAACGTGCCCTTTTCTTTTTCAGTCTGTGTTGGGAGTTTACTTCTGATCAGCTTGTGTTTTAAGTTTGGTGGCTGTTGGAAGGCCAGCACTGGTGGGGATGGGAATATCTCTTTCAGTAATTCATCTTCCTGAAGTAGGGGGCTGTAGGTCTCTTATGATTTTCCTCAGTTTCTCCAGCTCTGGGTTGTATGTCATTAAAAGGGGAATTCTGTCTGTGGCTTTTTTTTTCTTTGTACTGTAGTAGATTATCCCTGGGTGTTTTGAGGGAGGAGGCAATATTCTTGGAGATTATTTTGGGGTTGTAGCCTTTCTGTTTGAAGGATGCAGTCAGGGTTTCAAGGTGTCTGTCTCTATCCTCTGGGTCCAAACAGATACGGTGGTATCTTGTGGCTTGGCTGTAAATAAAGGATCTTTTTGTATGTGAAGGGTGGAAGCTGGAGTAATGCTTTGATGTTTCTCTTATATATACTATCTGCTACCACATTTGCTTATTTCCGATCTGACGAAGAAGGGCAACCTTCGAAAGCTAATCAAGAAATGTATTAAGTTATGTCCAATAAAAAAAGGTATCATCTTATTTTCTTTTTCATGTTTTATTTTGTTTGATTTCTATTGATAAACTTTAAGAGTGGACTAACACGGCTACCACACCTCTCTATTTAATATACCGAAAATTCTTTTTACTATGCTTTTTTGCCTCTAATGCTATCTTTTTTTCGTAATCCCTCTTGGCCTTCTCTATCTGCGCCTTGCATTTGCTTTGACACTCCTTATGTTGCTTCTTGTTATTTTCAGACGGTTCCTTCTTCCATTTTCTGAAGGCATTTCTTTTAGCCCTAATAGCTTCCTTCACCTCACTTTTCAACCAGGCCGGCTGTCTTTTGGAGTTCCGTCTTTCTTTTCTAATTTGTGGAATATGTTTGGCCTGGGCCTCCAGGATGGTATTTTAGAACAGCGTCCACACCTGTTGTACAGTTTTTACCCTCTCAGTTGCCCCCCTAAGTTTTTTTTTTTTTTCCACCGTTCTCATTTTATCATAGTCTCCTTTTTTAAAGTTAAACACTAATGTATTTGACTTCCTGTGTATAGTTACTTCAAGGTTGATATCAAAACTTGATCATATTATGATCACTGTTATCAAGCGGCCCCCAGTACCATAACGTCCCTCACCAGATCATGCGCTCCACTAAGGACCAAGTCTAGAATTTTTCCTTCTCTAGTCGGGTTCTGCACCAGCTGCTCCTAAAGGTGTCCTTGATTTCATCAAGGAATTGTACCTCTCTAGCGTGTCCCGATGTTACATTTACCCAGTCTATATTTGGATAATTGAAGTCACCCATTATTATCACATTACCTATTTTGTTTGCGTCTCTGATTTCTTTTATCATTTCTGCGTCTACCTGCTCATCCTGGCGAGGCGGACGGTAGTACACTCCTATCACCGTCCTTTTCCCTTTTCTACATGGAATTTCAACCCACAATGATTCAAGGGTGTGATTTGTGTCCTGCTGAATTTGTAATCCATCTGAGCCAAGGCTCTCGTTAATATACAATGCAGCCCCTCCACCAGTCTGGTCCACTCTATCACTATGATATACTTTGTACCCCGGTATGACAGTGTCCCACTGGTTATCCTCCTTCCACCAGGTCTCAGTAATGCCTATTATATCCAATTTTTCATTTAGTGCAATATATTCTAACTCTCCCATCTTATTTCTTAGACTCCTAGCATTTACATATAGACATTTCAAAGTATGTTTTTTTGTTCCTATTTGCATGATGCTTATTACTGAACACTACTGATTTGCCATCTTTTGTCTGATCTTTAGTTGTATTTAAGGGCAGCTGGCCTACCACGGTCTGTTGTGCAACCTCACTATCCAGAAACCCTATCTTCCCTGTTTGTGAGGTATCTTTGCAAGATACCTTATCCCGAACCATGCGCTTTAGAGCGACTGGCGGCCTTCCCCCCATTTCTAGTTTAAAAGCTGCTCTATCTCCTTTTTAAAAGCCAACGCCAGCAGCCTGGTCCCACCATGGTTAAGGTGGAGCCCATCTTTTCAGAATAGGCTCCCCCTTCCCCAGAGTGTTGCCCAGTTCCTAACAAATCTAAAACCCTCCTCCCTGCACCATTGTCTCATCCCCGCATTGAGACTCCAGAGCTCTGCCTGTCTCTTGGGCCCTGCGCGTGGAACAGGTAGCATTTCAGAAAATGCTACCCTAGAGGATCTGGATTTGAGCTTTCTACCTAAGAGCCTCAATAGAAATCAAACAAAATAAAACATGGAAAAGAAAATAAGAGCCTAAATTTGGCTTCCAGAACCTCTCTCCCACATGTTCCTACGTCATTGGTACCCACATGTACCAAGATAGTGGACTCCTCCCCAGTACTGTCTAGAATCCTATCTAGGTGACGCGTGAGGTCCGCCACCTTCACACCAGGCAGGCAAGTTACCAGGCGATCCTCACATCCACCAGCCACCCAGCTATCTATATGCCTAATGATCGAATCACCAACTACAACAGCTGTCCTAACCTTTCCCTCCCGGGCAGCACTTGGAGACATATCCTTAGTGCGAGAGGATAGTACATCCCCTGGTGGGCAGGTCCTGGCTACAGGAGTACTTCCTACTTCACCAGGGTGATGCTCTCCTTCTAGGAGACCTCTCTCCTCCAGGGTAGCACAAGGGCTACGAGACTGGAGGTGGGACTTCTCTATAACATCTCTGTAGGTCTCCTCTATGTACCTCTCAGTCTCCCTCAGCTCCACCAAGTCTGCTGCTGTAGCCTCAAGAGAACGGACATGTTCTCTAAGAGCTAGGAGCTCTTTGCATCGGGCACACACATATGACATCTCACCAACTGGGAGATAATCATACAATGCAAAAGACAGGATAGCACCCCTCTCACTGCTGGACTGCTGACTAGCGCCTTGTAGCGCTATAGAAATGCTAAATAGTAGTGGTAGTAGTAATATAAAAGTGTCTTTTAGTTTATATAGTATATTATGTGATTTATTTAGTGTTTTCTTCTTAGATGGTAATGAAATGTATTTAAAACTCTGTAAGAGCACGCCTTGTTTGTTACTCTAATTAAAATAACTGACTATAAATGAAGAGTTGTCCTAGGGGTGGGTGGGTGGGAATACTAAATTAGATCCTGCAGTGGCTGTTAGATTCTATCTGTTAATGCTGTGGTACAAAGCTTTTAAAACTAAGTGGAAAAGACTGGAGATTAGTTGTTAAAATTTGCTTTTTATATTTTTATTTTTGCCTAACACTAACGTACAATTCCTCCTTTAAACCCCAGTCTTTAAGTTCCAAAAGCACAAAGCAAAGTAGCGTTCACTTACCAGAGAAATGTCCTCTTCTCTCAGAACTTCTCAGAAAGGTCCCTCAGTTCTGTTCCAGACTTCAGGCCCACGACAGACAAGCGTCAGATGCCTTTCTCCTTTATTGGGGGGAAGGGCCTCCTGTATGCGTATCCTCACATACCCTTGGTAGGGAAGACTTTGCTGAAACTGAAGCAAGATCGCGGGACCATGATTCTGATTGTGCCCTTCTGGCCGCATCAGATCTGGTTTCCTCTTCTTCTGGAGTTGTCCTCCGTAGAACTGTGGAGATTGGAGTGTTTTCCAACCCTCATTACACAGAACGAGGGGGCGCTTCTGCATCCCAACCTCCAGTCCCTGGCCCTCACGGCCTGGATGTTGAGAGCGTAGACTTTGCCTCCTTGGGTCTTTCGGAGGGTGTCTCCCGAGTCCTGCTTGCTTCCAGGAAAGATTCCACTAAAAAGAGTTACTCTTTTAAATGGAGGAGGTTCGTCATCTTGTGTGACAGCAAGGCCCTAGATCCTCGTTCTTGTCCTACATAGACCCTGCTTGAATACCTTCTGCACTTCTCTGAGTCTGGTCTTAAGACCAACTCCGTAAGAGTTCATCTTAGTGCAATTAGTGCTTATCATTACCGTGCAGAAGGTAAGCCTATCTCTGGACAGCCTTTAGTTGTTTGCTTTATGAGAGGTTTGCTTTTGTGAAAGCCCCCTGTCAAACCTCCACCAATGTCATGGGATCTCAATGTCGTTTTCACCCAGCTGATGAAAGCTCCTTTTGAGCCACTGAATTCCTGCCATCTGAAGTACTTGACCTGGAAGGTCATTTTCTTGGTGGCTGTTACTTCAGCTCGTAGAGTCAGTGAGCTCCAAGCCTTGGTAGCCCATGCTCCATATACTAAATTTCATCATAACAGAGTAGTCCTCCGCACTCATCCTAAGTTCTTGCCGAAGGTGGTGTCGGAGTTCCATCTGAACCAGTCAATTGTCTTGCCAACATTCTTTCCCTGTCCTGATACCCGCCCTGCTGAACGTCAGTTGCACACATTGGACTGCAAGCGAGCATTGGCCTTCTATCTGGAGCGGACAAGCCCATTCAGACAGTCACGCTCAAATGTTTGTTTCTTTCGATCCCAACAGAAGGGGAGCGGCTGTTGGGAAACGCACCATTTCTAATTGGCTAGCAGATTGCATATCCTTCACTTATGCCCAAGCCGGGCTGACTCTTGAGGGTCATGTCACGGCTCATAGTGTTCGAGCCATGGCAGCGTCAGTGGCTCACTTGAAGTCAGCCTCCATTGAAGAGATTTGCAGAGCTGCAATGTTTTCTTCAGTCCGCACATTCACATCTCATTACTGCCTTGAGCAGGATACCTGACATGGCAGTTGGTTTGGGTAAACAGTGTTGTAGAATCTGTTTGGGATTTAGAATCCAACTCCACTCCCCTAGGCCCATTTTTTGTTCTGTTCCAGGCTGCACTCTCAGTTAGTTGTTACTTTTCAGGTCAATCTATGTTATGTCCTCGTCGTTGCAAGGCCCAGTTGACCCTGTTTGTTGTTTTGAGTGAGCCTGGGGCTAGGGATACCCACATGTGATAACAAGCAGCCTGCTTGTCTTCGGTGAAAGCGAGGTTACTTACCTGTAGCAGGTATTCTCCGAGGACAGCAGGCTGATTGTTCTCACCAACCCGCCCACCTCCCCTTTGGAGTTGTGTCTTCTTTGTCTTTGCTTGTTATCTGACTGAGGCACGTTCGCGCTATGGGCGGGAAGACGGTCGCGCATGCGCGGCGTGCAATTGAGGGCTCTAGCAGGCTTTGTTGCTAGGAAGATTCCGTTCCTGGGGCTGCCGTCGGACGTCACCCACATGTGAGAACAATCAGCCTGCTATCCTCGGAGAATACCTCCTTACAGGTAAGTAACCTTGCTTTATATGCGCGCTTCTTTAGGTAAATGGGCACACTTCCCTTTGATAATTCATGGTAGACTCCAACTTTTTAATATGGTACTATTTCATAAATGGTTGTATGTCCTTCAGTTATTGCCTCTTAAATGACTAAAACGTGATTTAGCTGCTTTACAGAAGTTACTGTCTTACTTTTGCTGGGCCGGGCAGAAACCGACGATGTCTTAAATACATAATTGGCTCTTGGAGATTTGGTAGACTGGGCCTATAATTATGCCTGCCTTTGCTGACACCTGGGGGATTGGATATTAGAAGAGCAAAGTTATACTCCGTGCACGTATGAGGCAGCCTATTATTTTCCATTGCATGTTTATTCCCTTCTGCATTGTTTAACAGGTCTTCTGCCGCTAGAGGTTCATCGCAGTGTAATACTTTGATCGTCGAGATTTCGGATCAGCTACTGATTGTGGGTAATTTGCAATTTTCCCCAGGGCAGGATAATAGGAGCTTCAAACGTTGGGAGAAGAAGGGTTATTTTTTGTTACAACATGTGCTAGATAGCCAAGGTAAGATGCTTTCTTGGAACACATTTTCCATATCATCAAGCTGATCAATCCATAGACTGGGTTGTGTCCATCTATCAGCAGGTGGAGATAGAGAGCAAACTTTTGCCTCCCTATATGTGGTCATGTGCTGCCGGAAACTCCCCAGTATGTTCTCTATCTCAGCAGGTGGTGGTCACACACAGCAGCAGCTCTGGCTAGGCCTCCAAGCCTAATTCTTAGGTTTTGTTGAGTGCCTGGGGTTGAGGGCTCTTTTGAGCAAGTGCAAACCTGGTGGTGCCAGGTCCCTCCTTTTCTCCCCCCTCCCGCTGGCTCCGTTAAAAAAAAAAAAAAAAAATTTTGAACGTCCTTAAAGACGTTTATTTCGACGTTTATTTAAACGTTTATTGCAGCTACTCACTGGGACACCAGGTCGTTACAGCTCGGAGCGGCAAGCAGGTAATTTTTACCTTTTTATAGCGGGCAGGGGGTTCCCCGATTCTTCTCCTCGTGGCATATGGCGTCGGAGGGCGAGGGCGCAAAGAGTCGCTCCCCGGATCGCTTGAGCGCTTCTAGAGGGGATGCGGGGGTCTTAAAGCCTGATTCGCCCTTGTTGGGTGACAGTTTCGTGACCGATGAATGTCCCGGTCCTTCCTCCGGCGTGGCGGTTTTTCCCGCCATAAACGCCCATCCCCCGCTCCTCGCCTCCGCCATCTTGGCCGGCCACGCGGCTCGGACGGCTTCTTCTTGGGCCGCCCTTGAGGTTGGAGACATTAATGCCATGAACGCCCTTAATTTGGGCGACGGCACAAAAGCGGCTAAAGTTAAGCGCCGTTCTTCCCGCGCGGCTCCTTCGCGGAGTGTCGCGCCGGACGCCATTTTGGATGCGCAGCATGTCTCTCCCCCGCTCTTGCGAGCGCCGGTTGAGGGTGCATCTAGGGCTGTAGCCCAGGCTGTGGAAGTGCACAGTCTGGGGGGTTTCTCCCCCGAGTTTGTTTTGCTGCTGCATCAGGCCTTCCTTATGCAAAACGCTGCCCCTGCTCCCTCGTCTGGTAAAGAGGTTGAGGTTTCCAGAGGTAAACGCCCTCGGGTTGATTCCCAGGCCTTGGAGGACTTTGTCTCCTCCGATGTAGATGAGGGCAGCGTATCTGAGTTCTCCCAACGGTCCTTTGCGGATTCCTTGGAGGAGACGGATCTCCGCTCGGATGGAGCGGATGACCCCTCTGCAGCGCGGCTTTTTAGCTCAGAGGATTTGCCCAACCTGTTGATACAGGCCATGGACACTTTGAAGATTTCCTCTCCGGAGGATGTCTCTCCCTCAGCCCCTGTTGGCTCTGCCATTATGCTGGGGACGAAGCGCCCGCCTAGAACCTTCCACCTGCATGATGCCATGCACACCTTAATTTCGGCTCAATGGGATGTCCCTGAAGCGAGCCTTAAAGTGGCTAGGGCTATGTCCCGCCTCTATCCTTTGACTGAAAGTGAGCGTGAGGCCTATCTGTGGCCTACCGTGGATTCTTTAATCACTGCGGTGACTAAGAAAACAGCGTTGCCGGTGGAAGGTGGCACGGCCCTAAAGGACGCCCAAGACAGAAGATTGGAGGCGGCCTTAAGGTCGTACTTTGAGGCGGCTGCTTTAAGTTTGCAGGCCTCAGTTTGCGGCTCCTATGTGGCCAGGGCGTGCCTGACTATAGTGCAGCGGGCTTCCCCCTCGGATCATTCCTTGAGGGCTGATTGGCCGGCCCTGGAATCGGGCTTAGCCTATTTGGCAGACTTGCTGTATGATGTCTTGAGGGCCTCAGCTAAAGGCATGGCTCAGACAATCTCTGCGCGGCGGTGGCTTTGGCTGAAACATTGGTCTGCTGACCACGCCTCTAAATCCCGCCTGGCTAGATTGCCTTTCAAAGGCAAGCTGCTCTTTGGGGTCGAGCTGGACAAAATCGTGACCGATCTCGGCACGTCTAAGGGCAAGAAGTTACCAGAGGTCAGGGCTCGGGCTAGTACTCGTCCCGGTACCTCCAGAGGACGGTTTCAGGAAGCCCGTCGGTACCGCCCGGGCAGGTCGGGTTCCTCTGCCCCCTCTTCCTTTAAGAGGAATTTCTCCCCCAAGCAGCATTCCTTTCGCAGAGACCGCCGTCCCGGAGGTGCTCCCTCCGGTCCTCCCCCAGGGTCTCGTACCGAATGACGGGGCCTTGGTCCACGCCCCAGTGCAGATTGGAGGACGGCTGTCCTCGTTTCTGGGCGAGTGGACCACAATAACTTCAGACGCTTGGGTGCTGGAAGTCATCAGAGACGGCTACAAGCTAGAGTTCTGCCGACCCTTAAGAGACGGGTTTGTACTCTCTCCCTGCAAGTCTCCGGTCAAAGCTGTGGCAGTGCAGCAGACTTTGGACAATCTGATCCGCCTGGGTGCGGTCGTTCCGGTGCCAGAAAGTCAGCTTGGCAAGGGGCGTTACTCCATTTACTTTGTGGTGCCAAAGAAAGGAGATTCTGTCCGGCCTATCCTCGACCTCAAAGGGGTTAATCGGGCCTTGAAAGTGCGGCACTTTCGCATGGAGACTCTCCGCTCTGTTATAGCGGCAGTGAAGGCAGGGGAGTACCTGGCATCCTTGGACATCAAGGAAGCGTACTTGCATATTCCCATCTGGCCTCCTCATCAACGCTTTCTGCGTTTTGCAGTCCTGGGCCGACACTTCCAGTTCAGAGCCCTCCCGTTCGGGTTGGCTACTGCTCCGCGGACCTTTTCCAAAGTAATGGTGGTCATCGCGGCCTTCCTGCGAAAGGAAGGAGTACAAGTCCATCCTTATCTGGACGACTGGTTGATCCGAGCCCCCTCTTATGCAGAGTGCGGCAAAGCTGTGGACCGGGTAGTTGCTCTTTTGAGCTCCCTGGGATGGATCATCAACTGGGAGAAAAGCCAGCTGCGCCCGACTCAGTCCCTGGAGTATCTGGGAGTTCGATTCGACACCCAAGTGGGCAGAGTGTTCCTGCCAGACAATCGGATTGTCAAGCTTCAGGCTCAGGTGGACCAGTTCCTAGTAGCCTCTCCTCTTCGGGCTTGGGACTATGTGCAGCTGTTGGGCTCTATGACGGCCACGATGGAAGTAGTGCCCTGGGCCAGGGCTCATATGAGACCACTACAACAATCTCTGCTGCAGCGCTGGACTCCGATGTCGGAGGATTATGCTGTGCGCCTTCCCTTGGACCCAGCAGTGCGCAAGGCGCTGAGCTGGTGGATGCAGACAGACAAGTTGTCTGCGGGAATGCCTCTGGTGACCCCGGAGTGGATTGTCGTCACGACGGACGCCTCTTTGTCGGGCTGGGGAGCCCACTGCTTGGGAAGGACAGCGCAGGGGCTTTGGTCTCCTGCAGAGGCAAAGTGGTCTATCAACCTCCTGGAACTCAGAGCCATTCGGTTGGCGCTTTTGGAGTTCATCCCGGTACTGGTGTTGAAGCCGGTACGGGTCCTGTCGGACAATGCCACGGCTGTGGCCTATGTCAACCGCCAGGGAGGTACCAAGAGCGCCCCTCTAGCCAAGGAGGCTATGAATCTATGCCAGTGGGCAGAAGCGAACCTGGAGCAGCTGTCAGCGGCCCACATTGCCGGAGTCATGAATGTCAAGGCGGACTTTCTCAGTCGCCATACCTTGGAGCCCGGAGAGTGGCAGCTATCTGCTCAGGCGTTCTTGGACATCACGAAGCGCTGGGGCCAGCCGAGCCTAGATCTGATGGCGTCATCGGCCAATTGCCAAGTGCCGCGCTTTTTCAGCAGAGGACGGGACCCTCGATCCCTGGGAGTAGATGCTCTTCTCCAACAGTGGCCGACAGAAGAGCTTCTCTATGTGTTCCCGCCCTGGCCCATGTTGGGCAGGGTGCTAGACCGGGTGGCAAAGCATCCCGGCAGGGTAATCCTGGTGGGTCAGGATTGGCCCAGACGTCCCTGGTATGCGGACTTGATCAGGCTCTCAGTCGACGATCCTCTGCGTCTGCCAGTGGAGCAGGGCCTGTTACATCAGGGTCCCGTGGTGATGGAGGATCCCTCCCCCTTTGGTCTTACGGCCTGGCTATTGAGCGGCAGCGTCTGAGAAAGAAGGGCTTCTCAGACAAGGTCATCGCCACTATGCTGAGAGCGAGGAAGCGCTCTACTTCTACTGCTTACGCCAGGGTTTGGCGTATATTTGCAGCGTGGTGTGAAGCAGGCTCACTTTCTCCCTTCACTGCTCCAATTTCTTCAGTGTTGGCGTTCCTGCAAGAAGGTCTGGAGAAAGGCCTGTCGCTCAGTTCCGTTAAAGTCCAGGTAGCGGCTCTGGCTTGCTTCAGGGGCCGCCTGAAGGGTGCTTCCCTGGCTTCGCAGCCAGATGTGGTGCGCTTTCTCAAGGGAGTTAATCACCTGCGCCCTCCTCTGCACTCAGTGGTGCCTGCGTGGAATCTCAACCTGGTGCTAAGAGCATTGCAGAAGCCGCCTTTTGAACCCTTGTCGAGGGCATCTCTGAAAGACCTGACGTTGAAAGCAGTCTTTTTGGTGGCTATCACTTCAGCCAGAAGAGTTTCCGAGCTCCAGGCGCTCTCATGTCGAGAGCCCTTTCTGCAGTTCACTGAGGCAGGAGTGACTATTCGCACAGTGCCTTCCTTCCTGCCCAAGATTGTTTCTCGCTTCCATGTGAATCAGCAGCTCTGTCTCCCTTCCTTTCATAGGGAGGACTACCCAGAGGAGTACTCTGCTCTTAAATATCTGGATGTGAGACGAGTCATCATCAGATACTTGGAAGTGACCAATGAGTTCCGGAAATCGGATCATCTGTTTGTCCTGTTTGCAGGTCCTCGTAAGGGTCTGCAGGCTGCTAAGCCTACAGTGGCAAGATGGGTCAAGGAAGCCATTGCAGCGGCTTATGTGGCCGCGGGGAAGGTGCCGCCTATCCAGCTGAAGGCTCACTCCACTAGAGCTCAGGCGGCCTCGATGGCAGAGGCCGGGTCCGTCTCCTTGGAAGAGATATGCAAGGCGGCAACTTGGGCTTCGGCTCATACATTCTCCAAGCATTACCGCTTGACTGTGGCTGCACGGGCGGAGGCCCGGTTTGGAGCTTCAGTGTTGAGGTCAGGGATTTCAATGTCCCGCCCTGGGTGAGTACTGCTTCGGTACATCCCACCAGTCTATGGATTGATCAGCTTGATGATATGGAAGGTAAAATTATGTATCATACCTGATAATTTTCTTTCCATTAATCATAGCTGATCAATCCATAGCCCCTCCCAGATATCTGTACTGTTTTTATTCTGGTTGCATTTCAGGTTCAAGTTTAGTCTTCAGTTACTTCAGAAAGACTTCGTGTTCAAGTTTTTTCACTTGGATTCTTCAAGAGTTGAGACGAGTTTGTGTTACAGTGAGCTGCTGCATTCCTCTCCCCTCCGTTTTACGGGGCTGGATTGAGATTTAAATTCTGCCGGCACTCCCTCCCGCTTCGTGCGGCTGTAGGGCAGCTTTGTACCTCTCCCGCTTCGGCGGTGTTAGGGTCAGTCAGCTCCTCCCGCGGTTGCGGTTGCAGGATAAGCCAGATCCCCCCGCATCGGCGGGTGTGGTGTCCCTCCCCCGCTCCGCGGGGATGAGCTGGACGGATTCCCCTCCCCCACTTGTGTGGGGATGAGCTGGGTTAATTCCCCTCCCCCGTTTCGGCGGTGGTGAGCTGGGCAGAGTGTCCCTTCGTGGGTGTAATTCTCTAAGTGCTGAGTCCTGCGGATGGAGCTTTGATATCGACATACTGAGGAGTTTCCGGCAGCACATGACCACATATAGGGAGGCAAAAGTTTGCTCTCTATCTCCACCTGCTGGTAGATGGACACAACCCAGTCTATGGATTGATCAGCTATGATTAATGGAAAGAAAATTATCAGGTATGATACATAATTTTACCTTGTATGTGGAACGTTGCAGAGGATAAGGATTTCCTGGGGCATACAATCAGCTGAGGCACTATGTTTGATCCTTGGACTTGCCTGCTTTGTCTTCTTCTCTAGGCTGTTGTTTTCAGATGTTTTTTTGATAAGTTTCGAGAAGGGGGGATTGTCATGTCTGCCTTATATAAAGCATTGCAGGCTATTTTACTACCTCAGAACTATGGGGATCTTAGTGCTAAATGGTGTCGAGTTTTGGGGAGGCCGGGTACCTTTATGGATCCGTATATTCTTAAGCGTATTCCAGAGATCTCGGTAAGTACGGAAGTAAAGGAGTATCAGTTTCGTACTTTGCATAGGGCGTATCTTACGCAGGAACAACTCTTTAAGATGGGTGCAAGACTCTCCAGTATGCCAGAAGTGTAGACAAGGTCAAAACTCTTTTTTTCCATGCATTTTGGGGTTGTCCAGAGATAAGGAGGTTCTGGAGTGATGTCTCTAGTTATCTTACTAAGTTGTTGGGACGAGCAGTACCCTACTCTCCTACAGGGTTTCTGTTGGATAAATATGATGTTTTCCGCATTCAAAATCGTTCACAGGCTTTGTTTATCCGTAGGGCAAGAATTATAGGTAAGAGAATTATTCGGGGGATGTGGGTGGGTGAGGAGGCTCCTTCCTTTTGGGCTTGGAAGAATTGTATGCATGCATTGATGCTTCTGGAGCGTCATTATGCCAGGTACTCCCCCAAACGCTTGAAGGTGTGGGATGTGTACATTCAATTCCTGCCAGATAGGGCCAGGAGCTTGATTCTTAATTCAAATTGACTATGTATGTCTTGGTGGGTGGTGCGAGGAGACTCCTTTCAGAATGGATTTGATGTTTTTAAGGACTTGGGTTGTAAGCAGTGAAGTATGGCTTGGCAGCGCACACACCTTCTATAAATATATATTTTTTTGTGTATAAAACAAGATCTGCTTTATCATTAGTGTAAGAAGGGGAGGTGGGTTGTAGGGTTAGGTAGGGTGTGGGGGGGGGAAATGTGTTAAAACGTTTTTGATGACAAGCTTAGTACTCCGCGTTTATTTAGATTATGTTGTCTCTGACTCGTATATTGAATTTGTTGATTCTCTTTTATGTTGTGTCATCAATAAAATTGTAACCCCCCCACAAAAAAAAAAAAACCAATTCCTTTAAAGGTATCCAGAACCAAAAATAATCCATGTTTCCATAAAGGCAGTATTACCTGGCTTAGCCTTAGAACTGGCTTTTTATTCTTTTGGGTAGGCCCTTCAGTCAGTCAAACCCTAAACGGCTTTTGCCCTAGGTTCATTTACATATAATTGGCTTTACAGGTCCACACAAAAACAACTTTCTTTCTCACTGATACGGCCTCAGGCCAAGAGGCACTAAAGACTTGTTAAAGCCCTTTCCTTACCGATCCCCTTAGCGAATCGGTAAGGAATGGGCATGCATCAAGGAATAGGAATGCAAATGAGCTGCTCGTTGTAGCTCACTTGCATTCTCTATTCCATCGTTAAACAGTCGGCCGGTCATGCATGCGCAGAGCAGCCAAGCGTTATGCTGGCTGCTATGCGCATGCCAAGGAAAAAAAAAATAGAGCGTCCTTTATGGATGCCCTTCACTATATCTAAAAAAAAGAAAAAAAAAGAGCTGTGCCTATGGACACTTTTTATGGACGTCCTTTATGAATGTCCTTCGTCCCCCTCCCCCGAGATCGCCGCCGCTCCCCCCTCCACCCGCCCCCCTCCGTCTGCCACCGGGCTGGGCCAGGCCCTCACAGCGCCTCTCACCTCCGTGTGAAGGCACTGCAGCAAGCAACAGCTGATCGCTTCGGACTTCCCTCCTTTCCTCCCTGGCCCGCCCTCATCTGATGTAAGTTACTTACGTCAGACGAGGGCTGGCCAGGGAGTAAAGGAAGGAAGTCCGAAGAGAGGTGATCAGCTGTTGCCTGCTGCAGCGCCTTCACACAGAGGTCAGAAGCGCTGTGAGGGTCCGGCCCGGTGGCAGACGGAGGGGGGCGGGTGGAGGGGGGGAGCAGCAGCGGTGACGACCTCAGGGGTGGGGGCAGGGCCTCGGGGGTGGCCAGGACTGGCGGGGAGGCCAGGACTGCAGGAAGCTGTCATTTCAATGCAGGGGGGAGCAGCGGCGATCACGGGGAAGGGGGGCGAAGGACATCCATAAAGGACGTCCATAGGCGCCCAGCTCTTTTTTTTTTTTTTAAGATATAGTGAAGGACATCCATAAAGGTCGTCCATAGGCACAGCTCGTCTTTTTTTTTTTTTTTAGATATAGTGAAGGACGTCCATAGGCACAGCTCGTCTTTTTTTTAATTTTTTTTTTTTTTATATATATAGTGAAGCCCCAACGACAGGTACAGACCTCTCGTTAGATTTTCCAGCGTTAAGGCAATCGGAAAAGGTTGGTGCATCTCATTATAATAGGGTTTCTACACAATTTGCTCATCTGCATTCCATTTTCGTTAGCTGCTACCATCTTCGGAAAAAGGCTTGGAGAAGCCTTTACTGCATGCCAGGGTTTACTACTTGCTCGTTAATGGCTCGTTAAGTTTAGTGCATCTGGCCCTCAGTCCAGTTGGGCCAGCAGCTCACCTCTCTCTCCCACAACTGTGTGTTTCACAATAGGCTGTGAAAAGGAATTAAGCGCTTACCACACTACTGGATTTATTCCATATCAATGTCCATTTCATTATCTTGCCTCTGTTCTCCTTCCTTGATTTATTCCATGCTTTATTCTGCAGTGGGATTCTCTGGGTTCCCGAGCTCCTTTTCCTTTTTTCTTCTGTCTTAACAGCATCTTCTACTCTTGAGGGCGTTCTGCGCTACTGTGCATTGCAGAATTTGTGCAGAATTCCCCACCTCTGCAGACTGCACAGAATTCTGTCTTTCCCAAGCATCTGCTCCTCGCTGCATCACAACAGCAGACTGCACAGAATTCTGTCTTTCCCAAGCAGAATTCTGTGCAGTCTGCTGTTGTGATGCAGCGAGGCGCAAATGCTCAGTTTCCATCTGCCTCACTCTCTGCCTGTCTGTACTCACACTGCTCCATTGCAGCAAACGGAGGAGCTGCACATCGGCCTGCTTCCAACTTATCTGCTGCCTTGGTCCTCAGCAGTTCCTTTAAGCTGCATGGCTGTACGAAGGTCCATGCGGCTTAAAGAAACATTCGGGCCCCAGGATGGCAGAGGAGGAAGCAACCTCATGTGGGGCTCTGCAGTTCCTCTCTCTTGCCACACTGTAGTGGTGCATGTGTAGATAGGTAGAGAAAAGGAGGGATCGAGGGGGGTGTCTGCAAAAAAGGTGGATGGAGTGTTGGGGGGCTGCTGATTAAAAAAGAAAAAAAGGTGGGTGTGTGTGCCATGGGAAGGGGGTGGATGGGTGCAGGAAGATGCATGGGGTTGTATAGGTCATGGTGGGGCAGAAGCAAGGAGGATGGAGTGGTGTGTACCATGGGGATGGCTGGAGAAAGGTGGATGGAGTGGTGTGTACCACTTACTCTGTAATGGCTAGAACTTTAGCAGATGGGCTGGCATACAGTGGGATGATTTGAATGCACACCTTTGGGTTCACTGATGTTCTGCTCCCATCCATCTTCTGCTCCCTGTCTCTCCCCCACACCCCTCACACCCCCTAGTCCCACCTATTTTCTGCTCCTTCATCTCTCTTTCTTACTCCCCCTGCACCTGTGGTCTAATTTTTTGTTTACTCTTTGCCGCCCGGGCCCACCCCTGTTTCTGTTGTTCTCCTACCAGCCCCCATGCCGCCGCCACTTCCACCACCACAGCACCTGGAGTCTTCCAGTTCTTTCTCTACTTCCAGCCCCATGGCACGTATCCCCCCCCCCCCCCCAGTCTTCTAATCCCCCGAGCCGCTGGCAGCTTCATCAAGAAAGTATGCATGGTGCTTTAGACCTCCCTGGAAGCCCTTCTCTCTCCTATAGCTTCCTGCCTATGCGGGAACAGGAAGTTTAAAGAAAAAGAAAAACTTCTGGGAGCAGGTCTAAAGCAGCGTGCGTACTGCTTTCTGACTGAGGCTGCCGGTGGCTTGGGGGATTTGAGGACTCAGAGAGGGCAGTGATACCAGGTGCTGCAGGGCTGGAAGGAGAGAAAAAACTTGAAGACTCCAGTGCTGTGGTGGCGGCGGAAGTAGAAAAAGAGAGCTGCAGCTGCACCACTCGGGGGGATGCCAGGCATAAAAATGGGGTGGCAGCTTGTTTGGGGGGGGGGGGCATTGCCCCCCCACCCCCAACTACACCCATGCCCAAAACAAAAGTCAAATTGCATTGGGAGAAAGAAGTGAGGGAAAAACAGAATAAGAAGATGAGAGAAGCCCATTAACTCACGAATATGTTTTCAAGAATATACTTGAAAAAATAACACACACACCTTAAATTTACACATCAAGACAATCATGGCAGTAGTGAATCTTATATCATTTACACCACAAATGATTATTTTCAGTTGTGATTTGATTTTAATTTTTTTAGGTAGATAATGAGACCAGTCCATTGCCTGCTGGAGGAACAATTCTGCAAGAAATTGAAGGACAGGATGAAGAGGTAGCAGCTTTTTGTCAGCAAGTTACAAAGTAAGATTATATTTAACATGAGTTAATTGGCTGAATATGATTTAATAAAATGAACAGAACATATAAGATGGTACATTGTTTTGTAGAAAAAGAATGGCTAAATATAGAAACAGAAAATGAGAGCATATAAAGGCCGTAAGCTTGATTCCTCTCCCTTGTAGAACTGCTGTGCATGTCTCATTGCCTTCTTGATTTCAGGTATAGTCCTTATGTTAACCACATCTGCTAGGAGGTCTACACATCCTTTACCCTTTCTGTTAAGGAATATTTCTATAATTACTCTTGAGTCTGTCCCCTTTTACCTTCACCCTATGCCACCATGTTCCAGAGCTTCCTTTCAATTTTACTTAACAGTAGGGCAGTTTTCACTTTTCTGTAATAGGAATTTTCGTTTATAATTCTTCTCAGCCAGTTGACACTTGTATTAGTTCAGAAACTAATAGTGGCACATTAAGTGGGCACTGAGTTTTGTGACAGAAAAATTATTTAATCCAGATTTACATTTATGGGGTTTGACTGGATTATGAGCAAGAGATTGTGTTATATGAGTGGAAGTAGTTATTTTGAGATGGTAACAAGAATGTTGCTCACCTTGAGCAGTGCAAAAGCCTGTTTATAAAACTGAGAGGTTGAAGTTGATTGCTAAGCCTGTGTTTGTGTCTGAGTGAACTAGGGTTCAAGTGAAAGAATAGGAATGCTGAAAGGGAAGTAAAAGAATTACTTTTATTTTATTGTTAGTTAAACGTCCACAGTTACCCTTTACCCCATATTTAGGGAACCAACTTGCACACAAAAGTGAGGGAGGTAGGGTATTTCTCCTTTTTAGTTTGCAGTAAAGACAGGTGACAGGCTACAGGAGTACTACGCCCGAAGACATCGTCATGGGCCTAGAAGCGTAGTCAGGTTGAGGGTGTAGGGGGAGCGAGAATGGACTGCCGCTGGTACCAATGCGTATTGTAAACGTGACAGATCACGTCAAAAATAGGTGCTGTTGCTGTCCGAAGTCCATTTGGGTGAGCGGCCGCTCCCCTATTGACCCACCTAGCTACACCTCTGCACAGCCCCCCACGCAAGCAAGGCCAAATTCCTTCTCATGACAGATCGAGATAAGTGGCTACTGCACTTCACCTGCACCTATATGCCTAAGAAGGGCTGTGTTCAGTACTCGGGAGGAAATTCTTACACTTACCTGGGAAAGGGAGGTTTGGAGTATTCTGGGTGGAAAACCTGCAAAATAAAATATCACAAAGGATCAGTCTTTTAAAAAAAAAAAAAGGGAAAAAAGAAAAGGTTAACAAAATAGTAAAAGAGGTTAAAATAAGGGAAAGGGCAATTTTAGAAAAACATCTGATTTGAACTCCCTTGGTTGTGTCTGAATTGGGTCGTTTAATTGTTGGGAGCAAATTCTGGTTTGCACATTTCAAGGGAAAAGAATAGTAGAAGCTGTTAAATAAATTTGCTTACATTAATATTGGTATGCAATTAAGTACATCGAAAACTTTGCGCTTGTAAATATGAATGCATTACAACTCCTTGCACTTTTACATGATTTTTAATGCTACTACGTATTTTTTAAACAGAATTTTAAGGTGAGGGGGGAAAGGGAAAGAAGGGGGGGTTAAAAATTTTTGATGAGAGTTTGTTGACTGATTAAGCACGAAATACAACTGTATCGATGCATATTCTTATATTGTATTGTTTTCCATGTTCTGTTTACTTCAGTTTACTTCATCAATAAAAATGTTGAAAGATAAACAGAATTTTAAAAGTTAATATATTTGTTTTTAACTATTTTAACATTTTTAGAATATTTATTGAAATAGTTCTGGTGCAGTAAATTGTGAAACTAGCTTAGTGTTTACTGACTACTGATTTAATACTGTAAAAGGTTCAGGAAGTGTTCAACGCACTTAACACTCAATACTTTTCTTTGTGGCACCCTTAAGTGGTTGTTTAATAGGGAAACCCAACACTGTGACTAGAAAATAATTTTAGCTGTAGTAACATCTTTCAACCACCAGGGGCGCTACACTAGGCTTTTCTTTTTATCCCGCAGGTTTATGTGGCTGCCGACCTTTTCAACAAGAGACAATCATATTGTTGCTTCCTCACACCTCCCTCGCCTAAACAGACTTTACTCTGCTGAGCAATAGATGAAAACTTCAGCCTTCTGTGATAGATTTCATGACATTTTACCAACAAATTGTTGTACCATCCCTAGTATTGTTACTTTTTTTAGTGGATCTATTTCTAACATCTCATATCCTAATATCGTGTCTCCCCTTTTGCCATTTACTTTGGAAGGAAAAAGCTGGTGAGAACTGGAAAATCAACAGACTAGTAGTGAACCTTTTTATTTAAGGCCATACTAGGTCTTCTCTAGTTTGTGGCTTATTTATTGCTGTCTGTAATCTCTGTTGGCACTTTTGTTGGAGGTTTTTTTTTTTTTAGTGTGCCCATTTATGGAGTGTCCTGATTTCTCTCCACTGCCTTTTCTAAGGCAACAGGCAAGGGAGGCTGTGGGTCTGGATAAGGGTCACAAAGTACTTTATTTGACCATAACGGTCTTTGCAGTTAGTAAAGTTCAGTGTCTGTACCGCTTATAAATTCCCAGTATAGAAAAAAAATACAATTTATCACAGCACCTCCTTTTTTTTCTGTGGAAATTAAGGATTTTCTCCTGTGGTATGAAATACGAGAAAATCTCAAGTCAATAATATGGATATATGCATCTTGCTGGTTTCTTGTACATTTCAGTTGGTGACAAGAATGATTTTCTCTCCCATGTTCTGTAGTTTTATGGAGGTTAAGAAAAGTCACTGAACTGTTGTAAATGGCTTTCATTCTATAAACTGAACTTCAATTTCCAGCTTCAGGGAAAATTTTTATCACTTTCTGACCTAGGATTTCCCTGTTCTTGTGAAGCAGTGAGTCAGACTTGCTCTTTGTCCCTGCTTCCTTTCTTCTGTTACTAGTCTTTATACACCCTGACCTTCCAGTAAGGAAAAATGTTTTATTCTTAATGTTATCACTTGGTATATATTAGAACCATCACATTCTGACTAACTGGCATCTTTAATTCTTGAGCTTTAGTGTTGGATAAAAACAGCAGTTCATCCTAACCCCCAAAATGTAAAGTGTGTTAATCTGTTCTGTTGCTGGTATAAATACGTTCTCCGAGGACAAGCAGGCTTAATTATACTCACAAATGGGTGGACGAGCCGTGTCGGCCCAGGAACCGGCATAATATATAGCAAAAAAGTTGCCAGAGCTTTCTGCTGTGCCACTGCCTTCTTGCCCAACGCGCGACTGCGCTCCTCAGTTCTTTTTTCTCCATGTGAGGAGCAGGGGTTCGTTATGCAGCTCCTTGTTTCGCCCGGGAAAGAGCCTTTTTTTTTTTTTTAGAGCCGTACGGCTGTTTTTCACCTCTTTTCCTTTAGTTATTTTATTTCTTTTATAAAAAAAAACAAACAAACAAAAAACCCTTATCTTCTTTAGTTTTTGACCTCGTCTAAGTTTTCTTTTTTTTCGGTGCGGGTCGCATTTAGGCTTGCTTGGTCGGGATTTTTCCCCATTTTTGTGCCTTTAGTTTTTTTATTAGGCACAATTGAGCCTTTTGATTTAGTTGAAGCCATCTTCCCTTCCATGTCATCGAAGGCTCCCAGTGGCTTCAAGCATTGTACTCATTGCAACCGGACCATCTCGGGTACTGATACACATTCTTGGTGTATTCAGTGCCTTGGGCCCGACTATAGCCCGGCAAATTGTATCCTTTGTCTTTGTATGAAGAAAAGGACACAAATTTCCCAAGAGGCACAAATAGAGAAACTTTTTGGAGCTCAGTCTGGTCCTTCGGAGTCGGCATCGAGGGAAGCCTCAGGAGTTGAGGTGGGGATGGCTGCTGTTGCGAGACCCAGAGATACTGGTGTCAGCATTCATTGTCCAGTTATGGTCCCGGGTCCAGTCCGTAGAGGCATTGGGTTCCCAACAATACACAATCCACATGGGTTTGGATATATATAGAAAGTATATTGTATTTACATATGTAGGCTCACAGCACTTAGTACAGATAAATATTGCAATGCTGTATCTGTGTGTGTGTTTAGATGGGAATCAGTGAGAGAAAAGTAAAGATGGGGGTGTGCAGAGAGAGAGAGAGAGAGAGAGAGCCTTGGGGTAGGGCTGAAGGAGAAAGGGGGGAGCAGAGCCAGGTGCTCTGGGGCTAAAGATGGGGGTGTGCAGAGGAAGAAAGAGACAACAGAACCATGTGCTCTGACTTATATACCTAACAAGAACAGAGAGGGATCAAATAACTTCTTTCCTTCCCAGCCTTTATCAGCTATTTCCTTTGCAAACTCCAGTTTAATTTCCTGATGTAAGGAAGGTGCGTACTTCCACAGGTTTTAATCTTTGAAGTCCCTAGTTTTGGAGCCTGTCTGGCTTTCATTGTTCTCAGAACCCTGGTTCCAGATGCCCAGAGAGGACAAAGGTATATTAAGTAGGGGTACTTGAGAAACAAAGGGCTAGCAGGCAGCTGGGCTACATTTGGTCCATCTGCTATCCTCAGGGCTTCCTGAGGGAGTGGGGGTTATCAGAAGCTGGTTTCATATTAATCTAAGTATGTCCAGCAATCCTGACAACTGGGAGCAGTGAGGCATCGAGTGAGTCTCCATCTGCCTCGAGACCTCCTGCTGTCCAGGTCCCCCGGGACCAACCTTCGTCAGACTTGACCCTGAGGCGACATGAGGATTCCACGTTGTCCTCGTCGGCACCAAGGAGTCTCAGGGAGGCACATCGGGCAAAGGCCAAGAAGCACCGACACCATTCTCCTTCGACACATGGTTCCGGGAGCTCGGGACGTTGAGGGATCTGGTAGCCGAGAAGTGTCTGTGCCAGGAGGAGTGCTCCCCCTCCATTCAAGAGGTGCTGATGTGCGAGTGTCTCCCAGCAGCCGAGATCCAGCTCCTGCACCCTAGAGGGTTAGGCAACCTGAGCCCACACTGGCCCCCCAAGCCTTTGCCTGTGGCGGCTCTTGACGAGCGACTCCGGCTTCCAGAGCTCTGGGAGGGTTTGATGCAATGATTTGCATCGGCATCGGGGGTGCCTGCTCTTACTGTGCCTCCCGCTGCGGGCCAGATCTGGGACTTTCCCGGAGAGAGGTGCTGTCTGATACCAAGAAGGAGAGCTCGTAGGAGTCAGAGGAGGATCCCAGGTACTTTCCTCTGATGAGTCCTTTGGGATCCCTTCTGAACCTTTCCCTCCACCTGAGAGAAAGTTGTCTCCACCTGAGAGTCTCTCTTTCACCTCTTTTGTGCAGGAAATGGCTGAGGCCATACCCTTCCTAGTAGGTGGAGGATGAGCCCAGGGCTAAGATGTTCAAGGTCCTGGACTACACCTCTCCACCTAAGGAGGCAGTGACGGCTCCTCTGCATGAGGTACCCGAGGCAGTCCTGGTGCGCAAGTGGGCGTCCTCTCTGTCCCTGTGGTCCCCAAGAAAATAGATACCCAGTATTGGATCCACGGGGAACCTGGGTTGGCGAGGCCTCAGTTACCCCACAACTTCATGTTGGTGGATGCCACTCTCAAGAGAGCCAAGAGTACTAGGGACTATGCTTCGCCTCCCCCAGGCAGAGAAGCTAGAACCTTGGACTCTTTGGGGAGAAAAATGTATCAGGCCACTATGCTCATCACCATATTCAATCGTACCAGCTCTTTACAAGTGTCTGCTTGCGGAACTTGGTGAGGCAGCTGTCTGGCTTGGTCGATGCACTCCCTCCACAGCAGGTCAAGCCTTTTCGCCAGCTGGTCAAGCAGCTGAAGGCGTGTCGCAAGTTGTTTGCCAGGGGCACTTACGACACTTTTGACGTGGCATCCAGAATCTCTGCCCAAGGTATTGCGATGCACAGACTCTCATGGCTGTGTGTGTCTGACCTGGACCATTTGGTGCAGCAGAGAATGACAGATGCCCCTTGCTGGGGGGGGGGGGGGGGGGGAATAATCTTTTTTGGAGAGAAGGTTGAGGAGTATACTGATTTTATGTCTTCTCTCTCCCACTGGGTGCTTTCTGCGACCACTTTCTCATCTAGGAGGTATTTTGGTGGGTCCCGGAGTGCTTCTTACGCCTTTACTAGGCGTAGGTATGCTCTGCCGGCTCACCAGCCTGTTCAGGCTACACCCCAGCATGCTCGGTCTTGTCAACAGCGTGCATCTAAGGCCCCTGCTTCTCCCCAGCGAAAGCAAGGGATGGGCTTTTGACTGGCTCCAGCAGAGCGTAGCCACCATAAAAGTGTTTGTGCCGGATGACTTACAGGTTTTGGGAGGTGGGGGAGGGTTTACAATTTTTTTTACCAAAGGTGGCCTCTCATAACCTCCGACCGGTGGGTTCTTCAAATAGTCCGGCTAGTATACACCCTCAATTTGATATCCAAATTGCCCACTGAAAGCTCATTCATTGAGCTCTCAGCACAAGCAGGTACTTGCAGAGGAACTCT
Source organism: Microcaecilia unicolor (assembly GCF_901765095.1). Taxonomy (NCBI): domain Eukaryota; kingdom Metazoa; phylum Chordata; class Amphibia; order Gymnophiona; family Siphonopidae; genus Microcaecilia; species Microcaecilia unicolor. The sequence goes on along the minus strand of NC_044034.1, from coordinate 189,073,975 downwards.
CCGCCCTTCTAAAGGCCTATGCTGTCGAACCCATTCCACCAGGGGAAGAATGGCAGGGATTCTATTCCAGGTACTTTCTTGTGCAGAAGAAGATAGAGGGGATGCTTCCCATCCTAGACCTAAGGGCCCTGAACAAATTCCTTCTCCAAGATAAGTTCAGGATGGTTTTCCTGGGCACCCTTCTTCCCATGATTTAGTAAAACTATTGGCTATGCTCTCTGGACTTAAAGGATGCATACATCCACATCCCGATATTTCCAGCTCACAGGAAGTATCTTCGATTTCGGCTGGGAACACATCATTTTCAGTACTGTGTACTGTCCGTTGGCCTTGCGTCAGCTCCCAGGGTATTTACCAAATGTCTAACGGTAGTTCCTTATCTCGATGATTGGCTGGTAAAGAGCACCTCTGAGGACGGTGCTCGGGAGTCCATGCGGAAGACTATTTAGGTGCTTGTGCTACTAGGGTTTGTAATAAACTACCCTGTCCCATCTCCATCCTGTCCAACAATTGAAATTCATAGGAGCCCTGCTCGACACACGGTCTGTTTGAGCCTGTCTTCTGGGGATGCGTGTGGACAATCTTCTGTCCCTCGCGCCCAAGGTTTGGATATCACAGCACAGCTCAGCAGATGTTGAGGTTGTTGGGCCACATGGCTTCCACAGTGTACGTTACACCCATGGCACGTCTTCACATGAGATCTGCTCAATGGACCCTTGCTTCTCAGTGGTATCAAGCCACGGGGAGCCTGGAAGATGTCATCCAAGTGTGCTCCGAGCTTATACGCTCTCTTCAGTGGTGGAAAATTCGGTCCAATCTGACCTTGGGACTTCCATTTCAAATTCCTCAGCCACAAAAAGTGCTGACGAGGGATACATCACTCGGGGTGGGGAGCTTATGTAGGTGGGCTTCACATTCAAGGAGCCTGGTCCCTAAAGGAAATAGGTCTTCAGATCAACCTTCTGGAGCTCCGAGCAATCTGGAACATTCTAAAGACTTTCAGAGATCGGCTGTCCAACCAAATTATCTTAGTTCAAACAGGTTGCGATGTATTACATCAACAAGCAGGGGGTCACCGGATCTCGCAATCTGTGTCAGGAAGCTGTTCAGATGTGATTCTGGACATGCTGTTACGGCATGTTTCTCCAAGCCACTTATCTGGCAGGCATAAACAACAGCCCGGCCGACTGAGCAGGGTAATGCGACCTCACAAGTGGTCTCTGAACAAGGGTTTAGCCCGCAAGATCTTCTGAGCATGGGGCACTCCCTCGGTGGATCTTTTTGCCACTCAACTCAATCACAAGGTCCCTCAGTTCTGTTCCAGGCTTCAGGCCCACGACAGACTAGCGTCAGATGCCTTCCCTCATTGGGGGATGGGCCTTCTGTATGCATATCCTCTGATACCTCTAGTGGGAAAGACTTTGTTGAAACTCAAGCAAGACCGAGGAACCATGATCCTGATCGCACCTTACTGGCTGTGTCAGATTAGGTTCTTCTAGAATTGCCCTCTGAAGAACCGTGGAGATTGGAGTGTTTTCTGTCATCACTCAGGGGTCACTTCTACATCCCAACCTCCAGTCTCTGACTCTCACAGCCTGGATGTTGAGAGCCATTTGCTTCCCTTTGGTCTTTCGGAGGGTGTCTCTCGGGTCTTGCTGGCTTCCAGGAAAGATTCCATTAAGAGGTGTTACTCTTTTAAATGGAGGAGGTTTGCCGTCTGGTGTGACAGCAAGGTTGTAGATCCCCTTTCTTGTCCTACACAGACCCTGCTTGAGTACCTGCTACACTTAGCAGAGTCTGGTCTCAAGACCAACTCCGTAAGGGTTCACCTTAGTGCAATCAGTTCTTATCATCATCGTGTAGAAGGTAAGCCTATCTCTGGACAGCCTATAGTTCTCTTCATGAGAGATTTGCTTTTGTCAAAGCCCCTGTCAAATCTCTACCAGTGTCATGAGATCTCAACATCGTTCTCACCCAGCTGATGAAACCTCCCTTTGAGCCACTGAATTCCTGCCATCTGATGTACTTGACCTGGAAGGTCGTTTTCTTAGTGGCGGTTACTTCAGCTCATAGGGTTAGTGAGCTTCAGGCCTTAGTAGTGCATGCACCTTAAACTAAGTTTCATCACAACAGGGTAGTCCTCTGCACACACCCTAAGTTCTTGCCGAAGGTAGTGTTGGAGTTCCATCTGAACCAGTCAGTTGTCTTGCCAACATTCTTTCCCTGTCCTGATACCCGCCCTGCTGAACGTCAGTTGCACACATTGGACTGCAAGCGAGCATTGGCCTTCTATCTGGAGCGGACAAGCCCATTCAGACAGTCCCGCCCAAATGTTTGTTTCTTTTGATCCCAACAGAAGGGGAGCGGCTGTCGGGAAACGCACCATTTCTAATTGGCTAGCAGATTGCATATCCTTCACTTACGCCCAAGCCGGGCTGACTCTTGAGGGTCATGTCACGGCTCATAGTGTTCGAGCCATGGCAGTGTCAGTGGCTCACTTGAAGTCAGCCTCCATTGAAGAGATTTGCAGAGCTGCAATGTTTTCTTCAGTCCGCACATTCACATCTCATTACTGCCTTGAGCAGGATACCTGACATGGCAGTTGGTTTGGGCAAACAGTGTTGTAGAATCTGTTTGGGATTTAGAATCCAACTCCACCCTTTTAGGCCTGTTTTGTTGTTCCAGGCTCCACTCTCAGCTAGTTTGTATATAGTTTCAGGTTAATGTGTGTTATATCATAAGTACATAAGTAGTGCCATACTGGGAAAGACCAAAGGTCCATCTAGCCCAGCATCCTGTCACCGACAGTGGCCAATCCAGGTCAAGGGCACCTGGCACGCTCCCCAAACGTAAAAACATTCCAGACAAGTTATACCTAAAAATGCGGAATTTTTCCAAGTCCATTTAATAGCGGTCTATGGACTTGTCCTTTAGGAATCTATCTAACCCCTTTTTAAACTCCGTCAAGCTAACCGCCCGTACCACGTTCTCCGGCAACGAATTCCAGAGTCTAATTACACGTTGGGTGAAGAAAAATTTTCTCCGATTCGTTTTAAATTTACCACACTGTAGCTTCAACTCATGCCCTCTAGTCCTAGTATTTTTGGATAGCGTGAACAGTCGCTTCACATCCACCCGATCCATTCCACTCATTATTTTATACACTTCTATCATATCTCCCCTCAGCCGTCTCTTCTCCAAGCTGAAAAGCCCTAGCCTTCTCAGCCTCTCTTCATAGGAAAGTCGTCCCATCCCCACTATCATTTTCGTCGCCCTTCGCTGTACCTTTTCCAATTCTACTATATCTTTTTTGAGATACGGAGACCAGTACTGAACACAATACTCCAGGTGCGGTCGCACCATGGAGCGATACAACGGCATTATAACATCCGCACACCTGGACTCCATACCCTTCCTAATAACACCCAACATTCTATTCGCTTTCCTAGCCGCAGCAGCACACTGAGCAGAAGGTTTCAGCGTATCATCGACGACGACACCCAGATCCCTTTCTTGATCCGTAACTCCTAACGCGGAACCTTGCAAGACGTAGCTATAATTCGGGTTCCTCTTACCCACATGCATCACTTTGCACTTGTCAACATTGAACTTCATCTGCCACTTGCACGCCCATTCTCCCAGTCTCGCAAGGTCCTCCTGTAATCGTTCACATTCCTCCTGCGACTTGACGACCCTGAATAATTTTGTGTCATCGGCGAATTTAAATTACCTCACTAGTTATTCCCATCTCTAGGTCATTTATAAATACATTAAAAAGCAACGGACCCAGCACAGACCCCTGCGGGACCCCACTAACTACCCTCCTCCACTGAGAATACTGGCCACGCAATCCTACTCTCTGCTTCCTATCTTTCAACCAGTTCTTAATCCATAATAATACCCTACCTCCGATTCCATGACTCAGCAATTTCTTCAGGAGTCTTTCGTGCGGCACTTTGTCAAACGCCTTCTGAAAATCCAGATATACAATATCAACCGGCTCCCCATTGTCCACATGTTTGCTTACCCCCTCAAAAAAATGCATTAGATTGGTGAGGCAAGACTTCCCTTCACTAAATCCGTGCTGACTTTGTCTCATCAGTCCATGTTTTTGTATATGCTCTGCAATTTTATTCTTAATAATAGCCTCCACCATCTTGCCCGGCACCGACGTCAGACTCACCGGTCTATAATTTCCCGGATCTCCTCTGGAACCCTTCTTAAAAATCGGAGTAACATTGGCTACCCTCCAGTCTTCCGGTACTACACTCGATTTTAGGGACAGATTGCATATTTCTAACAGTAGCTCCGCAAGTTCATTTTTTAGTTCTATTAATACTCTGGGATGAATACCATCAGGTCCCGGTGATTTACTACTCTTCAGCTTGCTGAACTGACCCATTACATCCTCCAAGGTTACAGAGAATTTGTTTAGTTTCTCCGACTCCCCCGCTTCAAATATTCTTTCCGGCACCGGTGTCCCCCCCAAATCCTCCTCGGTGAAGACCGAAGCAAAGAATTCATTTAATTTCTCCGCTACGGCTTTGTCCTCCTTGATCGCCCCTTTAACACCATTTTCGTCCAGCGGCCCAACCGACTCTTTGGCCGGTTTCCTGCTTTTAATGTATCTAAAAAAATTTTTACTATGTATTTTTGCTTCCAACGCTAATTTCTTCTCAAAGTCCTTTTTTGCCCTCCTTATCTCCGCTTTGCATTTGGCTTGGCATTCCTTATGATCTATCCTGTTACTTTCAGTTGGTTCTCTTCTCCACTTTCTGAAGGATTGTTTTTTGGCTCTAATGATTTCCTTTATCTTACTGTTTAGCCACGCCGGCTGACGTTTAGTCTTTTTTCCCTTTTTTCTAATACGTGGAATATATTTGTCCTGAACCTTTGCGAGGCCTAATTGACCACTTTTTGTTGTTTTGGGTGAGCCTGGATGCTAGGGATTCCCCACTTGTGAGTATAATTAAGCCAGCTTGTCATTGGAGAAAGCGAAGATACTTACCTGTAGCAGGTATTTTCCGAGGGCAGCAGGGTTATTATTCTCACAATCCCGCCCACCTTCCCTTGGAGTTATTTCTTTCTACTTTTTTCTTATGCTGTCGTGCGACGGGCGGGAAGTTCACTCCTTGCATGTGCAGTGGGCGCAGCATGTGCAGTAGAAGGCTCTGGCAACTTTTTGCTATAATGCCAGTTCCCAGGCCGACGCAGATTATTGACCCACTTGTGAGAATAATAAGCTTGCTCTCCTCAGAGAATACCTGCTACAGGTTAAGTATCTTCCCTGTATGAAGCCCACAAACTTTTCAACCAGCCGCAAGGAAGGTAAACTCCCAAGAACAATCGGACAGGAAGGATCCTAGCGCTGTAACTTCATGCATTTGACACCTTATCCGTTTTCCTTCCAACTTGTATACCCAAAGCATTTTAATAGTAAATAAACTCAGTGCAATTATTAGAAACAGTATACGAGCTTGAAGTTCGGTATTTGAAGTCATCTCTGAAATTGGTGTGGTTGGCAGTTTACTCTAGAAAGATGAATGCCAGCTGATTGTGAAGCTGTGTTTATGAATTACACGTGTATACTTCATGAATATATAGCCAGAAAAAGTAAAAAATGCTGCTTTTAATTGTATCTGTTTTCTGTGACCTTATTTGCAGACTGAAAAGTAACTTCCCCTCCAGCGATCATTCCACAAACCCAGGCTTTGTGCTGAGTCCTGTCATGCTACAGAGACATATAAGTGGAGAGAATGCCAGTGTCAAAGTTTCCATAGAAATTGAGGGATTTCAGCAGCCAGTAACGTTTACTTGTGATGGTATGTCTTCACATATTACACCTTAATGCTGACTTTAGATTTAAAAGGCTGCATTTTAGTCTGGGGGGTACTTGTGGTGGTCTGGTTTTTGAAGTGTCAACATGCAAGGAAAACAAAGGAAAGGACGAGGCTTTTCTTTGAATTATCTGGAAGATTTATTCTACAAGGACAATCAGGCTTGCATATTCTCACACGTGGGTAGATTCCGACTTGTGTCACCTGGTCTGGCATTTACGCCAAAGTAAAAAAAAAAAAATCAGAGCTTTGTGAAGCGCCAGACGTGCTCCACTGCGCATGCGCGAGTGCCTTCCCACCTGCCACAAGAACGCGGTCCTCTCAGTTTTGTTTTTTCCACGTGAAGAGCAGCCGCGCTTTTCGGTCTCTCTTAACATTCCCAGTATTAGAGCTCTTTTTGAGTGCCTTTGACCTTTCTTTTCTTTCTTTCTTTGTGATTTGTTTCTTTTTTTTTTAAACACTTATTTTATTAGTATTTTTTTTGCTTGTGTTCAAGTTTCTTTTATTTTCAATGTGGGCTGCTTTTAGGCCCTGACTCCGGTCAGGTACTCCTTTTTTCATTCCTTCGCCCCTTTTTCAGGCACCATCGAGTAATTTGATTTGGCCAGTGAGATCTTCTCGTTCATGTCCACGAAGACTCCCAGTGGCTTCGTGTTGTACCTGGTGCAGCTGGACCATCTCGGGAAAGGACACCCATTCTTGGTGTCTGCATTGTCTTGGGCCCGATCATATCCCTGCTAACTGTGTTCTTCCATATCATCAAGCTGATCAATCCATAGACTGGTGGGTTGTGTCCATCTACCAGCAGGTGGAGATAGAGAGCAAACTTTTGCCTCCCTATATGTGGTCATGTGCTGCCGGAAACTCCTCAGTATGTTCTCTATCTCAGCAGGTGGTGGTCACACACAGCAGCAGCTCTGGCTAGGCCTCCAAGCCTAATTTTTAGGTTTTGTTGAGTGCCTGGGGTTGAGGGCTCTTTTGAGCAAGTGCAAACCTGGTGGTGCCAGGTCCCTCCTTTTCTCCCCCCTCCCGCTGGCTCCGTTAAAAAAAAAAAAAAAAAAAATTTTGAACGTCCTTAAAGGCGTTTATTTCGACGTTTATTTAAACGTTCATTGCAGCTACTCACTGGGACACCAGGTCGTTACAGCTCGGAGCGGAAAGCAGGTAATTTTTACCTTTTTATAGCGGGCAGGGGGTTCCCCGATTTATCTCCACGTGGCATATGCGTCGGAGGGCGAGGGCGTAAAGAGTCGCTCCCCGGATCGCTTGGGCGCTTCTAGAGGGGATGCGGGGGTCTTAAAGTCTGATTCGCCCTTGTTGGGTGACAGTTTTGTGACCGATGAGTGTCCCGGTCCTTCCTCCGGTGTGGCGGTTTTTCCCGCCATAAACGCCCATCCCCCGCTCCTCGCCTCCGCCATCTTGGCCGGCCACGCGGCTCGGACGGCTTCTTCTTGGGCCGCCCTTGAGGTAGGAGACATTAATGCCATGAACGCCCTTAATTTGGGCGACGGCACAAAGGCGGCTAAAATTAAGCGCCGTTTTTCCCATGCGGCTCCTTCGCGGAGTGTCGCGCCGGACGCCATCTTGGATGCGCAGCATGTCTCTCCCCCGCTCTTGCGAGCGCCGGTTGAGGGTGCGTCTAGGGCTGTTGCCCAGGCTGCGGAAGTGCACAGTCTGGGGGGTTTCTCCCCCGAGTTTATTTTGCTGCTGCATCAGGCCTTCCTTATGCAGAACGCTGCCCCTGCTCCCTCGTCAGGTAAAGAGGTTGAGGCCCCCGGAGGTAAACGCCCTCGGGTTGATTCCCAGGCCTTGGAGGACTTTGTCTCCTCCGATGTAGATGAGGGCAGCGTATCTGAGTTCTCCCAACGGTCCTTTGCGGATTCCTTGGAGGAGACGGATCCCCGCTCGAATGGAGCGGATGACCCCTCTGCAGCGCGACTTTTTAGCTCAGAGGATTTGCCCAACCTGTTTGTGCAGGCCATGGGCATTTTGAAGATTTCCTCTCCGGAGGACGTCTCTCCCTCAGCCCCTGTTGGCTCTGCCATTATGCTGGGGACGAAATGCCCGCCTAGAACCTTCCACGTGCATGATGCCATGCACACCTTAATTTCGGCTCAATGGGATGTCCCGGAAGCGAGCCTTAAAGTGGCTAGGGCTATGTCCCGCCTCTATCCTTTGCCTGTAAGTGAACGTGAGGCCTTTCTGTGGCCTACCGTGGATTCTTTAATCACTGCGGTGACTAAGAAAACGGCGTTGCCGGTGGAAGGTAGCACGGCCCTAAAGGACGCCCAAGACAGAAGATTGGAGGCGGCCTTAAGGTCGTCCTTTGAGGCGGCTGCTTTAAGTTTGCAGGCCTCAGTTTGCGGCTCCTATGTGGCCAGGGCGTGCCTGACTATGGTGCAGCGGGCTTCCCCCTCGGATCATTCCTTGAGGGCTGATTGGCCGGCCCTGGAATCGGGCTTAGCCTATTTGGCAGACTTGCTGTATGATGTCTTGAGAGCCTCAGCTAAAGGCATGGCTCAGACAATCTCTGCGCGGCGGTGGCTTTGGCTGAAGCATTGGTCTGCTGACCATGCCTCTAAATCCCGCCTGGCTAGATTGCCTTTTAAAGGCAAGCTGCTCTTTGGGGTCGAGCTGGACAAAATCGTGACCGATCTCGGCACGTCTAAGGGCAAGAAGTTACCAGAGGTCAGGGCTCGGGCTAGTACTCGCCCTGGTACCTCCAGAGGACGGTTTCAGGAAACCCGTCGGTACCGCCCGGGCAGGTCGGGCTCTTCTGCCCCCTCTTCCTTCAAGAGGAACTTCTCCCCCAAGCAGCATTCCTTTCGCAGAGACCGCCGTCCCGGAGGTGCTCCCTCCGGTTCTCCCCCAGGGTCTCGTACCCAATGACGGGGCCTTGGTCCACGCCTCAGTGCAGATTGGAAGACGGCTGTCCTCGTTTATGGGCGAGTGGACCACAATAACTTCAGACGCTTGGGTGCTGGAAGTCATCAGAGACGGCTACAAGCTAGAGTTCTGCCGACCCTTAAAAGACGGGTTTGTACTCTCTCCCTGCAAGTCTCCGGTCAAGCTGTGGCAGTGCAGCAGACCTTGGACAATCTGATCCGCCTGGGGGCGGTCGTTCCGGTGCCAGAAAATCAGCTTGGCAAGGGATGTTACTCCTTTTTCTTTGTGATACCAAAGAAAGGAGGTTCTGTACGGCCTATCCTCGACCTCAAAGGGGTCAATTGGGCCTTGAAAGTTCGGTGCTTTCGCATGGAGACCCTCCGCTCTGTTATAGCGGCAGTGAAGGCAGGAGAGTTCCTGGCATCCTTGGACATCAAGGAAGCGTACTTGCATATTCCCATCTGGCCTCCTCATCAACGCTTTCTGCGTTTTGCAGTACTGGGCCGACACTTCCAGTTCAGAGCCCTCCCGTTCGGGTTGGCTACTGCTCCGCGGACCTTCTCCAAAGTAATGGTGGTCATCGCGGCCTTCCTGAGGAAGGAAGGAGTTCAAGTCCATCCTTATCTGGACGACTGGTTGATCCAAGCCCCCTCTTATGCAGAGTGCGGCAAAGCTGTGAACCGGGTGGTTGCTCTTTTGAGCTCCCTGGAGTGGATCATCAACTGGGAGTAAAGCCAGCTGCGCCCGACTCAGTCCCTGGAGTATCTGGGAGTTCGATTCGACACCCAAGTGGGCAGAGTGTTCCTGCCAGACAATCGGATTGTCAAGCTTCAGGCTCAGGTGGACTAGTTCCTAGTAGCCTCTCCTATTCGGGCTTGGGACTACGTGCAGCTGTTGGGCTCTATGACGGCCACGATGGAAGTAGTGCCCTGGGCCAGGGCTCATATGAGACCACTACAACAATCTCTGCTGCTGCGCTGGACTCCGATGTCGGAGGATTATGCTGTGCGCCTTCCCTTGGACCCAGCAGTGCGCAAGGCGCTGAGCTGGTGGACGCAGACAGACAAGTTGTCTGCAGGAATGCCTCTGGTGACCCCGGAGTGGATTGTCGTCACGACAGACGCCTCTTTGATGGGCTGGGGAGCCCACTGCTTGGGAAGGACAGCGCAGGGGCTCTGGTCTCCTGCAGAGGCAAGTGGTCTATCAACCTCCTGGAACTCAGAGCCATTCGGTTGGTGTTGTTGGAGTTCATCCCGGTACTGGTGTTGAAGCCTGTACGGGTCCTGTCGGACAATGCCACGGCTGTGGCCTATGTCAACCGCCAGGGAGGTACCAAGAGCGCCCCTCTAGCCAAGGAGGCTATGAATCTATGCCAGTGGGCGGAAGCGAACCTGGAGCAGCTTTCAGCGGCCCACATTGCCGGAGTCATGAATGTCAAGGCGGACTTTCTCAGTCGCCATACCTTGGAGCCCGGAGAGTGGCAGCTATCTGCTCAGGCGTTCTTGGACATCACGAAGCACTGGGGCCAGCCGAGCCTAGATCTGATGGCGTCATCGGCCAATTGCCAAGTGCCGCGCTTTTTCAGCAGAGGACGGGACCCTCGATCCCTGGGAGTAGATGCTCTTCTCCAACAGTGGCCGACACAAGAGCTTCTCTATGTGTTCCCGCCCTGGCCCATGTTGGGCAGGGTGCTAAACCGGGTGGCAAAGCAGGGCATCCCGGCAGGGTAATCCTGGTGGGTCCGGATTGGCCCAGACGTCCCTGGTATGCGGACTTGATCAGGCTCTCAGTCGGCGATCCTCTGCGGCTGCCAGTGGAGCAGGGCCTGTTACATCAGGGTCCCGTGGTGATGGAGGATCCCTCCCCCTTTGGTCTTACGGCCTGGCTATTGAGCGGCAGCATCTGAGAAAGAAGGGCTTCTCAGACAAGGTCATCGCCACTATGCTGAGAGCGAGGAAGCGCTCTACTTCTACTGCTTACGCCAGGGTTTGGCGTATCTTTGCAGCGTGGTGTGAAGCAGGCTCACTTTCTCCCTTCACTGCTCCAATTTCTTCAGTGTTGGCGTTCCTGCAAGAAGGTCTGGACAAAGGCCTGTCGCTCAGTTCCCTGAAAGTTCAGGTAGCGGCTCTGGCTTGCTTCAGGGGCCGCCTGAAGGGTGCTTCCCTGGCTTCGCAGCCAGATGTGGTGCGCTTTCTCAAGGGAGTTAATCACCTGCGCCCTCCTCTGCACTCAGTGGTGCCTGCGTGGAATCTCAACCTGGTGCTAAGAGCATTGCAGAAGCCGCCTTTTGAACCCTTGTCGAGGGCATCTCTGAAAGACCTGACGTTGAAAGCAGTCTTTTTGGTGGCTATCACTTCAGCCAGAAGAGTTTCCGAGCTCCAGGCACTCTCATGTCGAGAGCTTTTTCTGCAGTTCACTGAGGCAGGAGTGACTATTCGCACAGTGCCTTTCTTCCTGCCCAAGATTGTTTTTCGCTTCCATGTGATTCAGCAGCTCTGTCTCCCTTCCTTTCGTAGGGAGGTCTACCCAGAGGAATACTCTGCTCTCAATTTCTGGATGTGAGACGAGTCATCATCAGATACTTGGAAGTGACCAATGATTTCCGGAAATCAGATCATCTGTTTGTCCTGTTTACAGGTCCTCGTAAGGGTCTGCAGGCTTCTAAGCCTACAGTGGCAAGATGGGCAAGGAAGCCATTGCAGCGGCTTAGGGTCCGTCTCCTTGGAAGAGATTTGCAAGGCGGCAACTTGGGCTTCGGCCCATACCTTTGCCAGGCATTACCGCTTGACTGTGGCTGCTCGGGCGGAGGCCCGGTTTGGAGCTTCAGTGTTGCGGTCAGGGATTTCTATGTCCCGCCCTGGGTGAGTACTGCTTCGGTACATCCCACCAGTCTATGGATTGATCAGCTTGATGATATGGAAGGTAAAATTATGTATCATACCTGATAATTTTCTTTCCATTAATCATAGCTGATCAATCCATAGCCCCTCCCAGATATCTGTACTGTTTATATTCTGGTTGAATTTTAGGTTCAAGTTTAGCCTTCAGTTACTTCAGGAGGACTTCGTGTTCAAGTTCTTCTTTCACTTGGATTCTTCAAGAGTTGAGACGAGTTTGTGTTACAGTGAGCTGCTGCATTCCTCTCCCCTCCGTTTTACGGGGCTGGATTGAGATTTAAATTCTGCCGGCACTCCCTCCCGCTTCGTGCGGCTGTAGGGCAGCTTTGTACCCCTCCCGCTTCGGCGGTGTTAGGGTCAGTCAGCTCCTCCCGCGGTTGCGGTTGCAGGATAAGCCAGATCCCCCCGCATCGGCGGGTGTGGTGTCCCTCCCCCGCTCCGCGGGGATGAGCTGGACGGATTCCCCTCCCCCACTTGTGTGGGGATGAGCTGGGTTAATTCCCCTCCCCCGTTTCGGCGGTGGTGAGCTGGGCAGAGTGTCCCTTCGTGGGTGTAATTCTCTAAGTGCTGAGTCCTGCGGATGGAGCTTTGATATCGACATACTGAGGAGTTTCCGGCAGCACATGACCACATATAGGGAGGCAAAAGTTTGCTCTCTATCTCCACCTGCTGGTAGATGGACACAACCCACCAGTCTATGGATTGATCAGCTATGATTAATGGAAAGAAAATTATCAGGTATGATACATAATTTTACCTTTATTTTCATATGAAGAAGAGGACCCAGGTTTCCTGGGAGGCTCAATGTGAGACGATTTTTAGAGCCATGTCCGGTTCCTCGACATCAGCATCGAGGTCGGAGGCGTTGGCATTGACATCGTAGGAATAGTGAAGTCTTGAGGCATCCTGCTGTGCAGGCCCCTCCCGCCCCCCCCCCCCCCCCCCCGGGACCATGTATTGTTGGACCTGACCCCGAGGCGGTGTGAGGATTTGACGGTGTCCTCATTAGCACCGAGGAGCATGGGTGACATGCTTTGGGTGAAGGCCAAGAAACACCATCATTGGTCACCCTCGATACACAATGCTGGGAGCTCTGGGGCACTGAGGCATTCGTCACCCATGAAGCGTCGGCGCCGGGAGGACCGCTGTCCCTCCATACAAGAGGTGCCGATGCGCTTGTCTCCAAGAAGCCGAGAACCTGCTCCTCTATCGGCCCCAGTGGTTCTGCAATCTGTGCCTTAGCCAACGCTCCAGCTTTTCTGATGTCTGCCCTCGATAAGCGGCGTCTACCCACGGCCTTCTTGTCCTCGGAGAAAGCGAAGATACTTACCTGTAGCAGATATTCTCTGATGACAGCAGGCTTCATATTCTCACAATCCTGCCGGCTTCTCCTGGCAGTTATCACTATTATTTTATTTTTATTCTTTTTGCTTTAAAATTAAACTGAGAGGACCGCATTCTCGCAGCGGGTGGGAAGGCACTCGCGCACGTGCAGTGTAATGCATCTCGTGCTTCACAAAGCTCTGATTTTTTTATTTTGGCATAAATGCTGGACCGGGCAACTCAGATCAGCGTATACCCACGTGTGAGAATATGATGCCTGCTGTCCTTGGAGAATACCTACTACAGGTAAGTATCTTTGCTTTATTTTGAGTTATCACAATAAGCCTTAGGTTGGTGTGGAATGAAGAAAAGAAGGCCTTTTATTCCAGTCAATAAATAATTTTCTTGCAATCCATTTTTGTTTTCCTTCTGGTTTCCAGTAATTTCGATTTCTAGTAGCTCTATTTGATCCTGGCAAATGTATTTCCCCCCTTGGTGCAATGTGAAAGTTAATTCAAAGAGGCAGTAAGTAGTACATGCTTTTAAGACCATATGAGTTTCTTCTTGAAATGAATAGAATAGTGTTGTATGGACTTCTTGCAAATAAAACTCCTAGACTTGAGTGAATTGTTGGCAGTTCCCTTTTTACTGCATTCTCCTGGGGTTTTCTTCTTTGTGTATACAAATAAGCAGACACTTCTAAGTTAAATATAAATACAATGGTCTGTCCCCTTCAGGATTCTAAATAAGCTACGACACTGGCTAAACCTTCCAAAAATACTAGTGATCAAGAAATAAGTCATAAGCAAACTTCCATTCTTTAAATGGTGTGGATCCAGGAACTGACATCTACTATAATAAAACTCACCCTCAACGTTCTGAAGACAACGTTCTGAAGTCACTCAGTCAGTCACTGAAGGGTTCATGGATTCATGGTGGTGAAGCCTCAACACTGACCATGTCTCTCTGCCCCGCCCTCACATGACGGACCAATCAGAAAAAAACCCTCAACATTCTGAAACACAAAGGACCATCACAACACCGTTCCCAGGCAACACTAGGCAACGTAAGACGGACCAATCAGAGGAAACTACGTGACAATAAGGGAGGAGCATTCCCCAGCAGAATGGCTCATTATCTGTGCAGCACGGAGAGCACAGAACCACCGCTGGAATGAGAGAAGAATATTCCTGCTGTGGGTATGTGCAAAAATTTACATTTACATTTCACATTTACATTTCACCAACAGAAAGACCCCCCTCCACAAACCTCCTTGACAGACAAAACCACACACACACAATACAACAGAAACACACCCTCAAAGCCACACACCAATCCAACCCACTTTGCCAGCACAGCACAGCACAGCACATCCCCCAACCCCCAAGCAAAAAACAAAACAAAAAAAGACACAGATCAACAACCTGCACACACACCGCACCCTCACACACTCACACACACACACACACAAAATAACTCTGTGACACACACACACAAAAAATACCACATGCTAGCGCCCGTTTCATTGGTTTCGGAAACGGGCCTTTTTTACTAGTTTTAAATATATCACTATTTCCCAATTTAATTGGAACATTGCAGAGCCATTGGTGATTACTGTGAACAATGTACATCCAGATCTGATTCTGATGCAATGTTTTGCATCTGAGTAACAAATCTCTGGTTCACAGTAGTGCTTTAAATGTTTAGCATCTTGTCTGCACGTCCAGTAACTTGTAAGTACTTGGCTACTGACTGAACAGAAGACCTAATAAAAGTTGTCAAATAAGAGTTAAGCAGTTCAGAATTTCTGCTCTCGGATGTTTTCTTTTACCGAGTCAGTACATTTTCCTGTAAGTGGCATGGCAGCTTCTCAAATTTCAATGCTGTGTAACATCTGCTTCTTCCTCTCCCTTTTTTCCCCCCAGTTTTGTAATGAGCCATAAAAGTACAAACTGTACCTTGGTTGTGTATAAGCATACCGTGAGGACTACCATCTGTTACCACACTTAGAATTTATCCAAAGGTGCTCCAGCATCAGATATATTGTAGTGAAACTGTATTCAAAACCTTGATTACTTTTATTGGCTACGTTCCACTGTCACAGTTGCTATTAGCATGAAAACCAAAAATTCTCCAAGGACAAGCAGGCTGGTTTATTCTCACAAGTGGTTTGGCGTTCTGCGTCGGCCTGGGAACCGGCATAATACATAACAAAAAATTTGCTAGAGCCTTCTGACGCACACTGTGTGCTCATGCATGGAGTGCCTTTCCATCTGCGTGACTGGACTCTTCAGTTCTTTTTTTTTTCCGCGTGAGGAGTGGTAGGTTTTTCTGTGGCTCCTTCAGTGCCTTTTTGTGGTGCTTTTTTTTTTTTTTTTGCCTTTTCCCCCCCTTTCTTTCTGTTTATTTCTCTTTAAAAAAAAAAAAAGTTTTCCTTTTATTTTTCCCTAGATTAGTTTTGGCCCGCATCAAGATTTCTTTCTTTTTTCGTCGTGGCCGTAGTTAGGCCTCCTCGGTCAAGTTTCTTCTCCCTTTGTGCCTTTTTTTCCTGGCACAATCACGTTTTTTTGATTTCGCCAGAGCTGTCTTACCTTCTATGTCATCGAAGATTCCCATTGGCTTCAAATGTTGTACTTGGTGCAACCGGACCATCTCAGGCACAGATACCCATTCCTGGTGTATCCAGTGCCTTTAGCCCGACCATAGCCCGGCAAGTTGTCTCATCTGTCTTCGTATGAAAAAGAGAACACAAATTTCTTGAGTGGCTCAGAGAGAAAAGCTTTTTGGAGCCCAGTCCGGTCTTTCAGCATGGGCATTGAGGTTGGTGGAGTCGGCATTGAGGGAGGCATCGACGTCGGGAGTGGAGGTAGGGATGGCTGCTCAGAGACCCCGACACACTGGGAGCAGTGAGGCATCGAGTGGGTCTCCACCTGTCTTGAGGCCGCCTGCTGTGCAGGCCCCCAGGGACCGACCGTTGTCGGACCCGACCCCGACGCGTTGTGAGGATTCCATGTCAGCACTGAGGAGTTTCGCTGAGGTGCATCGGGCGAAGGCTAAGAAGCGCCGACACCGATCTCCTTCGACGCATGGTTCCGGGAGCTCCAGGGCGTCAAGGGATCTGGCTCCCGAGAAGCATTGGTGCTGGGAGGACCGATCCTCCTCCATCAAGAGGTTCTGACACGCGTGTCTCCCAGCAGCCGAGATCCTGCTCCTGCACCCCAAAAGGTTCAGCAATCTGAGCCCACACCGGCCTCACAGCCTGTACCGATGGCAGTTCTCTATGATCGACTCCGGGCCTTGCTCCCAGAGCTGTTGGAGGCCTTTATGCAGCGATGTGCATTTGTATCGGGGGTAACTGCGCCTACCATGTCTTCCACTTCAGCCCCACCTGGCCCCCAGCCCGCGGTGTCGACTGCCACCCAGGCTGGTTCTCCTTTGACATCAGTGGAGGAAGCGTCACCGGAGTCCAGGCTTGAAGCGTCACCGGAGTCCAGGCTTGAACCAACCTTTCAACGCCGTTTTCAAGGCCATGGGTCTTCGAAGTCGAAGTGGGCCTGGTCTCGGGCTTCCCTGAGGGAAGTGCTATCCGACACCAAGGAGGAGTGTTCATGGGAGTCTGAGGAGAATCCCAGGTACTTTTCCTCTGATGAGTCCTTTGGGATTCCTTCAGAACCTTCCCCACCACCTGAGAGCCTCTCTTTTACCTTGTTTGTGTGGGAAATGGCTGAGGCCATACCCATCCCAGTAGAAGTGGAGGATGAGCCCAGGGCTAAGATGCTCAAGGTCCTGGACTACACCTCTCCACCTAAGGAGGCAGTGACGGTCCCCCTGCATGAAGTACTGAAGGTAGTCCTGGTGTGGAACTGAGTGTCCCCTCTGTCCCTGTGGTCCCCAAGAAAATTGACACCCAGTATTGGATCCAGGGGGAACCTGGGTTAGTGAGGCCTCAGTTACCCCACAACTCCATGGTGGTGGATGCTGCTCTCAGAGAGCCAAGGGTACTAGGGACTATGCTTTGGCTCCCCCAGGCAGAGAAGCTAGAACCTTGGACTCTTTTGGGAGGAAAATGTATCAGACCGCGATGCTCGTTGCCCATAATCAATCAAACCAGCAATTTACGAGCATCTAATTGCGGAACACGGTGAGGCAGCTGTCTGGCTTGGTTGATGCACTCTCCTTCCAGAGCACGCCAAGCCTTTTTGCCAGCTTGCCAAGCAGCAGAAGGCATGTCGCAAGTTGTTTGCCAGGGGCACTTACAACACTTTTGACGTGGCATCCAGAATCTCTGCCCAGGGTATTGCAATGCGCAGACTCTCATAGCTGCGCGTCTCTGACCTGGACCATTTGGTTCAGCAGAGGATGGCGGATGACCCATGCTGGGGGGATAATCTTTTCGGAGAGAAGGTAGAAGATTGGTTGACCAGATTAAGAAGCATACTGATGCTATGTCTTCTCTCTCCCGCCTGGCACCTTCTGCTACCACCTCCTCATCCAGGAGGTATTTTGGTGGGTCCCGGGGTATTTCTTACGCTTATTCTAGGTGTAGGTATGCCCTGGTGGCTCGCCAGCCTACTCAGGCTACACCCCATCGCGCTCGTTCTCATCAACATCGTGCGCCTATGGTCACTGCTGCTTCCCGAGCAAAAGCAAGGGACGAGCTGGAAGGTCGTTTTCTTGGTGACTGTTACTTCAGCTCGTAGGGTCAGTGAGCTTCAGGCCTTAGTAGTGCATGCAACTTATACTAAGTTTCATCACAACAAAGTAGTCCTCCGCACAACCCAAAGTTTCTTCTGAAGGTGGTGTCGGAGTTCCATTTCAACCACTTGATTGTCTTGCCAACATTTTTTCCCCGCCCTCATGCCCACCCTGGGGAAAGCAGCGTGCACACTTTGGACTGCAAGAGAGCGTTGGCCTTTTACGTGGTGTGGGCAAGGCCCTTCAGACAGTCTACCCAGTTGTTTGTCTCCTTTGATCCCAACAGGAGGGGAGTTGCCATCGGTAAATGCACCATTTCCAATTGGCTAGCAGATTGCATTTACTTTGCTTATGTCCAAGCTGTTCTGACTTTGAAGGGCTGCTTCGGTAGCTCATTTAAAGTCAGCCTCCATTGAGGAGATTTGCAAAGCTGCAACATAGTCTTCAGTCCACACGTTCACATCTCACTACTGCCTAGAGCAGGATACCCGACGTGACAGTTGGTTTGTGCAATCAGTGTTGCAGAATCTGTCTGGGGTTTAGAATCCAACTCCACCCTCCTAGGCCCGTTTTGTTCTGTTCTAGGCTGCATTCTCAGCTAGTTGTATATAGTTTCAGGTTGATCTGAGTTATGTCCGCGCTGTTGCGAGGCCCAATTGACCAAGTTTAATTGTTTTGGGTGAGCCTGGATGCTAGGGATACTCCACTTGTGAGAATGAACCAGCTTGCTTGTCCTCGGAGAAAGAGAAGTTACCTGTAGCAGGTATTCTCCGAGGACAGCAGGCTTGTTGTTCTCACAATCCTGCCCACCTCCCCTTGTAGTTGTCTCTTTTTATTTTTTTTAATGCTTTTTTTTTATTAAACTGAAGAGTGCAGTCGTGCAGCAGGCTGGAAGGGAGTCTGCGCAGTTGAGCGTGGAGCACACGTTAGAAGGCTGTAGCAATTTTTTTTGCTATGTATTATGCCGATTCCTGGGTTGACGCGGAATGTTGACCAACTTGTGAGAATGATTAGCCTGCTGTCCTCAGAGAATACCTGCTACAGGTAAGTAACTTCGCTGTTCAGGACCAATGGGTGGATGGTGTGTATACAATATATTGTTACGTGTTTCTCTGAACTATGGTTCTTCTTCTTCTTCTTTTTTTTTTTGTTACATTTGTAACCTGCGCTTTCCCACTCATGGCAGGCTCAATGCGACTTACTTGGGGCAATGGAGGGTTAAGTGACTTGCCCAGAGTCACAAGGAGCTGCCATTTCTTGTTATAATTGTTAAGGGCATGAATGTAAAGCACTTGGCTATAGTTGGCAGAATGTCATGTTTTTGCTCTGTGTCTGAAAGAACATCACACACGTTTTTCAATTCCCCAATTCACTGCAGGTACCACACTGATAAAATTGTAATGCTTGTATTGTTAGATTGCCTTTAGGTTTTGGGATGTAATTTTACTGTGGCCATTATCTTTCTGACTCTTTGTTAGTTATTAGAGATGCTGAATATAACTGTGCTTTCTTACATGGCTACGTTGAGATTTGCAGCATTCTATTGGAGTGGGTGCAAACAAGGGAGAACTCTTAGTAATGGCTCCCGACCTGGTTCATAGGGTCTACTCCCACCAGTATGGTTTTAGGATATCCATCATAAATTTACAGTCATGTATCTTGTGTATATCTTGGAAATCCAAAATGGGTGTGTAGTTCTGAAGACTAGTTTTAGATATTGTATTGAACAAAGCACTCAAGCATTTTACTCGTCTATACTACTGAGTGGAATATTTGCATGTTTGCAGCATGGTAAATGAAACCATTTAAACCACAAGGTTTAGTGTCATTTAATAGCTGAACCAATATACAGTAGCTCATTCTTGTCTGAGATCCAGGCAGCAGCAGGTTGTGAATGAAAACTTCTGTGTTCAATGGTTACAATCGGACAATGTTAAGCAAGAGGTGCTGTAGCATGTGAGGCTTTGAGTAGGAGATGGAGAACAAAAAGTGACAAAAGAAAGGTTGACAAAAGTTTGGACCCTGATGTAATATAGTCTGTTAAAATACGCACTACAGAGGAAATGACGTCACCGCTGGGAGATGGCTGCGTAACTCTGGTGCTCCGCTGAAGCGGCATAGATAATTGAGAGAGACACTCAGTTGAAGTGGTTTGTTGTTTTTCTCGCTGGAGGTATGGCGGCTTGGAAAAAACTCACAAAGTTTAAATTTGGTGCCGAACACAGAACGCCAGGATCGAGTAAAACCCAGAGGGCCATAACGCGAGGTTCCAAAATGGCGCCTGAAAAATCAGACTCCGACCCGGACCATGCGGAGCAGGGCAAGAGCAACATGAAGCTTACCAAAACAGATGTGGCACGATGGTTTAAAGATTTGAAATCAGACATAATGGCGGTGCACAGAGATATCAAAACAGCGGTATCGGAGCTCTGGGAGGAGGTCAGGGAGATTGGTAACCGCTTGGCAGAAACTGAAGAACGCATGGATATAATAGCAGAGGAAGTACACGGGCTGCAAACAGATCTCAAGCGAGAAAGGCAGTTGAGGTCAGATCTGGAGCTGGTGTTAGAAGATCTGGAAAACAGAACGAGACGATGTAACCTGCGATTTAAGGGAGTGCTTGAGGATGAACATTTCAAGGATTGCACAAAGGTGGTTAAGGAAATATGTGACCAATTACTGCACCCAGGAGAGACAGCACTTGAGGACGCAACACCAGTCTCTGTGGCCATAGACAGAGCGCATCGCAGCCTGGGACCCTCAGCTACCCCGGAATATTATAGCATGCTTTCATGAGTTCTGTAAAAGAAGAAGTTTGGAGGACGGTCCACACCGCGGGGGAGGTGGTTTGGAAGAATTGAAAAGTGCAAATTTATCAGGATTTAGCTTGGTCCATCCTTCAGCAATGGAGGTATTTTAAAGAGGTGACCGGATATCTGCAGAGATCGGGTGAATTTTCTTGGAAGTAGCAACCTTGATAACTGTTTGGAGAGTGAATGGATTAGAAATGACTGGAATATGTGTGGTTAACAAAAAGTCATATGATATTGAATGAATGAAAAGGGGTGTATCAGTATAAGATTTGTATTGGAAGGCCACCGGCGGTGTCGCACCTTCTCAGGGATTTAACTGGCTGGAGGTGGAGGTGGTCGGTAGTTGGGGGAGGAGGTAGTGGGATGGCTTATTGGGTGAGATCATGGAATGTGAATGGTCTATAGAGGTGGTCGGTAGTTGGGGGAGGGGGTAGTGGGATGGCTTTTTGGGTGAGATCATGGTCTAAATAATCCTGGAAAGCGGAGTATTATTTTCAGAGAGCTGCGGTATCTTAAGTGGGATGTTATCATACTTCAAGAAATGCATATTAGGAAAAAAGATGCTTTACTGCTACACCATATCGTTTATCGTTTATTCATTTACTAGACCGTCACTTATTACAAAGGTAAATCAGAACGGTTTACAATATAATATAACATTAAAATATACCATTAAAATACTCTAAAACATACTCTGAAATCCATTTATGAAAGGAAAGCACAGTAAACCAGACAGTCAATTAAACAATTCAATACGAGTTACTAAAACTATAATCCATCGTCATACAAACATTTACTAAAAATCTAAAAGAAAAGAAGAGAAAAATGTATTCTCTCCCTTTTTTTTAACCCTTTATCTCCTATTTTCTCTGTCCCCCCTTCTTTTTTCTTTTTTCTCCTATACCTTTCCGTTTTTAAATAATTAAAATTGTATTAAACATTATCTTCAAATATATCTCGAAAAAATGCGTTTTTAAATTTTATGGAAATGAGTATAGGAATCTTCAAGCCTAAGTTCTTTGGGAAGGCAGTTCCAAAGAGCAGGGGCTAAGAAGAAGAATGCAGATGTTCGCGTTGATTTCCATCTAGCTTTAGATGGAGATGGAATTACCAGTCTATTATCTGTCAACGACCGAAGTGTTCGCGCTGGGGTATAGGGGAATAATAAGATTAGACAAATAAGATGGACTAGATAAGTAAAATGCTTTATGTGTCAATATAAGAATTTTGAATTTTGTCCTAGCTTCAATTGGAAGCCAGTGCAATTGATATAACAATGGAGTAATTCTGTCAAATTTTGACTATAGTGGGTGTTTAACTCTAGCAGAACCACAGGGAGGGAAAACGGGTGGATTAGCAATATATGTGAAAGCAGGGGTGTCCTTTACTAAGGAAAACGTGTATTTGGGAGAACAGGGGAGATGCATAGCGGTTAGGGGGCGTCTGTATAGTCAACCAGTAACTTTTATTAACCCTCCAATGTAGGGAAGGGAATGTTTTTCACTTCTCTAAGTGAGGCCCTCTCACAATTTGTTGTGGTGCAAGTAGTCATGGGAGGTGACTTTAACATAACTTTCTCGGATATGGAGCACTCTCTGGGTGGGACAGGTCTCAGCATGGCTCATAGAGATAAGTTATCACAATTGACAAAAGATTTAGATTTATTAGATGTCTGGAGGTTGCAGCATCGGGGACAGAGATCTTATTCTCTTTATTTGCATGCACAGCGGATCTATACCAGATTAGATGCATTATGGTGTAGTCGTTCTTTATGGGGGCATGTGAGCGACACGGAGGTAGAGAATATACATGCATCCGATCATGCCCCCGTGTGGATCTGCTTGCAGGGCGAAAAAATGGTCATACCTTTTGGAGATTGAATGAGTCTATTTTAGGTGACAAAAAGATAAGCCAGGAAGTACGGGAGGTTATAAAGAATTACCTGGAAATTAATGATAATGGCGAAGTATCAGATGGTATGTTATGGGATGCCCTTAAGATAGTAGTAAGAGGCCACCGAATAAAATGAGGGCCCATTCGTAAGAGGGAGCGAAGTGGTAAGGAAATAGAGCTCCGCATGAAGCTCGCTTGTCTTGAAATATTGCATCAGAGGAGAGATGATCCAACAGTTTTATCTCAGCTTTTAGATTGCAGAACGGAGCTTCAGCAACTTCAGGTGGAGAAGATGGAATATAACAGGCGCCTAGTTCAACAGAAGTTCTTTGAATTTAGCAACAAGGCGAGTAGCATGCTGGCACGTTTTCTCAGAAAGCAGCAGTCCAGGTGTACCATTGTGAAAATAAAGGGATCTAGAGATGTCCTGTGCTATTCAGACAAAGAGATTAGGGATCAGTTTGTAAAATTTTATTCAGATTTATACTCTAGAGGGGTACATGTAGCAGTCACCCGGATTCAAGACTATTTAGTGGGACTTTTGTTGGAAAAATTGTCAGAAAGGGATAAGAAGGAGTTGGAGGCTCCCATTACAATAGATGAGATCTTGTGGGTAGTGAGATGGCTTAAAGGTGGAAAAGCTCCCGGGCTGGATGGGTATACAGCTAAAGTTTACAAGATTCATGCCTATGACTTAGCTCCTTTGTTGAGGAGAGTGGGGAATGCGTGTTTCCTGGACTTTGCTCTTCCTCTCAGTGCGCTAGAAGCGGGGATATCAGTTTTGTTAAAACCTGGGAGAGATCCCACAGTTTGTGGATCATATAGACCGATCTCCTCAATACTGATGTCAAGATCTTGGCCAAAGTCATGGTACTCCCTTATCTTATTGAAGTAGATCAATCTGGATTTGTGCCTGGACGCCAGGTTGCAGACATTATTAGGCGAACTTTAAATATTATCTGGGAAGCACAAAGATTGGGGGATCCTCTGGCCTTGTTAACTACCGATGCTGAAAAAGCCTTTGATAGGGTAGATTGGGTTTATTTGTGGTAAGTTCTCACACACATGGGCTTTGGGTCCAAATTTATAGGATGGCTACAGTGTCTTTATAAAGCACCTGTAGCTAGTATCAAAGTGAATGGGGGGTATTCCCCCTTATTTCCTATTCAGCGGGGCACTAGACAGGGCTGTCTGCTTTCCCCTCTTTTGTTCGCTTTGTCTATTGAACCTTTGGCCCAACGGGTCAGATCCTTACGTGATATGAAAAGGATCCAAATTGGAAACAGGGAACATAAGATAGCTCTATTTGTGGATGACATATTATTCTATATAAGAGCTCCTAGGATAACATTGCCTATAGTCATTCAAGAACTTAACCATTTTGGGCAGCTATCGGGCTTTAAAGTCAATTATGATAAATCAGAACTTTTAGGAATTACTATCTTGGGTGGGGAGATAAAGGAGTTACTTAAGTCCTTTGCTTTTCGTAGAGCCCGAGCCAGCTTTTGCTATCTAGGCATACAGATACCCAGGAATTTGTCACAACGTTATGCTCTAAACTACACTCCTTTGATGCAAGAGTTACGGAAAGACCTAAATAGGTGGAAAGCCGGATGGCTGTCCTGGTGGGGCTGTATATCGGCGATTAAAATGAATTTGTTGGTGATCACGTGACGCCATGATCAGGAGCGGCTGCTGAAAAACCCACTCCTGGCGTCCCACCACTAGTCCTTCTAGTGTGAATTCAACCTAAAAATTTTGAACGCTTCGGGTTTGTTAAGTGCCCGGAGATTACTGACAGGCATTATCGCATCTTTACCAAAGACTATGGCAGCGAACGGGGTGAGATGGGAGAGAGAAGAACTCCGACCATATGAAGACAAGATGGCGGCTCCGGTGAGTCCATCCACCTCCTCTGTCGAATCGGCCTGGGTGGCAGAGATGGCCGCAGAGGTCACGGGCGCCATGGAAATTCTACTCAACAAACGCTTAAACCCTATTGACAGCAAACTAGAGCAGCTACAAGATCATATGGGACAGCTGAGTAAAGATTTTATGGCTTACTAACAAAGACGGGATCCTGGAGGATTGAGTTGCAAAGCTGGAGGAGGAACAAACACATTTGCAGATGCTGGTGTCTGGGTACGAAGATAAACTTGAGGATCTCAAAAACAGATCCAGAAGGAACAATCTGCGATTCGTTGGCCTACCGAGACAATAGGGGATAATGATTTGAGAGGATTCATAGAAACCTGGTTGACACAGCAGGTTAAAACTGCCGTCTGTGTTGGGAGCGCTGCAGGTGGAACAAGCTCACTGGGTAGGCCCCCAACCTCAGCTCAGTGCGAGACCCAGAGTGGTGATTTGCAGACTTTTGAACTTTGCGTAAAAAACAGCAATATTACAAGCATTGAGGGGAGGTCAGGAACTTCAACAGGATAACAACAAAATACTGTGTTTTCAGGATTACTCTGCAGCTGTCACTGAACAGCGCAGAAAATTTTCATTGGTGTGCTCCAGTCTTTTTGAGCATAAGATTCATTTCGCATTGCTGTACCCAGCAAAACTGTGAGTGACATACAAGGCTGAAACAAAGATTTACAGCACGGTAGAACAAGCACAAGAACTTTTGCACTCCTTAGAACAGCGATGAATTGGAGGAGTACAGCTAGTTGGTTGTTAAGGACAAAGGTCTGGAGTGATGGAGAGAGAAGGATTACATACGGATCACTTGGAGGAACGGAACAATCATTTAAGGCCTGACTATAATGCCTGGTTTAAGAAGTGCCTTAAATACAAACGGTGGTGCTTGGAGATGCCCATTGAGAGATATTGCATTCCCCTGAACATCTGAGCCTCTATATGAAACATACTGTACAGGTCTATAAGATGGAGATTGAAGGGTTTTTTTTCTTTTTCCTCTCTCTCCCCTATATTGTGATTGTTGCCTGGATTCAGAGGGATATGTGGTGGGATGTGTTGTAAGTGATGGTTCCATATAGGGAGCCCCAACCAGGGTTTAGAGGGTAGTGGGTGGGTGGATGGGCATGGGGTGGGGAAGGGGGCTACTATGGGATGGGTTCTAGGAACTTGGGACACAGACTGTGTTTATGGGGGGGGGGGGGGCATAATGACAGGTGCGCTTATGGGAGCTTGGGTAAGAAAGATCTTGGAAAAAGAGGTTATGGGGGTGTGTGGGCTGGGGCACCCCCTCTTACACTTAGATATGATCTGGATGAGAGTCAGAATTCACTTGGGGGGGGGGGGGGTGAACCATGAAGGTGGTAACTTGAAATGTAGGGGGTATTAATTCCCCTATTAAATGCTCAAAACTTTGACACCACCTTGGTAACTTGAAATGTAGGGGGTATTAATTCCCCTATTAAACGCCCAAATCTTTGACACCACCTTCAACGGTATAGAATTGACATAGCATTCTTACAGGAGACCCACCTATCTGCGTCTGAACATGCTAAACTTAAAACTTGGTGGGTGGGAGAATGTTTGGCAGCGGCGGCCCAGGGGAAAAAGGGAGGAGTGGCCATTTTGTTCAGGAAGGGATTGGTAGACAAAATTAGCCCATTTTTTATAGACTCTGGTGGTAGATTTGTACTTTGTAAGGCCATAATTGAATGTCAGGAATTTGTACTAGGGAATGTATATGCCCCCAACCAATACGACCGCCATTTTTACAAAATGATCACTTCAAATCTCTTGGCCAGTGAGGCGACAACAGTCATGGTGGGAGGAGACTTTAATGCAGTTTTAGACCCCATGTTAGACAAGTCCCACCCCGTGAGGGCAGCTGTCTACCAGGAGGGAAAAGGGCTCTCTAATTTTTGCAGACAGATTTAGTAGACATCTGGCGAGTTCTTCACCCACAGGAGAGAGACTTTACACACCTATCTCGAGTGCATTCCACCCAGGCCCACATTGACTACTTATTAGTCTTAAAGCAATTTTTTGGCTCGGTATCTAAATCTGATATTGGGCTCTATGTCATATCAGATCATGCGTGGGTTTGGATGGACTGTAAGTCAATGGGGCGGAGTTGGAGCTGGGCCTTTCCGGTGGAATTATACAAAGACCAGGCCTTTCAGGCAGTGCTCTCTAAATGTTGGAAGGAGTTTAAATCCCGTAATGTTGATCATGAGGCGGGCCCGGTTCTTTGCTTTTGGTTGTAAGGCATTTGTAAAGCAGAGGCGTGGCTTCTTTCCATGAGGTTTTTGCAGAGGAGCTGGAAGGAATTTGGAGCTCACATATAAGACTATTTTCTGATTACCCCTGCCTTAAAGCTGTGTTTTTGGGGAACTCTCTCCCCCCCCAATCCTAGTCTGACACTGCATTTCTATTATACCAGAAAAAGGAGAAAAAAAAAAGAACCTTGTTTTTTTTATCTGCTCTGTTAAACTTGTGCTCTTATAATCTGTGTTTCCTATTTCTAATTTCTAATTGATATCTGCAATCTAAGTAACAGATTTTAAAACTGCATCTTGGTAGTAGTAGTATTTGTATGTGATAGCTGTTAATCTGAGAACTGGATTTAACAAGTGCTTTAAAATAGGTATCGGTTCTTTTTTCTGCTTCCATAGTGTGTGGAGCCCTTCCCCCACTTGCTTTTGGTTGTAAGGCATTTGTAAAGCAGAGGCGTGGCTTCTTTCCATGAGGTTTTTGCAGAGGAGCTGGAAGGAATTTGGAGCTCACATATAAGACTATTTTCTGATTACCCCTGCCTTAAAGCTGTGTTTTTGGGGAACTCTCTCCCCCCCCCAATCCTAGTCTGACACTGCATTTCTATTATACCAGAAAAAGGAGAAAAAAAAAAGAACCCTGTTTTTTTTATCTGCTCTGTTAAACTTGTGCTCTTATAATCTGTGTTTCCTATTTCTAATTTCTAATTGATATCTGCAATCTAAGTAACAGATTTTAAAACTGCATCTTGGTAGTAGTAGTATTTGTATGTGATAGCTGTTAATCTGAGAACTGGATTTAACAAGTGCTTTAAAATAGGTATCGGTTCTTTTTTCTGCTTCCATAGTGTGTGGAGCCCTTCCCCCACTTGCTTTTGGTTGTAAGGCATTTGTAAAGCAGAGGCGTGGCTTCTCTCCATGAGGTTTTTGCAGAGGAGTTGGAAGGAATTTGGAGCTCACAGATAAGACTATTTTCTGATTACCCCTGCCTTAAAGCTGTGGTTCTGGGCATCTCAATACAGTTCTAGAGGTAGGTTACAGCAAACACATTGTACAGGTTTTAAGTTTAAGGCCACTCACCCACCCACCCCAAGACTGACACTTCCTAAATAGCTTTCCCAAATACACATCTTAGCACAAAATAACTCCACCCTAATTACAACCCCATCATACCCATTTCAACCAATCAGGATGACTTTTATTCTCTGTAATAATTGTGGTGCTTTAGTTCAAGGCCAATCATCTGGAGACTTAAGTCTTGTCCTTTCTGCCTTCAGCTATCTGGTTTAAAACAGGAGCTCAGTAAAGTAAAGCAGGAATTGAATGCACTTAAAGCAGCTTCTAAGACTGCACAGAATCATACCATCTTCTCACACTGCCTCAAAGAATAAAACTACCTAAGAATAGATGGTTCACGGTAGGCTCAGGCAGACTTCGTCATGTGACACAAAAGCATCCGCCCTCACAAGTGTTGCCCCTACAGAATTCTTTTGCTCCATTACAACATGGTGATGATCCTGAAAATAGAAAACTGAGGCAGAAGAGAAAGCAATGAAGTTGGAACAAAAGGATATGAAGGTACCCAAAGAGAAAAGACAACCCCAAATCACAAATGTTGAAGCACATACCAGGAAATGTACATGGAAAGCGATGGCCATAAATGCTCGCAGTTTAAGCAATAAAGTTCATGACCTTCAAGCCCTGATGTTGGAGGCAGACTTAGACGTGGCTAAATGGTTCCCATGAATGGGATGCAAACATACCGGGCTATAATCTATTTAGGAAGGATAGAGAGGGTCGTAAAGGTGTAGCTCTATATGTGAGAAATGATATCACGGCGACCGAAATGACAAGGACCTGGGGAAAGGAAGAAGCGATATGGATCACCTTAAAAAGAGATGATAGAACCTCTGTCCACGTGGGTGTTGTCTACAGACCTCCGACACAATTGGAGGAATTAGATAAAGACCTGATCGCAGTTGGGAAGCAGGAGAGAGGTGCTGTTGCTGGGAGATTTCAATCTGCCAGATGTAGATTGGAAGGTTCCGTCTGCGGAATCGGAAAGAAGTAGAGGGATCGTGAATGCTTTCCAAAGTGTTTTGCTCAGACAAATGGTGACGGAACCCACGAGGGAGGGAGCGACGCTGGATCTGGTGCTCACAAATGGGGATAGCGTGACAAATATCCGAGTGGGTGCCCACCTGGGCAGCAGTGACCATCAAACGGTTTGGTTTGATATAACAGCTAAAGTGGAGAGCGGCCACTCAAAACTCAAAATACTGGATTTCAAGCGTCTGACTTTAGTAAAATGGGGGAATACCTGAGGAAGCGATGGGCTGGGAGGAAGTACAAGAAGTGGAAGGACAGTGGTCCAGGCTGAAAGAAGCTATAAATAGGGCCACGAACCTTTATGTAAGGAAAGTAAATAAAAGCAAGAGAAAAAGGAAACCGATATGGTTCTCCAAGCAAGTGGTTGAGAAAATAAAGGCTAAAGAGTTGGCGTTCCAGAAATACAGAAAAACTCAAGAAAAGGAACACGAGGAGGAATACCGGATGAAACTGAAAGAAGCCAAGAGAGAGAGACGTCTGGCGAAAGCGGAAGAACAAATGGCTAGAATTGTAAGAAGGGGTGACAAAAATTTCTTCAGGTATATTAGTGAAAGGAGAATGACTAAAAAGGGAATTGTGAGACTAAAAGATACTGTGAACTGCTATGTGGAATATGATGAAGAAAAAACAAATTTGCTAAATAGATACTTTGTTCTGTTTTCACAGAAGAAAATCCTGGAGAAGGACCGCGATGGACTGGAAAAAGTACAAATGAGAATGAAGTGGATAGAGCACCGTTCACGGAAGAGAGTGTGTATTAACAACTTGAAAAGCTAAAGGTGGACAAAGCCATGGGACCGGACGGGATCCACCCCAGGATATTGAGGAAGCTCAGAGAGGTTTTGGCGGGTCCTCTTAAAGATTTGTTTAATAAATCCTTGGAGACGGGAGAGGTTCCGAGGGATTGGAGAACGGCGGATGTGGTCCCTCTTCACAAAAGTGTTGATAGGGAAGAAGCTGGAAACTACAGGCTGGTAAGACTCACTTCGGTTATTGGAAAAGTAATGGAAGCGATGCTGAAGGAAAGGATAGTGAATTTCCTGGAAGCCAATAAGTAGATCCGAGACAATATGGTTTTACCAAAGGGAAATCGTGCCAAACGAATCTCATTGAGTTCTTTGATTGGGTGCCAGGAGAATTGAATCAGGGACGAGCTATGGACGTAATCTACATAGATTTCAGCAAAGCTTTTGACACTGTTCCCCACAGGAGGCTCTTAAATAAACTGGATGGGCTGAAGATAAGACCCGAAGTGGTGAACTGGATTAGGAACTGGTTGACGGACAGACGCCAGAGGGTGGTGGTGAATGGAATTCGCTCGGAGGAGAGAAAGGTGAGTAGTGGAGTGCCTCAGGGATCGGTGCTGGGGCCGATTCTGTTCAATGTATTTGTGAGTGTCATTGCCAAAGAGTTAGAAGGTAAAGTTTGCCTATTTGCGGATGATACTAAGATCTGTAACAGAGTGGACACCCGGGAGGGAGTGGAAAACATGAAAAAGGATCTGAGGAAGCTAGAAGAATGGTCTAAGGTTTGGCAATTAAAATTCAATGTGAAGAAATGCAAAGTGATGCACTTAGGGAATAGAAATCCACAGGAGATGTATGTGTTAGGCGGGGAGAGTCTGATAGGTATGGACAGGGAGAGGGATCTTGGGGTGCTAGTATCTGAGGATTTGAAGGCGACGAAACAGTGTGACAAGGCGGTGGCCGTAGCTAGAAGGTGAAATCAGAGGCCTTATCTTCTTCAGATCAGCTGGTGCAGGAGTGGGGCACAGAGTTCCCCTTGCGTTGGGCGAGGGGGTCATTTTGTTATCTGAGTATTTTGTTGCCTATTGATGCGTCACAGTTGTATCAACTAAATGTAGCTAAGTTACTGGCGGACACCCTTAAATTAATTGAGGGCTGGCAAGATCTCCCTTTGACCTTGTTAAGTAGGGTGAATTTAGTGAAAATGGTGGTGTTCCCCAAGTGGCTTTATTTTATGCAGACTTTGGCTTCTTCAAAGAGACCTTAAGGCCTTTAATCATTTAATTTCCCATTTTTGTTGGAAGGGTAGGAAACCCAAGGTTAGGTTTTCTTACTTGATTGGGGGATGGGGACAGGGAGGCTTGGGTCTTCCGGACATTAAATTGTATAACTACGCCTGTCAAATGCGACACTTGGGGGATTGATGCCTCCAGACTCAGATATATACCCCAATAGAGTTTGAAAAAGCATACTATGCCCCCTATCAGTATTTCTCACTTCTGCATCACAAACAAAAGCAGCTCCCTCTGAGGTTACAGAGGAGTGTGCTTTTGCACCCACTGTGAGCCCTGTGGAAGGTACTGGTAAAGAACCTGGGCAGTGATCCGTGCATTACAGATCTCCTCACCCTGCAAGGTAATAATACTTTTCAGCCAGGGCTCACTAATAATGTTTATGCACGATGGGCTACTCAAGGTTTTACCCACCTGGAACATTTACTAACGGGGGAAGGGAGGCCCATTCCGATGGGAGATTTACTGCGACAGACGGGAGACTCTTGGGGAGCGAGATTTGCATATTGGCAAGTTTCCCACTACATCTTATCGTTTTCCTGTGAGCAGCTATGTAGTAGAATGGGAGAGAAGCTTAGAGAGTCTTTTCAGTCCTTGAGGGAGGGGGAGATCTCGGTCTCGTTATTATATAAAGCTTTGAACAAGTGGATACAAAACAAAGATTACTTAGCTTTGAAATGTAAATGAGAATGGAAGGTGGGGGTCAACTTGGCACACTGGGACATATCAATTTCAGTTGCATGCATATACCCATCCTCGTAACAGACACATGTTTAAAGGTGAGTAGTGGAGTGCCTCAGCGATTGGTGCTGGGGCCGATTCTGTTCAATATATTTGTGAGTGACATTGCTGAAGGGTTAGAAGGTAAAGTTTGCCTTTTTGCGGATGATACTAAAATTTGTAACAGAGTGGACACCCGGGAGGGAGTGGAAAACATGAAAAAGGACCAACGGAAGCTAGAAGAATGGTCTAAGGTTTGGCAATTAAAATTCAATGCAAAGAAATGCAAAGTGATGTACTTAGGGTGTAGAAATCCACGGGAGACGTATGTGTTAAGTGGGGAGAGTCTGATAGGTATGGACGGGGAGAGGGATCTTGGGATGATAGTATCTGAGGATCTGAAGGCAACAAAACAGTGTGACAAGGCAGTGGCCGTAGCTAGAAGGTTGCTAGGATGTATAGAGAGAGGTGTGACCAGCAGAAGAAAGGGGGTGTTGATGCCCCTGTTTAAGTCGTTGGTGAGGCCCCACCTGGAGTATTGTGTTCAGTTTTGGAGGCCGTATCTTGCTAAGGATGTAAAAAGAATTGAAGCGGTGCAAAGAAAAGCTACGAGAATGGTATGGGATTTGCATTACAAGATGTATGAGGAGAGACTTGCTGAACTAAACATGTATACTCTGGAGGAAAGAGAAACAGGGGTGATATGATACAGACGTTCAAATATTTGAAAGGTATTAATCCGCAAACGAACCTTTTCCGGAGATGCGAAGGCGGTAGAACGAGAGGACATGAAATGAGATTGAAGTGGGCAGACTCAAGAAAAATGTCAGGAAGTATTTTTTCACGGAGAGAGTGGTGGATGCTTGGAATGCCCTCCCGCGGGAGGTGGTGGAGATGAAAATGGTAACGGAATTCAAAAATGCGTGGAATAAACATAAAGGAATCCTGTTTGGAAGGAAGGGATCCTCAGAAACTTAGCCGAGATTGGGTGGCAGAACCGGGGGGGGGGGGGGGGGGGGGGGGATGGTGGTTGGGAGGTGGGCCTTGTTATGGGCAGACTTCTACGGTCTGTGCCCTGAATATGGCAGAAACAAATCAAGGTCAGGTATACACATAAAGTAGCACATATGAGTTTAAATTGTTGGGCAGACTAGATGGACCGTGCAGGTCTTTTTCTGCCGTCATCTACTATGTTACTATGAATGTGCGTATAGGGTGATACATAGAGGTTACATCTCACCCTTCCAGATGTGCCACATGGGGGGGCTGATGGTACCATCGTGTTTGAAGTGTGGGGACATTCACGGGACCCTGTCTCATATGTTTTGGAGTTGTACAACAATAAAAGTTTTCTGGCGTCATATTAGAGGCTTTTGGGAGGCAGAGTTTAATGTGCGGGTAGTGGGAACAGTGGAACAATTGCTATTGGATGTGCCAGGTGCCTTCAGGGGTTGCAATAAATATGCAGTACTGCTTCTTCATAAAATGTGCCTGATTGCTTGTAAATGTATATTGCAATGTTGGACGTCTCCAGTCCCCCTGGCTTATTGACATTGGAGGAATCGGGTACATCAGCTAGTAATACATCAGCTAGTAACCTGGGAGGCGAGGGAGTCCCGTTCCTTGCCAAAGAAAAGGACAGCCTTCCTGGCCATTTGGGGTCCGTATGTACAGATTTTACACCCATGGGGTCGTAGCATTCTCCTTAATGAAGGTTGATTTCACGGTGGCTCCCCCATTCCTGGGGAGTATCTCAAGTTCCTAGTGGGGTAGGAGGGAGGGTTGGTGGAGGTTAGAGGGGTGGGGTTAAATGGGCAGTATTCATAATGGAGAGGGGTAGTTAGTGGGGTTCCTCAGGGGTCTGTGCTAGGACCGCTGCTTTTTAATATGTTTATAAATGATTTAGAGATGGAAGTAACTAGCGAGGTAATTCAATTTGCTGATGACACAAAGTTATTCAAAGTCGTTAACTCGCGACAGGATTGTGAAAAATTACAGAAGGATCTTACGAGACTGGGAGGCTAAATGGCAGATGACGTTTAATGTGAGCAAGTGCAAGGTGATGCATGTGGGGAAAAAAGAACCCGAATTATAGCTACGTCATGCAAGGTTCCACGTTCGGAGTTACGGACCAAGAAAGGGATCTAGGTGTCATTGTTGATAATACACTGAAACCTTCTGCTCAGTGTGCTGCTGCGGCTCGGAAAGCGAATAGAATGGTGGGTATTATTAAGAAAGGTATGGAAAACAGGTGTGAGGATGTTATAATTCCGTTATATCACTCCATGGTGCAACCGCACCTTGAGTATTGTGTTCAATTCTGGTCACTGCATCTCAAGAAAGATATAGTGGAATTGGAAAAGGTGTAGCAAAGGGCGACTAAAATGATAGTGGGGATGGGACGACTTCCCTTTGAAAAAAGACTAAGGAGGCTAGGGCTTTTCAGCTTGGAGAAGAGACGGCTGAGGGGAGACATGATAGAGATATAAAGTAATGAGTGGAGTGGAACAGGTGGATGTGAAGCGTCTGTTCACGCTTTCCAAAAATACTAGGACTAGGGGGCATGCGATGAAACTACAGTTTAGTAAATTTAAAAGAAATCGGAGAAAACTTTTCTTCACCCAACGCGTAATTAAACTCTGGAATTCGTTGCTGGAGAACGTGGTGAAGGCGGTTAGCTTGGCAGAGTTTAAAAGTGGGTTAGATGGTTTCCTAATGGACAAGTCCATAAACCGCTACTAAATGGACTTGGGAAAAATCCACAATTCCGGGAATAACATGTATAGAATGTTTGTACGTTTGGGAAGCTTGCCAGGTGCCCTTGGCCTGGATTGGCCGCTGTCGTAGACAGGATGCTGGACTTGATGGACCCTTGGTCTTTTCTTAGTGTGGCATTACTTATTTACTTATGTATGTTTTAGGGGTGGTTGGGAGGGTTAGGGAGGGGAGATAAGGGGGGGGGGGTAATGGTTCAGTGGAGCATTTGTTACGGGTGTTTAGGGATAGCTGTATTCCAATTGATTAAACACCAATTGGTTTATTTTTTTGCTCCTAATCAGAGTGGTGTTTGACAGTTATAGTGCAGTTATTGGTTCCTAACACTTGTCTTTATTACCTGTTGGGAAGTTAAAGTATTAGAGTTAAAAGTTGATGACGGTGGACAATATTTCTGTTTATAATGACTGTCGGAAGATGTACTGTGGTTTGTGTCAATAAAAATTATTGAACCATAAAATGAATTTGTTGCCCAGATTATTATTTTTGTTTCAGTCTCTTCCTATATTGGTCACGAGGGTGGAGCTGGTATGCCTGCAAGGAGAGATTTCGAGTTTTGTGTGGGGGCGACGACAGGCGAGGCTATCTAGGAAGGTGATGTGGGGGCCTGTAGAATGCCCAATTTAATTTGGTATTCCCTATCATCAAGCTGATCAATCCATAGACTGGTGGGTTGTGTCAATCTACCAGCAGGTGGAGATAGAGAGCAATCTTTAGCCTCCCTATATGTGGTCATGTGCTGCCGGAAATTCCTCAGTATGTTCTCTATCTAGCAGGTGTGTGGTCACACAGCAGCAGCTCTGGCTAGGTCTCTAAGCCTAATTGTTTAGGTTTTGTTGAGTACCTGGGGTTGAGGGCTCTTCGTGAGGAAGTGCAAACCTGGTTGTACCAGGTCCCTCCTTTTCTCCCCCCTCCCGCTGGCTCCGTTTAAAAAAAAACAAAAAACAGAAAAATAGACGTCCTTGGTTGCAGCTACTCACTGGGACTCCAAATCGTTGCAGCTCGGAGTGAGAAGAAGGTAATTTTACCTTTTCCTAGCGGGCAGGGGGTTCCCCGAACGGTCTCCACGTGGCTATGGCGTCGGATGGCAAGGGCGCGAAAAGACACTCCCCGGACCGCGTGCGCGCGTTTAGCGGGGGGTTCAAAGGCAGAGACGCCTTTCTTGGGCGCGTTTTTGGAATCGGAAGAGTTCCCCGGGTTTTCCTCCAGTGCGGCGGTTTTTCCCGCCTTAGGCGCCCATCCCCTGCTGGCCGCCCTCCCGGTTGTGGCCGGCCACACTGCTCGGTTGGCTCCTTCCTGGATGGCCCTTGAGGTGGGAGACGTTAATGGTATGGTCGCCCTTGACTCGGGCGACGGTATAAATTCGGCGAAATTAAAGCGCCATTCCTCCCGCGCGGCTCCTTCGCGGAGTGTTGCGGCGGACACCATTTTAGATGCGCAGCGCGTCTCTCCCCCGCTCTTGGGAGCGCAGGTTGCGAGTGCCTCTAGGGCCGTGGCCCAGGCTGCAGAAGTGCACAGACAGTGGTTTCTCCCCTGAGTTTATTTTACTGCTGCATCAGGCTTTCCTTATGCAAAACGCTGCCCCTGCTCCTCTGTCTGATAAGGGTGATGAGGCATCCATGATCAAGCGCCCTCGGGTGGATCTCCAGGCCCTAGGGGACTTGGTCTCCTCTGATGTGGATGAGGGCAGCGTATCTGAGTTCTCCCAAAGGTCCTTAGGGGATTCTGTGGAGGAGACTGATCCCCGCTCGGATGGAGCGGATGACCCCTCTGCAGCGCGGCTTTTTCGCTCAGAGGATTTGCCCAACCTGTTAGTGCAGCCAATGAGCATTCTGAAAATTTCCTCTCCGGAGGAAGGCCCTCTCTCAGCCTCAGCTGGCTCTGCCATTATGCTGGGAACTAAGCGCCCGCTCAGAACCTTCCACGTTCATGAAGCCATGTAGACTTTAATTTTGGCTCAATGGGATGCTCCTGAAGCGAGCCTTAAGG
This sequence comes from Microcaecilia unicolor, assembly GCF_901765095.1. Classification (NCBI taxonomy): domain Eukaryota; kingdom Metazoa; phylum Chordata; class Amphibia; order Gymnophiona; family Siphonopidae; genus Microcaecilia; species Microcaecilia unicolor. The sequence goes on along the minus strand of NC_044034.1, from coordinate 189,037,810 downwards.
TAGCCAGAGCCATGTCCCGTTTGTTCCCTCTGCCTGAGGGTGAACGGGAGGCCTTTCTCTGGCCTACAGTAGACTCTTTAATCACTGCGGTGACTAAGAAGACAGCTCTGCCGGTGGAAGGTGGCACTGCCCTGAAGGACTCTCAGGACAGGAGATTGGAGGCGTCCTTAAGGTCGGCCTTTGAGGCGGCAGCCCTGAGCTTGCAAGCCTCGGTTTGCGGCTCCTATGTGGCCAGGGCATGCCTGACCTTTTTGCAGCGGGTTTCCCCCTCGGATTCTTCCTTGAGGGCGGACTGGCCGGCCCTGGAGTCGGGCCTGGCCTACTTGGCGGACTTGCTGTATGATGTCTTGAGAGCCTCGGCTAAAGGTATGGCTCAGACAGTTTCTGCCCGGCGGTGGCTGTGGCTTAAGCACTGGTCGGCTGACCATGCCTCAAAATCACGCCTAGCCAAGTTGCCTTTTAAAGGCAAGCTGCTCTTTGGGGACGAGCTGGACAAGATCGTGACCGAGTTCGGTACATCTAAGGGCAAGAGGTTGCTGGAGGTCAGGACAGGCCGGCAGTGCTCGCCCTGGTCCCTCAAAGGGCCGATATCAGGAAGCCCGTCGGTATCGCCCGGGAAAGTCGGCCTCCTCTTCCTCCTCTTCTTTCAAGCGGAACTTCTCCCCCAAGCAGCATTCCTTTTGCAGGGACCGCCGTCCCGGAGGTTCTTCCTCCGGCCCTCCCCCAGGGTCTCGTACCCAATGACGGGGCCCTGGTCCATGCCCCAGAGCAGATCAGAGGACGGCTATCCTCGTTTCTGGGCGAGTGGACCATGGTAACTTCAGACGCTTGGGTTCTGGAAGTCATCAGAGACGGCTACAAACTAGAGTTCTGCCGACCCCTAAGAGACGGATTCGTAAACTCTCCCTGCAAGTCTCCAGTCAAAGCGGCGGCAGTACAGCAGACTTTGGACAACCTGCTCCGCCTTTGTGCAGTGCTTCCAGTGCCAGTAGATCAACTTGGCAAGGGACGTTACTCCATTTACTTCGTGGTGCCAAAGAAGGGAGGTGCTGTGCGGCCTATCCTCGACCTCAAAGGAGTCAATCGGGCCTTAAAGATACGGCACTTCCGGATGGAGACTCTCCGCTCCGTAATAGCTGCCATGAAAAAGGGAGAATTCCTGGCATTCCTGGCCATCAAGGAAGCTTACCTACATATTCCCATCTGGCCGCCTCATCAGCGCTTTCTGCGCTTTCCGGTACTGGGCCGACACTTCCAGTTCAGAGCCCTCCCGTTCAGGTTGGCTACGGCTCCGCGGACCTTCTCCAAACTAATGGTTGTCATCGCGGCTTACCTCCACAAGGAGGGAGTGCAAGTCCATCCCTATCTGGACGACTGGCTGATCGAGCCTCTTCCTATGCGGAGTGCGGGAGAGCTACAGACAGGGTCATTGCTCTTCTGAGCTCCCTGGGATGGATTATCAACTGGGAGAAAAGCCAGCTGCGCCCGACTCAGTCCCTGGAGTATCTGGGAGTTTGATTCAACACCCAAGTGGGCAGAGTGTTCCTGCCGGACAACCGGAGCGTCAAGCTTCGGACCCAGGTGGACCAGTTCCCTGCCTCCTCTACTCTTCGGGCTTGGGACTGTGTGCAGCTGTTGGGCTCCAAGACGGCCACGATGGAAGTGCCCTGGGCCAGGGCTCATATGAGACCACTACAGCACTCTCTTCTGCGGCGGTGGACACCAGTCTCGGAGGATTACGCTGTATGCCTTCCTTTGGATCCAGCGACGCGAAAGGCGCTGAGTTGGTGGCTGAGGCCAGACAAGCTGTCCGCAGGAATGCCTCTTACGACCCTGGAGTGGGTTGTTGTCACGACGGACGCCTGCTTGACGGGCTGGGGAGCCCACTGCCTGGGACGGACAGCGCAGGGGTTCTGGTCTCCTGCAGAGACGAAATGGTCCATCAACCTCCTGGAACTCCAAGCCATTCGGTTGGCGCTTCTAGAGTTTCTCCCGGTACTGGTGCTGAGGCCTGTGCGGGTCCTGTCGGACAATGCCACGGCTGTGGCCTATGTCAATCGCCAGGGAGGTACCAGGAGCACTCCTCTATCCAAGGAGGCCATGAAGCTATGCCTGTGGGCGGAAGCGAATCTGGAACAGCTGTCGGCGTCCCACATTGCGGGAGTCATGAATGTCAAGACGGACTTTCTCAGTCGCCATACCTTGGATCCCGGAGAGTAGCAACTGTCGGCTCAGGCATTCTTGGACATCACGAAGCTCTGGGGCCGGCCGAGCCTGGATCTGATGGCGTCCTCGGCCAATTGCCAAGTGCTGCGTTTTTTTCAGCAGAGGACAGGACCCTCGATCTCTAGGAGTCGATGCTCTTCTCCAGCAGTTGCTGGCACAGGAGCTTCTCTACGTGTTCCTGCCCTGGCCCATGATGGGCAGGGTGCTAGGCTGGGTGGCAAAGCATCCGGGCCGGGTGATCCTGGTGGGTCTGGATTGGCCCAGACGTCCCTGGTATGCGGACTTAATCAGACTCTCGGTGGACGGCCCTCTGCGGCTGCCAGCGGAGCAGGGCCTCTTGCATCAGGGTCCCGTGATGATGAAGGATCCCTCCCCCTTTGGTCTTATGGCCTGGCTCTTGAGCGGAAGCGGCTGAGGAAGAAGGGCTTCTCAGACAAGGTCATCGCCACTATGCTGAGAGCGAGGAAGTGCTCTACTTCTACCACTTACGCCAGGGTTTGGCGAACCTTTGCATCGTGGTGCGAGGCAGGCTCTGCATCGCCCTTCACTGCTCTAATATCTTCAGTGTTGGCGTTCCTGCAAGAGGGACTGGAGAAAGGCCTGTCGCTCAGTTCACTGAAAGTCCAGGTGGCGGCTCTAGCTTGCTTCAGGACTTGTCTGAAGGGAGCTTCCCTGGCTTCACAGCCAGATGTGGTGAACTTTCTCAAAGGAGTTAATCACCTACGCCCTCCTCTGCACTCGATAGTGCCTACGTGGAACCTTAATCTGGTGCTACGGGCCTTGCAGAAGCCGCCCTTCGAGCCCTTGCCAAGGGCATCGCTGAAGGACCTGACGTTGAAAGCGGTCTTCCTGGTGGCTATCACCTCAGCCAAAAGAGTTTCCGAGCTCCAGGCGCTCTCATGTAGAGAGCCGTTCCTGCGATTCACTGAGGCAGGAGTGTCGATTCGCCCAGTGCCTTCCTTCCTGCCCAAGGTTGTTTCTCGATTCCATGTGAATCAGCAGCTCTGTCTCCCATCCTTTCGTAGGGAGGATTACCCAGAGGAGTACCCTGCGCTCAAATACCTGGATGTTAGATGGGTCATCATCAGATACTTGGAAGTGACCAATGGTTTCCGGAAGTCGGATCACCTGCTCGTGCTGTTCGCAGGCCCTCGTAAGGGCCTGCAGGCCTCTAAGCCTACGGTGGCACGTTGGGTCAAGTAGACGATCGCGGCAGCTTATGTGGCGGCAGGGAAGATTCCGCCTATTCAGCTGAAGGCGCACACTACTAGTGCACAAACAGCCTCGATGGCAGAGTCCAGATCTGTCTCCTTGGAAGAGATTTGCAGAGCGGCTACTTGGTCGTCGGCTCATACCTTCTCACGACATTACCGCTTGGATGTGGCTGCTCGGGCCGAGGCCCAGTTTGGGGCTTCAGTGTTGCGTTCAGGGATTTCCATGTCCCGCCCTGGGTGAGTACTGCTTCGGTACATCCCACCAGTCTATGGATTGATCGGCTTGATGATAGGGAAGGTAAAATTATGTATCATACCTGATAATTTTCTTTCCCTTAATCATAGCAGATCAATCCATAGCCCCTCCCAGATACCTGTGTTGTTTGTGTTCTGGTTATATTTCAGGTTCAAGTTCTGTCTTCAGTTCCTGTTCACGAGGACTTCATGTTCAAGTTCTTCCCATTGAAGTTTCTTCGAGTTGAGACGATTTTGTGTTACAGTGAGCTGCTGCTTCCTCTCCCCCCGTTTCGGCGGGTTGAAAAATTATAAGCGTTCAAAGTTGGTATAAAAAGCATTTTTGCCCATATTGGGCTATCTTTGATGCCCTTGATCTCCAGTGGGACAGCTTCAATATTCTTTCTTTTAGCACCATTAGAAAGAGCAGATTTCCTTCTATCAGAATATGTAGTTTTCAATTTGGAGTCTCTCCATATAAGGATTGCAAAAAAAGTGTTTTTTGGCCAGTATTGTTGAATGATAGATGAAACTGATATAGGGCCCATCGATGTTTCTAATTGCTGTATAAGTCACTCAGTTGCTTTAAGCATGCGTTGGTCCATGGTGGCTACGCCACTACCAATTCAATAGGAAGTGGCAACCTCATCGCCAAGAGTTCACGCCCGATAGCCAGGCAAGTCCAGCCACTTGGCACAGGTTCCCAAGCCTGAAGGTGGGCATCTTACTTGAGGTTCCCAAGCCTCATTTGGTTGTCTTTGCCTAGTTTCTCAAGCCTAATGGGGGTGTCTTAATGGTTCCCAAGTAAAACCTCAGTGCTGAAGTGACAAGAATTTTTCACTGATAAGTTTCACTGCTGTTTCTGGAAATGTATACTGTCGTCCAAGTGCTGTAGTTGCTGGTACTGGAAGAACTGCTAGAATATGCTGTTCAGAAATCCAACAAGAATCTCTTCTGCTAGGCCAATGAAATGATTGTGCAGGCCCGCATGGATGAATAAAGTTGACCAAGGCATCATGTTCTTCAAATGATGTGTCACAGACATTGCCAATCCACCATTTGTTGTCATAAACACAGGCAACATACTGCCCAGGCTGAAGTTGAGACACATTTATGCCAGGTACACTCACTGGGTCATCTGACTGACAAAGTTTGACAACAAATGAGGAGGAATCATTTGACACTCTACTGACTGAAATTTGGTTCAAGTCAATGGGAATAAATTGGTGATTTTCACGAGTTCCAGCAACTGTGGAAGCTTTACTGAATCTTTCCTCTTGTGCAGATCTTGAAGATTCAATTTCATCCTTGGAAACAAAAATGAACTTGATTTTATTTATTTTTTGATCACAAAATTCAAACAAGCCTTGTGCTGTGAGAATTTGTCTATTTTTAGGTCGTTGCAAACTAGCCTGAGCAGCTAGTCGCTTTGTTGTACCACCTATGGCATCACATGGTGACTTGCCATGGCTTGTGCCAAAGCAATTCCACTGTGCACTTATTCCAAATTCTGTTTGATGATAGCACAAGTTGGCAAAGTTTTTGAAGTTCTTGTATTGTGCAGCTGAGCCATCACTAAAGTATGTTACATATTTTATTTCTCCAATTTTGCTTTTCAAGAACGCGATTAATTTTTCCAAGAATGCATGTACAGCAACTGCATCATGCCGCAAGCTGTCACTTATTATGCAAACACTTATGCACTGAATTTCACTTGAAGCATCACGGAAGTACACAACAAATGGATGCAGTGTAGCTTGACTGTTTTCCCAGTGGAAACCTTGAACAGCATCTTGGACAATAAAGGAGTAGTTTTCAGCAAAGTCCAAGAGAACAACAATTTCACAAGGATTTAGGTTTTCTTTAACAGTTTTTAAGTATTGTGTCTGATGTTTGGAAATGTAATGGTGAATTGACAGGTTTGAAACTTTCAATGCAAGCTCAGATACAAAATCATCAACATACATCTGTTTGGTCTCCAGTGTGGTGCGATCTGTGTGAACCCACTGCTTAAACTCGATTGTTTCACCTGGGTCAGCATCACTGAACACTTCTGTCAGGTAATTTTCAAGCACATCTTTACCTGGACATATTTCACACCTGTGAAGCATGCATTCTTTTGCATTCCAAATTGCACACAGTTTTAGCCATCAGTGCTTTGTAATCTTCGTTCAGCAGATGGCTTCCAGCAAGCATAAGCTTCACATTTTGATGAATGACACACAAACACACTGAATGCATACCAGATGAGCCAACAGTGACACACCATTTTGGCCTTAGCTCACAAAATTTGGAAAAACCCACTTCTGGCCCATTTCGAGTACGATATGCAACATACATTTCTTTTAGATTGCTAAGCAGCAAGCGCTTTTGCATTTGAATTTTTTCAGTGCCAGTTCTGACAGAGACAAAATCTTTTTTCCCTGGGCACAGTCTACTGAATTCATCATCTTCAAAAAAGCCAAGAATTTTTTTTTCTGTTTCTTCTGGTAAAACTTTACCTTTCTTCTTGTCTGGTTTTGCCAGAATTCCACAAACTGATTTCAGATTTCTTGCTTTTTTAACCATTCTAGTTGAAACCATGAATTCTGAGGCAGTTCTTTCAATAGACCAGCTTTTTGGTGCTAAAGTTAGTATTTGCAGTTTTTCTGCATGATTTGCTGAAACTTGGACTTTGTTTTTCAACTCGTTTAGCAGATCATCATAATCAGAACATTTGTCACATTTCTGACTGGTAGAAGGTTGAGTTTCAAACTCATTTAGGTCTAAGCCACCAGCAACTGCAAGATGATGACTCAAAGTATTTTGCACTCGCCTGATTTTGCGCTTGGTGTAGCCTCGTACATCACGCTTGCTGACTTTTTTGAACTTTAATGGAGAAATACCAAGAGATGTCAAACTTGTGTTCAACTTGCCAGAAATGTCACTGTGTTCATCATCTGCTGTTGATGATGATGATAAAGAATCAGCAGCTCTGTTACTGACGTCTTTTCGACAAGATGGACATAGTTTCTGACCCGGCACAAATATTTTGCTTGTTAAGACCTTTAGCTGGGCTGCTAGTGTGTCATCCAGCACTCTTAAGCCCATTTTTGCATTATGACCACCTTTGGAAAATGGGTTACAGCAGGTTCTTTGCAAAAATTCAAACTTTTTCAATAGTAAGGATTCATGATGAAGGCAAATAGTTGATCCAGCATCGAAAAGTTGACCAGAACGCTCTTGTAACAACTTCTGTTGATCAGGCAGAAGCTCTTCAATTAATTTCAAACCTTTATTTTTATTGTATGTCAGTAAATGACACTCTGATGTGCTTGAACAGCCAACTGAGCAAAGTGGAAATTCATCTGATCTTTCTGGATCCATTGATGACCGACCATTAGCATCAGTTCAACAAACGCATTTATTCTTGCAATCAGGTTTTCAATGGGTAAAATTTTACTTCAGTCTAAAGTGATTAATATCTTCATTTGTGGCATTTAATTCAATATAAATGAGCCTGTCGGTGCAGGTGCGAGTTTCTTCAACAAGAAGTATGTATACAATGGTTTCCACCCTGTTTTTTAGTTTACTTGAACACTGTATTATAACATAATGTTTAAAGAAAACTTCTTTAGCCAGTTAGACTTGGCCAATTATGATTGGTGAACCCTGTTGCAAGGCAGAATTGTTTGTTTCATTGCCCAATTGTATGCTTCTGGTACCTCTTGGCTCCTGAGTGTCTGTTGCTAGGCTTACTTTGATGCCTACAGTTCACTAAGAGGTCAAACTGTAGCAAGGGTGAAGAAACACCAGCAACAGACACTCAGACGCCTTGCAACAGGGTCCACCAATCATAATTGGCCAAGTTGGTCATCCTAACTGACTGCAGTTTTCTTTAAACCTGTTATGAAACCTGGCCTCATCCTTCCACATCCTAAAAAACATTCCTGTTTTTTAGTTTTCTTGAATACAGTTTTATAACATAATGTGTTCTTAATTTAAAAAAACTGGTGCTTTTTGAAAGAAGAATCACTTTTACTACACTTGTATCAAGGGTGTAGTGAAGAAATCACAGGCTGCTGCCCGCAAACATTTGAGGGCATTTTTGCAATCCTTATATGAAGAGACTCCAAAATGAAAACTACATATTCTGATAGAAGGAAATCTGCTCTTTCTAATGGTGCTAAAAGAAAGAATATTGAAGCTGTCCCACTGGAGATCAAGGGCATCAAAGATAGCCCAATATGGGCAAAAATGCTTTTTATACCAACTTTGAACGCTTATAATTTTTCAACCACTTGAAGGAAAGTGCTGCAAATTGGAAGGCCTCATTACAGCCGTACATTTAGTACACCTACCAAAAATCAACCTGAAAGGCCAACTAGTTTAGAAACTACAGCAGCCTCAACATCGCTGTAAATTGGTTTTTGCAGTTTTTGTGGCAAAGTTTGAGCCTAAACCATTCAAAAAGTAAGAGGACTAGGAACATGGGGTTTTGCCAGTTCATTAAGCCCTAAAAGTAGTGCAGGTTCTCCAAATATCCCCCTTGTATTACTAAAACTTCCAGTTTTACAGCTTCTGGAAGTTGGCCCAAAATGTCATTTTTGCTCAGGCAACATTTTGTAACCCTTTACTTGAGGTCCCCTAGAACCTCCAATTTTTAGTCTTTTGAACTAAAATTTTGCACAGCTTAGTTTTTTTATCATAAAGAAACTATGTACCAAATTTCATCAAAATCTGAGATGGTGAGGTGGGGACCCCTGGTCCACTTGACACGGAATGACTCATAAACCAGTTCCCCCCGCATCGGCGGGTGTGGTTTCCCACCCACCGCCCCGGCGGTGGTGCGCTGGAATATTTCCCCTTCCCCGCTTCGGCAGTGGTGAGCTCGGCAGAGTGTCCCTTTGTGGGTGTAATTCTTTAAGTGCTGAGTCCTGCGGATGGAGCTTTGATATCGACCTACTGCGGAATTTCCGGCAGCACATGACCACATATAGGGAGGCAAAAGATTGCTCTCTATCTCCACCTGCTGGTAGATTGACACAACCCACCAGTCTATGGATTGATCGGCTATGATTAAGGGAAAGAAAATTATCAGGTATGATACATAATTTTACCTTACTGGGCAGCCCAATTAAAGATCATATCAGAATGGAGTAAGGGAGTGGGATCACCCACGACAGTGCTAGACCAAACTTTTATACAGAGTTACACAATAGAGGGGGCACTATGGGCTACACTTTCTGTGAGAGAGTATAAACAATTATTGTGTAATCCATTTATATCACATTTGTTGTCCTTATGGGGAGGGCTGAAATATAGGCTTCGGGGCTCCCGTGCTCCCTCGTGTTTTGCGCTTATCACCCAGGAGCCTGATTTTCCTGCTAGCTCCCAAGGGACAATTTTTGCAGCGTGGGCCCCGAGTGGCCTTGATAGATTACGGGATTTTTTTTAGATGTGGGTGATATACGCCCCTTTGAGGAACTGCGGGACTCCCATGGATTGACAGCACCAAATTTCTATGCCTATTTACAGGATAAACATATTTCCAGCCAGGGGTGGTTACACCGGAATCCTGCTGATATTGAACACCTAAAAAACTTGTGGGCATCTGTGGGCAAGTTGAGAGGGACAATAACTCATTTCTATAGGTTCCTCAGGAGGCACGATTTTGTGAAACTGTCTTACATGTTAACCTGGGAGAGAGATCTGGGGGAAGAACTGAGTGTAGCGGAATGGAAAAAGGTATGTCAGGAGGTGAAAAAAGCATCTATATGTGTTCAATAAAAGAAAATGCTTTTAAAGTGTTAAGCAGGTGGTATTATACTATTGACCGGATAAAAATTTATGTTTCCTACTGCTAATGACCAATGTTGGAGATGTTGGCTTGACACAGGAACCTTTTTTCATATATGGTAGACTTGCCAACCTTTGCAGCACTTTTGGCAAGCTATAACTACTACTACTACTACTATTTAACATTTCTAGAGCGCTACTAGGGTTACTTAGCGCTGTACAGATTAACAAAAAAGGATAGTCCCTGCTCCATGGAGCTTACAATCTAATGGGTGAAATGTCAAGTAGGGGCAGTCTAGATTTCCTGAATAGAGGTATGATGGTTAGGTGCCGAAGGCGACATTGAAGAGGTGGGCTGTGAGCAAGGCTTTGAAGATGAGCAGGGAGGGGTCCTGGCCTATGGGCTCCGGGAGTTTATCCCAAGCATGGGGTGAGGCGAGGCAGAAAGGGCAGAGCCTGGAGTTGGCGGTGGTGGAGAAGGGTACTGACAGGAGGGATTTGTCTTGAGAGCAGAGGTTACGGGTAGGAATGTAAGGGGAGATGAGGGTAGAGAGGTAGGGAGGGGCTGTAGATCGAGTGCATTTGTAGGTTAAAAGGAGAAGCTTAAACTGTCTGCGGTACCTGATCGGAAGCCAGTGAAGTGACTTGAGGAGAGGGGTGATATGAGTGTACCGGTTCAGGCAGAAGATAAGACGTGCAGCAGAGTTTTGAACGGACTGAAGGGGGGGATAGATGGCAAAGTGGGAGGCTAGTGAGGAGTAGGTTGCAGTAGTTAAGGCGAGAGGTAATGAGGGAGTGGATGAGAGTTCGGGTGGTGTGCTCAGACAGGAAGGGGCAAATTTTGCTGATGTTATAGAGGAAGAAGCGACAGGTCTTGGCTATCTGCTGGATGTGCACATAGAAGGAGTGGGAGGAGTCAGATGAGACGGGGACGATGAGGGTATTATCAACAGAGATAGAGAGTGGAGGGAGAGGTGAAGTGGGTTTGGGAGGGAAGACAATAAGCTCGGTCTTGGCCATGTTCAGTTTCAAGTGGCAGTTGGACATCCAGGTCGCAATGTCGGCTGAGCAGGCCGATACTTTAGCCTGGGTTTCTGCAGTGATGTCTGGTGTGGAGAGATAAAGCTGGGTGTCATCAGCATAAAGATGATATTGGAACCCATGGGAGGAGATTAGGGAACCCAGGGGGGAGGTGTAAATTGAGAAAAGAAGGGATCCAAGGTCGAATCCCTGAGGAACTCCAACAGAGAGCGGGATGGGGTGGAGGAAGAACCCTGAGAATGTACTCTGAAGGTACGGTGGGAGAGATAAGAGGAGAACCAGGAGAGGACAGAGCCCTGGAACCCAAGTGATGACAGTGTGGCGAGAAGTAAATTGTGATTGACAGTGTCAAAAGCGGCGGATAGGTCGAGGAGGATAAGGATGAAGTAGTGACCTTTGGATTTGGCAAGGAACAGGTCATTGCAGTCTTTAGTGCCGTTTCCGTCGAGTGTAGGGGGCGAAAGCTGGATTGAAGCAAATCGAGGATGGCATGAGAGGAGAGAAAATCAAGGCAACGGCTGTGAACGGCGCGTTCAAGTATCTTGGAGAGGAAGGGTAGGAGGGAAATGGGGCGGTAGTTGGAGGGACAGGTAGGGTCAAGTGATGGTTTTTTGATGATGGTTTTTTGAGGAGTGGTGTGACTACTGCATGCTTGAAGGTGTCAGGGACAGTTGCAGTGGAGAGAGAGAGGTTGAGGATATGACAGATGGGGGGGGGGGTGACAGTAGGGGGTGATGGTGTTAAGTAAGTTGGTGGGGATGGGGTCTGAGGAACAGGTGGTGCATTTCGAAGAGGAGAGAAGATAGGCGGTTTCCTCTTCAGTGATATCGGGAAAAGAGGAGAAGGAGGCCTGGGTTGGTTGGTTGAGGGAGTTTGTTATAGGGTGAGGAGGAGGAGAAGATGGTTTGGTGGTGAATTCGAGGTTGATTTTCTGCAGCTTGTCGCGAAAGTAGTCCGCCAGTGATTGGGGAGAGAGTGAGGGGGGTGGGAGCGGAGGGCACTTTGAGGAGGGAGTTAAGGGTGGCGAAGAGACGATGGGGGTTAGAGGTGAGGGAGTTAGTCAATTGGGTGTAATAGTCCTGTTTGGCGAGGAATTGGGAGGACTGGAAAGAGGATAACATGAATTTATAATGAATGAAATCGGTATGGGTGCGAGATTTCCTCCAGAGGCGTTCAGCCGATCGGGCGCAGGAGCGAAGGTATCGGGTGCAAGGGGTCAGCCAGGGCTGGGGATTAGTACGCCTTATGGGACGGGAGATGGACGGTGCAAGGGCGTCGAGAGTAGAGGAGAGGGTGGCATTGTAAGTGGAGACAGCCTTGTCGACATGATGGAAGGGAGGAGATCAGAGATACTAGAGGATAAGGTGGGAGGGTCGACCGCCTGGAGATTCCTAGAAGTAGTGGTTAGTATTGGGTGGGACTGAGGGGGAGGGTGATGAAGTGTGAAGGTGATCAGGTGATGGTCAGAGAGAGGAAGAGCTGAGGCGCAGAAATTGGAGGGTGAGCAGGTAGAAGAGAGGACGAGGTGAAGACAGTGGCCAGATTGGTGAGTAAGGGTGGTGGAGCGCAGTTGGAGGTTGAAGGAGGAGGGTAGAGTGAGGAATTGAGAAGCGTATGAGTCGGAAGGGTTATCAGTGTGTATGTTAAAATCACCAAGGATGGGGATGAGGGCTCAAGAAAGACGGAGAGCCAGGCATCGAAGTCGGTAAGGAAGGAAGGGAGGGACTTATCAGGGGGGCGGTAAATGACTGCAACTCTGAGTGGCAGCGGGTAGAATAGACGGCTGGAGTGGACTTCGAAGGATGAGAAACAGTAGGGGTGGTGGAGCTCAGTTGGAGGTTGAAGGAGGAGGTTAGAGTGAGGAACTGAGAAGTGTAAGAGTCGGATAGGTTATCAGTGTGTATGTTAAAGTCTCCAAGAATGAGGGATGGGGATGAGGGCTCGAGAAAAACGGAGAGCCAGGCATCGAAGTTGGTGAGGAAGGAAGAGAGGGACTTAGGGGGGCGGTAAATGACTGCAACTCTGAGTGGCAGCGGGTAGAATAGACGGCTGGAGTGGACTTCGAAGGATGAGAAACAGTGAGACTGTGGTAGGAGGAGAGGTTGAAAACTGCAGGAGGGCAAAATAGTAGCCCGGCGCCGCCACCGCGGCCAACTGGGCGGGGAGAATGGGAGAAAAGATAACCACCGTGGCATAGGGCCGCGACTGCGGCAGAGTCGTCAGGGGTGAGCCAGTTTTCAGTTAGGGCGAGCAGTTGAAGGGAACGGGAGATGAAGAGATAATGGGTGAAGGAAAGTTTGTTGCAGACCGAGCGTGCATTCCACAGGGCACACGAGAAGGGGAGGGAGGAGGGGGGGAAGAGGGGAATAGAGATGAGATTGGAGGTATCGCGGAAACGTTTGCATGGATGAAGCGAGGATTAGGACAGGTGTGGGGGACCTGGGTTGGGATTGATGTCTCCCGCGGATAGCAGGAGAAGGAGCAAGAGAGTGCGGAGGAGGGTGGCGGAGGTAGGGCGACAAAGACGGCGAAGACGGGGTGCGCTTAGGAGGAATGGGGAGGGGTTCATGGCAGGAAGGAGGTGTTTAAGATTGAGAGCTAGGAAGGAGGAGGAGGACAGTAGAGATGGTGAGGTGGGCGACGGGGTTGGGTAGGGTATTGGAGTAGTGAGCAGGACGGGAGAGGACATGGATGGGCAGTGAGTGTGCGGTATGCGGTGGTGGTGGGGGGGGGGGGGGAAATATTGGGGATTGACAGGGCAAGGAAGAAACTGGACGAATGTCTAGCACACTGGACACTCCATTTCCATGCGCCCCTAAATGGTGTCTACTGGGATGGGGCAACCGCAGAAGATCAAAGTGGCAGAGTCGCATTAAACGGGTATGTTTGGCTGCTGCAAAGACACTTATTGCCTCTCACTGGAAACAGAGTGAAGGTCCCACGATACACAGTTGGTTGGTGAAAATAAAACTGATAGCAGAGTTGGAGAAATTAACTGACTGCAGACTAGGGCGATTTGACCCTTCTGTAGATGAATGGACACATTTAGACCAATTAGTAAGTGAACTTTAATGGACGTGGGGGTGGGTTTGGGGGTTCATTGTTTGTATTCAGGATTACAGGAGGGCAAGAGGGGGGTTTTGGGGGGGATTAAAGGGAGTTACAAAAATGGGCTGAAAGAATAGCTAAGAGTTTGGGAGTCATATATTAATATCAGGAGGGCAGATATTGGTGGGTTATTTTGCAGTATTGTAGTGTTGTATATTTCTCCTGATGTACAGTATCACTGTTCTGTGATTTTCAATAAAAATTCAAAGTTAAAAAAAATAAGCACTACATTTTTAGCACACATTTTTTTTTTGTTATATTTGTATCCCGCGCTTTCCCACTCATGGCAGGCTCAATGTGGCTTACATGGGGCAATGGAGGGTTAAGTGACTTGCCCAGAGTCACAAGGAGCTGTGCCTAGAGTCACAAGGAGCTGTGCCTGTGCCTGAAGTGGGAATCAAACTCAGTTCCTCAGTTCCCCAGGACCAAAGTCCACCACCCTAACCACTAGGCCACTCCTCCACACTTTCCTCATGTGATTAGAAAAATATGCTTTAAGTTCCTGATGTGTATCATTCGTTTACTGCATCAGGCATTAAAAATCCATGCTAAAATAGAAATGTGAGCTAAGTTCAGTGTACTTTTTATATGGAGTAGGTACATAAAATACTATAGCTAAGTGAAAAACTGCACTAACTACTACTGTTTTTAAACAGTTGAAGGCTCCCTGATCCCATCGTGGAGACCTTTACCCTTGGGACCTGTGCCATATTTAGTGATACTGATTCAGCTGAAGTCAATAGCCAGGTGGACTTATGCCATTTTGGAAGTGGATGGATAGAAGTGAAGAAGTGGCAGTCAGATGGATAGATAAGCAATAAATGGCTATTTGTTTTTGGGGGGGGGGGGGGGGGAGGGGGGAGGTTGAGTGGAACACCCCTCTAGCTCAGGAATTCCAGGTTTGAGTCTCCAGGGATCTGGGCTTCTTAATTACAAGATAATAATGTGCTTTAAGTTTTAACCTACATTTGAAGTAATTTTCTGCATTTGAAGTAATTCCACATATTTGGTTGGAAAGTTTCAAAACTTAAAGCATTCTTAAAGTTTGCAATGTTTTTCAGCCCTAAATTCAATATTTAAATACAGGAGTAAAATTAGCTCTCAAAAATGTTCACTAATGGCACACTTCAGATTCTCAGAGAAAAAGAGGATGAACACAATAAAGGGGAAGGAGGAAAAATGTTTTATAAATGTCTAGGAAACCTGTTTTGTTAATACGATTTCTATATGCTGTATAAACTGCTATTATATCTTTCAAGTTGGTGGAGAAGACAAGAAAAACATATGACAGTTAAGTGGTATAGTATGTATTTCTGAGGCATTATTCTTGTCAACTACAGTACAAAAGAATTAAAGTATATGTGGGTTGTAACACAAGTAGTTATATAATGCAATTTGTTTTTGATTTGCAACAGTGCCTGAAGTAACAATTAGGATACTGATTTTCCTCAGTGTCCAGGGGCACCAGTCTGCGCTACTGGGTTGTATCTCCTTCCTACCAGCAGGTGGAAGAAGAGAAACTATTTCTTTCAGTGACATTACTGGCTGGTGCTCTCTGGAAAACTCTACCTCCAGCAGAGGGTAGATTGGGTGGGCTGGTGTAATTGATCCCAGGCCTAATTCCCATTCATGCAAGTTAAGGGCCAGGGTCTGATTTAGGCACGAGGTGTAGGCTCATGTATGCTGGCTGGCTGGCTGGTGCTGCAATGCCTGCAAGAGCTGGCAGCTGAGCATAGCTGCTGGTTCCCTCTATCTGCAGTATGATGGGCCATTTCTGATGTCGGAAACAGCCCAGAGGGAGGTTGCCTCAGAGGTGCCCAATGCTACTTCTTCCTCAGCATTGGGACCTGTGATCTCAATGCTTTTGCTGGGATGGAGAGCCACGTTGGTTTCTGCTGCAGTTTCCCTGAAGCAGGAACAGTCTCAGCATCCACTGGGGCTTGAGGGTAGGACTAGATGTCAGTGGTCCTTCCGCTGTCCCAGGGGCCAATTGGCTGCAGCAAGTTGTCCTGCTGGTTAAGCAGGTGCTGTTAGCTGACGCTGTGCTCTCCTTTGTCAGTAGAGATCCCCTGGCCCAGGGAGGGGCCCATGTGGGAAGCCCTCCTGGAGCCAAGAGGCACAGAAATGACCTAATGTTGGCAGGAGGTTCCTCGATTTTCAGGGGTGGTCAAGAAGAACCAAGGAACCTCTCGAACTTCCAGTTGTTGAGAGACTTCGGGGTCAGATGCTGAGCTCATTCCTTCTCCTCCTTTGGAGTGCTTCCCAATGATCTGCCTTTTTCAGCAGAAAGAGCTTCCCCGTCTCATCGATTTGTCTTCAGAATCTATGTCTCTCCTCAGTATCCTTCTCAGAACCCACTGAGAGGCACCCTATCCTATAGCCCCTCTCCCCCATGTGCCTCCCCCTCTACAAAGTGCTGCCCTTCATAATATTGGACTGGGAGGGTCTGAATGGGGTCCTCCATGGTTCAAAGTTCTAGATAGGCAGTATTCTCTTTCTCTGAAGGAGATGGAGAGGTATTGACAGTTCCCCAGAGTGAATGCTCTGGTCGGTCACAGCTGTGACCAAGAAGACTGCCATCTCATTGGAGGGGGTTTGGCCCTCAAGGAGATGCATGAAAAGAAGGTGGAGCAGTAGCTCCAGTTTGGGGTTCTCTACACTACTACGGGCATTTGGACGACTATATGTGAGGGTTACATGGCGAGGGCCATGTTGTTTTGGTTATAACAGCTACCAGAGTCCCCAGAGGTGGCCTGGTTGGAGCTGAGTCAGACATTCCTGGCAGATGTCCTCATGATTTGGTATGGATAACCTCTCGTTCAGTGGCCTCGATGTTGGTGGCCAGGAGGTGGTTGTGACTTTGCCACTGGGTAGCAGATGCTGTTTCTAAGAAATGACTAAATAAACGCCCTTTCGAAGGTCATTTGCTCTTTAGGAATGATTTAGAAAAGCTGGTCAGGGTCCTGGGGGAAGCTTGCCCTCTCAGGCCCTCTGATTTGCGTCACAAGAGTCTCTTTGCGCTTCGATTGGTAAGTCCTGCCCTAGGGGAGGAGGCCATTTTCACACAGATTGATGGCCATCCAGCTCCTCCAGGTCACAACACACCCTTTAAGTTGGGGTTCTTTCATGGTCCCAAGAGGACAGGATAGTCAGGTGGGTACCCAGATCTGCCAGGAGGCCCAGAAGTTCCCAATGAAAGTAATCTAGTCCCTTTGCTGGCTCAGATAGGGGGGGCTGATTGGCCGTCTTCAGCCACAGGTAGATTCACATCACCTCAGATGAGTAGGTTCTCAAGGTGATCAGTTAGGGCTACTCCCTATAGAGTTTGTCAGGTTCTTAACATCTTTATGGTCTTACCTCTGTGGGTTGGCTGCAAAGCACCAGGCTGTCTTTGTCCTGCTCCAACATTTGCTGGCTATGAGCTTAGTACAACCTGTTTTGCTTTCAGAATGAGGTCAAGGCCAGTACTCTATTTATTTCATGGGCCCAAAGAAAAGAGGCTCCTTCTTTCCTTTCTGGCCCATCGTCAACCTAAAAGGGATCAACACCTGTCTCAAGGTTCTGCATGTTAATGTGAAGATGTTGCACCTGGTTATTGCCTTGGTCTACCAGGTGAGTTCCTCTTTTCCTTGAACCTGTTGGAGTCTTACCCACATATTCTTATCATGCCAGACCACTAGCATTTCTTGCTTTTTTTGTGTCCTGTGTTGGCAGTTTCAGTTGTGGGACCTCCCATTCAGTCTGGCGATGCCCCTTGCTTCTTTTCTAAAGTGATAGTGGTGGCAGCAGCTCATGTGTGCTGTAAGAGCATTTGGGTTTACCCTTATCTGGACTACTGGCTCATATGCGCTGACTCTGTAGAGGATTCCAGAATGGTCACAGCTCAGGTGATAAGAGCTGCTGGAACATCTGGGGCTCATAGAGATTGATGGCTCTTGCTGTGGTTAACTAATTCAGAATCCAAAGTACCTGGAAGTACAATTCAACTTGGTACGGGGGCAGTATTCTTTTCAGAGCAGCAAATGCATAAGTTGCAGAACCAGGAACACAAACTGAAATATGGAATCTCCATGGGCCTGGGATTATCTTCAGCGCCTGGGTTCCCATTGTGACCACTCTGGAGGTGGTGTCCTAGGTTCGGGCCCACATGTATGCCCTCCAGTCAGACCTGTTGCCGTGGTGAGCACCTTTCTCCTGGCAGAGCTGTTGCTTCCTCTTTCCAGGGATCATGGGCTGTTCATGCAGCGACCAGTCGAAATGGGGATCTGTATCACTTCTAATTTATGGTTTGCTCTTTGAAAGGCAGCGCCTAGTGATATGAAGCTTTTCACCTGCAATCATAGCTACTTTGCTCAAGGCCCACAAATCATCCATTTCTTTAGCTTTTGTACAGGTCTGGGAGGTTTTAGAGGATTGTTTCTTGCAGTGCTCCCTCTTCCTGGGGAGAAAGCCCAGATCCCAGAGGTGCTTAGCATGCTGCTGCAGGGGTTTGACCAGGAGTTGGCACTGAACTCCCCTAATGTTCAGCTGGCAGTTCTCTCCTGTTGGAGGTGAGATACTGAGGGTTTCCCTGATAGCTCATGGGGACATTGTGCACTTTCTGAAGGGAGTCACTCATCTGCAACTCCCTGTTTGACCATCCCTTCCCTCTTGGGATTTGAATTTGGTGCATAATGTGCTTTTGGGAGATCCCTTTGAGCCCCTAAGTGCTGCCTCGCTCAAGGATCTTACATTGAAGATGGTGGCCTTGGTTACAATTGCTTTGGCCTGCTTCAGGCTCCTTTTCGGTGGACTCGGTGCCCATTCACTGTTTCCTGCTTTCTTCTGAAGGTAATTTCTTCTTTCCATGTGAGTCAGAGAGGTCTGTTTGTCTTCCTTATTTTGGATTAGGGAACAGACTTGAGGGCTGAGAGATTCCACAGAGTTTTGCTTCAAAACTTACAGGAGAAGAACACCTTCTGTGTCTGTGATCATTTGTTCATCCTTTTTTCCATGGCCTCTATAACGGCCAGGTGATGTCAAAGGCTTCCATTGCACAATAGATAAAGTCAGCCATCGAGGCTGTCTATATTTGCAGGAACAAGCAGATGCCTTCAGGTCTGAAAGCACACTCAACTTGTGCACAGGCGGCGTCTTGGGTGGAGGCCCGTGCAGCCTTGTCTGAAGATATCTGCAGAGTGGTGACCTGTTCATCCCTCCTTTTTTTTTCTTTTTGGGAAGCTTTATAGGGTGGATGTGCTGGCCAGAGGCCGGTCAGACTTGAGCAGAACAGTCATTTAGGGGGCTTTGTCTTCCCCTGCCCAGCGAGATTCTGTTTGGGTACAACCCACTAGTGCATACTGGTGCAGCTGGATGATAAGTAAGGTGAAATGTAGTCATACCTGTTAATTTTCTTTCCTTTAGTCCTGCTGCACCAGTCTGTGACCTGCCCTGCAATACTTCGGTTTTAGGGGCTCAGAGTTCTCTGCTTCTCTCTCAAGTAATGGTCATTTATTTTTGTGCTGACTGAAACAAACACAAAAAACCCCAAAGAAAAGAATGGAGAATTTAGTGCTGCAGTGGTTAGATGGAACTGTCTGCTACTTTGACAGAAATGTTAAGAAATGTTAAGTCGTAAGCATACTGGAGTTTTCCAGAGAGCACCTGCTCTTATACTAATGACATCACTGGAAGAAATCAGTGGTGCAGTAGGACTAAAAGAAAGGAAATTAACAGGTATGACTAAATGTCACCTTTTTTCAGGCTGTTGACCAATATTTTCCAAACTTAACCAACTGTGGAAGCACCAGGACAGGTTTTCAGGATAGCAACAATGAACATATATGACACATTTGCATGTATCTGGAGACCTGATATATGCAAACTTACGTATGTTCATTATAGATAACTGTGACTGTGGTATCACCAGGACAGGTTTGCGAAGCCTTGCTCAAGGCTGCATTTAGGTTATTTTATTCCTTCACCAATCATTCTTGACCTTTTCTTGCTGCTGGTCTTTTACAGTGAGCTCACCCGTGGAACTGATAATAATGCAGGCACTCTGCTGGGTTCATGATGACTTAAATCAAGTTGACATTGGAAGTTATATCCTGAAAGTCTGTGGTCAGGAGGAAGTTTTACAGAAGTAAGCAGATGAGTCTTATTAACTTTTGTTTTACTTGTAGTTGTTGGTAAATCCATTTAATTATTAAATGCAGGTGATTCAATTTTTAACAGTTAATAGTAATATAAATTTTTAAAACCCTATTTGTGCCAAAAGTAATTCCAGTCTGATCCTGGTTGGATGAATACATTTTGTTTTCTTTATATTCTAAAATGGAATGTTTTAAACATTTTTCTGCAAGGTACTTGCCTCCTAGTCCTTATTATTGGGGCTTCTTAGTAGTAGGTACAGTTATGCAAATCTTTGTCAACAGTTTATAAAATCAAAACTGGGCCAGAATCAAAAAGTACGATAAAACAATTTATCCCTACACCAGATTTAACTATAACATTTTTTCAAGAAATCTTCTCAGTGTTTCACTTCAAGCCTGGGTAAGAGGGGTTAATAACATTCTGGGTTTAACCTGGTGCTTTGATAGAGTTTTGAACTTTGAGTTCAGTCAACCTTTTGGATGTGTTCAGATGCTGGCTTAGTATTCAGTGATTTCAGAATGTACACAGACTTTCCCCATCTGCGTCCATGCCCTTTTGCTAGACTCTACATTGCCTACTTGTCAAATCAATAGTGTCAGGTACTAAGCATCATGCAAATAAGAACAACAAACATACTCTGAAATGACTACATGCAAATGCTAGGAGTCTAAGAAATAAGATGGGAGAGTTGGAATATATTGCACTAAACGAAAAATTGGATATAATAGGCATTACTGAGACCTGGTTGAAGGAGGATAACTGTCATACCGGGGTACAAAGTATATCGTAGTGATAGGGTGGACCGGACTGGTGGAGGGGTAACATTGTATATTAACGAGAGCCTTGACTCAGATAGATTACAAATTCAGCAGGACACAAATCACACCTTTGAATCATTGTGGGTTGAAATTCCATGTATAAAAGGGAAAAAAACGGTGATAGGAGTGTACTACTGTCCGCCTCGCCAGGATGAGCAGGTAGACACAGAAATGATAAAAGAAATCAGAGACGCGAACAAAATGGGCAATGTGATAATAATGGGTGACTTCAATTATCCAAATATAGACTGGGTAAATGTAACATCGGGACACGCTACAGAGATACAATTCCTTGATGAAATCAAGGACAGCTTTATGGAGCAACTGGTGCAGGAGCCGACGAGAGAAGGAAAAATTCTAGACTTGATCCTTAGTGGAACGCATGATCTGGTGAGGGACGTTATGGTACTGGGGCCGCTTGATAACAGTGACCATAATATGATCAGTTTTGATATCGACCTTGAAGTAACTGCACACAGAAAGTCAAATATGTTAGCGTTTAACTTTAAAAAAGGAGACTATGATAAAATGAGAAGAACGGTGAAAAAAAAACTTAGGGGGGCAACTGAGAGAGTAAAAACTGTACAACAGGCGTGGACGTTGTTCAAAAATACCATCCTGGAGGCCCAGGCCATACATATTCCGCGAATTAGAAAAGAAAGACGGAACTCCAAAATACAGCCGGCCTGGTTGAAAAGTGAGGTGAAGGAAGCTATTAGGGCTAAAAGAAACGCCTTCAGAAAATGGAAGAAGGAACCGTCTGAAAATAACAAGAAGCAGCAATAAGGCGTGTCAAAGCAAATGCAAGGCGCAGATAAAGAAGGCCAAGAGGGATTACGAAAAAAAGATAGCATTAGAGGCAAAAAAACATAGTAAAAATTTTTTTCGGTATATTAAAAGCAGGAAGCCGGCAAAAGAATCGGTTGGGCCGCTGGATGACCGAGGGGTAAAAGGGGCGATCAAGGAAGACAAAGACGTAGCGGAGAGACTGAATGAATTATTTGCTTCGGTCTTCACCGAGGAAGATTTGGGTGGGATACCGGTGTCGGAAATGGTATTTCAAGTGGACGAGTCGGAGAAACTTACTGACTTCACGGTAAACCTGGAGGACGTAATGGGGCAGTTCGGCAAACTGAAGAGTAGCAAATCTCCTGGACCGGATGGTATTCATCCTAGAGTACTGATAGAACTGAAAATTGAGCTTGCGGGGCTACTGCTAGTGATATGCAACTTATCCTTAAAATCGAGCGTGGTACCGGAAGATTGGAGGGTGGCCAATGTAATGCCCATTTTTAAAAAAGGCTCCAGGGGAGATCCGGGAAATTATAGACCGGTGAGTCTGACGTCGGTGCCGAGGAAAATGGTAGAGGCTATTATTAAAAACAAAATTACAGAGCACATCCGAGGACATGGATTACTGAGACCGAGTCAGCACGGCTTTTGTGTGGGGAAATCTTGCCTGACCAATTTACTTAAATTCTTTGAAGGCGTAAACAAACATGTGGACAAAGGGGAGCCGGTTGATATTGTGTATCTGGATTTTCAAAAGGCGTTTGACAAGGTACCTCATGAAAGGCTACAGAGGAAATTGGAGGGTCATGGGATAGAAGGAAATGTCTTATTGTGGATTAAAAACTGGTTGAAAGATAGGAAACAGAGAGTGGGGTTAAATGGGCAGTATTCACAATGGAGAAGGGTAGTTAGTGGGGTTCCTCAGGGGTCTGTGCTAGGACCGCTGCTTTTTAATATATTTATAAATGATTTAGAGATGGGAGTAACTAGCGAGGTAATTAAATTTGCTGATGACACAAAGTTATTCAAAGTCGTTAACTCGCGACAGGATTGTGAAAAATTACAAGAGGACCTTACGAGACTGGGAGACTGGGCGGCT
Source organism: Microcaecilia unicolor (assembly GCF_901765095.1). NCBI lineage: Eukaryota > Metazoa > Chordata > Amphibia > Gymnophiona > Siphonopidae > Microcaecilia > Microcaecilia unicolor. Next base: position 189,015,365 of record NC_044034.1, on the reverse strand, counting down.
AAATGGCAGATGACGTTTAATGTGAGCAAGTGCAAGGTGATGCATGTGGGAAAAAAGAACCCGAATTATAGCTAAGGTTCCACGTTAGGAGTTACGGACCAAGAAAGGGATCTGGGTGTCGTCGTCGATAACACGCTGAAACCTTCTGCTCAGTGTGCTGCTGCGGCTAGGAAAGCGAATAGAATGTTGGGTATTATTAGGAAAGGTATGGAAAACAGGTGTGAGGATGTTATAATGCCGTTGTATCGCTCCATGGTGCGACCGCACCTTGAGTATTGTGTTCAATTCTGGTCGCCACATCTCAAGAAAGATATAGTAGAATTGGAAAAGGAGCAGCGAAGGGCGACTAAAATGATAGCGGGGATGGGACGACTTCCCTATGAAGAAAGATTAAGGAGGCTAGGGTTATTCAGCTTGGAGAAGAGACGGCTGAGGGGAGACATGATAGAGGTATATAAAATAATGAGTGGAGTGGAACAAGTGGATGTGAAGCGTCTGTTCATGCTTTCCAAAAATACTAGGACTAGGGGGCAAGTGATTAAACTACAGTGTAGTAAATTTAAAACAAATCCGAGAAAAGTTTTCTTCACCCAACGTGTAATTAAACTCTGGAATTCATTGCCGGAAAATGTGGTGAAGGCAGTTAGCTTAGCAGAGTTTAAAAAGGGGTTGGACGGTTTCCTAAAGGACAAGTCCATAAACCGCTACTAAACGGACTTGGAAAAATCCAAAATCCCAGGAATAACATGTATAGAATGTTTGTACGTTTGGGAAGCTTGCCAGGTGCCCTTGGCCTGGATTGGCCGCTGTCGTGGACAAGATGCTGGGCTCGATGGACCCTTGGTCTTTTCCCAGTATGGCATTACTTATGTACTTATGTTTTTAAAATTTTATTACTGCAATAATTGCTTGCAGCAGAAACAATACATTCCTCAGCGACATAAGTACGTAAGTAATCGCCATGCTGGGACAGACCAAGGGCCCATCGAGCCCAGCACCCTGTCACCGACAGCGGCCAAAAGAACAATTTGTCCCGCCCATCCTAGAAATACTGTATTCCCTCGTCCATTCAATACCATTCTATGGCTTTTTCCTCCAGAAAGCTGTCCAAACCTTTTTTGAAGACCGCTAAGTTAACTGCCTTAACCACCTTTTCTGGCAGTTTAACTATGCATTGAATGAAGAAAAATTTCCTCCGATTAGTTTTAAATTTACCACACTGCAGCTTCATCGCAAGCCCCCTTGTCCTAGTATTTTTGGAAAGCGTAAACAGATGCTTCACATCGACTCGTTCCATTCCACTCATTATCTTATAGACCTCTATCATATCTCCCCTCAGCCCCAGCCTCTTCAGCCTATCCTGATAGGGAAGCCGTCCCATCCCCTGTATCATCTTTGTCGCCCTTCTCTGCACTGTTTCCAATTCCACTATGTCTTTTTTTGAGGTGTGGTGATCAGAATTGAACACACTACTCGAGGTTTGGTCGCACCATGGAGCGATACAATGGCAGAATAATATCCTTATTTTTGTTTTCCATCCCTTTCCTAATGACACATATATAAGTACATAAGTAATGCCACACTGGGAAAAGACCAAGGGTCCATCGAGCCCAGCATCCTGTCCACGACAGTGGCCAATCCAGGCCAAGGGCACCTGGCAAGCTTCCCAAACATACAAACATTCTATACATGTTATTCCCGGAATTGTGGATTTTTCCCAAATCCATTTAGTAGCGGTTTATGGACTTGTCCTTTAGGAAACCGTCTAACCCCCTTTTAAACTCTGCCAAGCTAACCACCTTCACCACGTTCTCCGGCAACGAATTCCAGAGTTTAATTACACGTTGGGTGAAGAAACATTTTCTCCGATTTCTTTTAAATTTACTAAACTGTAGTTTCATCGCATGCCCCCTAATCCTAGTATTTTTGGAAAGCGTGAACAGACGCTTCACATCCACCTGTTCCACTCCACTCATTATTTTATATACCTCTATCATGTCTCCCCTCAGCCGTCTCTTCTCCAAGCTGAAAAGCCCTAGCCTCCTTAGTCTTTCTTCATAGGGAAGTCGTCCCATCCCCGCTATCATTTTAGTCACCCTTCGCTGCACCTTTTCCAATTCCACTATATCTTTCTTGAGATGCGGCGACCAGAATTGAACACAATACTCAAGGTGCGGTTGCACCATGGAGCGATATAATGGCATTATAACATCCTCACACCTGTTTTCCATACCTTTCTTAATAATACCCAGCATTCTATTCGCTTTCCAAGCCGCAGCAGCACACTGAGCAGAAGGTTTCAGTGTATTATTGACGACGACACCCAGATCCCTTTCTTGGTCCGTAACTCCTAACGTGAAACCTTGCATGATGTAGCTATAATTTGGGTTCTTTTTTCCCACATGCATCACCTTGCACTTGCTCACATTAAACGTCATCTGCCATTTAGCCTCCCAGTCTCGTAAGATCCTTCTGTAATTTTTCACAATCCTGTCGCGAGTTAACGACTTTGAATAACTTTGTGTCATCAGCAAATTTAATTACCTCGCTAGTTACTCCCATCTCTAAATCATTTATAAATATATTAAAAAGCAGCGGTCCTAGCACAGACCCCTGAGGAACCCCACTAACTACCCTTTTCCATTGTGAATACTGCCCATTTAACCCCACTCTCTGTTTCCTATCCTTCAGTTTTTAATCCACAATAGGACATTTCCTCCTATACCATGACCCTCCAATTTCCTCTGTAGCCTTTCATGAGGTACCTTGTCAAACGCCTTTTGAAAATCCAGATACACAATATCAACCGGCTCCCCTTTGTCCACATGTTTGTTTACTCCTTCAAAGAATTGAAGTAAATTGGTCAGGCAAGATTTCCCCACACAAAAACCGTGCTGACTCGGTCTCAGTAATCCATGTCCTCGGATGTGCTGTTTAATTTTGTTTTTAATAATAGCCTCTACCATTTTCCCTGGCACCGACGTCAGATTCACCGGTCTATAATTTCCCGGATCTCCCCTGGAACCTTTTTTAAAAATGGGTGTTACATTGGCCACCCTGCAATCTTCCGGTACCACGCTCGATTTTAAGGATAAATTGCATATCTCTAGCAGTAGCTCTGCAAGCTCATTTTTCAGTTCTATCAGTACTCTAGGATGAATACCATCCGGTCCAGGAGATTTGCTACTCTTCAGTTTGCTGAACTGCCCCATTACGTCCTCCAGGTTTACCGTAAAGTCAGTAAGTTTCTCTGACTCGTCCGCTTGAAATATCATTTCTGACACCGGTATCCCACCCAAATCATCCTCAATGAAGACCGAAGCAAAGAATTAATTCAATCTGTCCGCTACGTCTTTGTCTTCCTTGATCGCCCCTTTTACCTTTCGGTCATCCAGCGGCCCAACCGATTCTTTTGCCGGCTTCCTGCTTTTAATATACCGAAAAAAATTTTTACTATGTTTTTTTGCCTCTAATGCTATCTTTTTTTCGTAATCCCTCTTGGCCTTCTTTATCTGCGCCTTGCTTTTGCTTTGACACTCCTTATGCTGCTTCTTGTTATTTTCAGATGATTCCTTCTTCCATTTTCTGAAGGCATTTCTTTTAGCCCTAATAGCTTCCTTCACCTCACTTTTCAACCAGGCCGGCTGTCTTTTGGAGTTCCGTCTTTCTTTTCTAATTTGTGGAATATGTTTGGCCTGGGCCTCCAGGATGGTATTTTTGATCAGCATCCATGCCTGTTGTACAGTTTTTACCCTCTCAGTTGTCCCCCTAAGTTTTTTTTCCCACTGTTCTTCTCATTTTATCATAGTCTCCTTTTTTAAAGTTAAACGCTAATGTATTTGACTTCCTGTGTATAGTTAAGGTTGATATCAAAACTGATCTTATTATGATCACTGTTATCAAGTGGCCCCAGTACCATAACGTCCCTCACGAGATCATGCCCTCTACTTAGGACCAAGTCTAGAATTTTTCCTTCTCACGTTGGCTCCTGCACCAGCTGCTCCATAAAGCTGTCCTTGATTTCATCAAGGAATTGTACCTCTCTAGCGTGTCCCGATGTTACATTTACCCAGTCTATATTTGGATAATTGAAGTCACCCCATAATATCACATTGCCCATTTTGTTTGCGTCTCTTTTATTATTTCTGTGTCAACCTGCTCATCCTGGCGAGGCAGACGGTAGTACACTCCTATCACCATCCTTTTCCCTTTTATACATGGAATTTCAACCCACAATGATTCAGGGGTGTGATTTGTGTCCTGAATTTGTAATCTATCTGAGCCGAGGCTCTTGTTAATACACAATGCTACCCCTCTACCAGTCCGGTCCACCCTATCACTACGATATACTTTGTACCCCGGTATGACAGTGTCCCATTGGTTATCCTCTTTTCACCAGGTCTCAGTAATGCCTATTATATCCAATTTTTCATTTAGTGCAATATATTCCAACTCTCCCATCTTATTTCGTAGACTCCTAGCATTTACATATAGACATTTCAAAGTATGTTTGTTGTTCCTATTTGCATGATGATGCTTAGTACTGGACACTACTGATTTGCCATCTTTTGTCTGATCTTTAGTTGTATTTAAGGGCAGCTGGCCTACCACGGTCTGTTGCACAATCTCACTATCCAGAAACCCTATCTTCCCTGTTTGTAAGATATCTTTGCAAGATACCTTATCCCGAACCATGCGCTTTTGAGCGACTGTCGGCCTTCCCCCCATTTCTATTTTAAAAGCTGCTCTATCTCCTTTTTAAAAGCCGACGCCAACATTCTATTTGCTTCCCTAGCTTCAGCAGCACATTGAGCAGAAGTTTTCAACGTATCATCAACGACGACACCTAGATCCCTTTCTCGGTCCGTGACTCCCAACGCTGAAGTAGTTATAGTTTGGGTTCCTCTTTCCCACATGCATCACTTTGCACTTGTTCACATTAACCGTCATCTTCCATTTAGATGCCCAGTCTCGTAAGGTCCTCCTGCTCTCAGCTTTGCCTCTGGTCTTGCCCTCATTTCCTGTTTCCGCAAGGGCGGGACCAGAGGCAGAGCTGAGAGCAACGAGAAGGGAAGGCAGGCTGAAGTGCCGACTCGCCGAGCCTGCTTGTGCTTGCCTTTCACTACTGCTGCTGCTGGGACCCCGGTAAGATGACTTTTAAGTTATGGGCAGCATACAGGAAGGCGAGGGGCAGGCGAAGGACTATTGTGGGATTGGGAGACGAGGTCGGGCAGCGGGCTGGCTCCTGGGGAACTTCCGGTTCTGGCGGGGAAGTATTGGGGGTGCTCGAGCACCCACAGCAGCCATGGAGTCGGCGCCAATGTCACTAGTTACCCCCATCTCTAGGTCATTTATGAATATGTTAAAAAATAGAGGTCCCAGCACTGATCCCTTAGAGACCCCGCTAACTACCCTTCTCCATTGCGAATATTGACCTTTTAGTCCTACTCTGTGTTTCCTATCTTTCAACCAGTTTTTAATCCACAGTAAGACACTACCTCCGATCCCATGTCCCTCTAATTTCCTCTGTAGTCTTTCATGAGGGACCTTATCAAATGCCTTCTGAAAATCTAGATACACAATATCAACGGGCTCACCTTTGTCCACGTGTTTGTTTACCCCTTCAAAGAAATGCAGCAGATTGATGAGGCAAGACTTCCCTTCACTAAATCCATGTTGACTTTGTCCCATTAGTCCATGCTTTTAATCGTGCTCTGTAATTTTGTTCCTGATTGTAGTCTCTACCGTTTTGCCCAGCACAGACGTCAGACTCACTGGTCTATAATTTCCCCGAGTCTCCTCTGGAACCTTTTTAAAATATCGGCGTTACATTGGCCACCCTCCAATCTTCCGGTACCACACTCGATTTTAAGGATAAATTACAAATCAATAACAGTAGTTCCGCCAGCTCATTTTTTAGTTCTATCAGTACCCTAGGGTGAATACCATCCGGTCCAGGAGATTTGCTACTCTTCAGTTTGCAGAACTGCTCCATTACGTCTTCCAGATTTACAGATATTTCAATAAGTTTTTCCGACTCTTCAGCTACGAATACCCTGTCCGGCACCGGTATCCCACCCAAATCTTTCTCGGTGAAGACCGAAGCAAAGAACTCATTTAGTTTTTCTGCTATTTCTTTGTCTTCCATCGCCCCTTTTACACCCCGGTCATCCAGCGGGCCAACCGATTCTTTTGCTGGTTTCCTGCTTTTAATGTATCTAAACAAAATTTTACTATCAGTTTTCACCTCTAACGCTATCTTTCTTTCAAAATCCCTCTTTGCCTTTCTTTTCAGCGCTTTGCATCTGACTTGACATTCCTTATGCCGCTTCTTATTTTCTTCATTCGGTTCCTTCTTCCATTTTCTGAAGGATGCCTTTTTAGCTCCAATAGCCTCCTTTACCTCACTTTTCAACCACGCCAGTTGTCGTTTGGTTTTCCGTCCTCCTTTTCTGATACGTGGAATATGTTTGGCCTAGGCCTCCAAGACAGTGTTTTTGAACAGCATCCACGCCTGTTGTAGGTTTCTTCCCTCTCAGTCGCGCCTCTAAGTTTTGTTTTTTTTACCGTTTTCCTCATTTTATCATAGCTTCCTTTTTTAAAGTTAAACGCTAATATATTTGACTTCCTATGTTTACCTTTTTGAAAGCAAATTTCAAAGGCGATCATGTTATGATCACTGTTGTCAAGCGGCTCCCGGACGGCTACCTCCCGTACCAGATTATGCGCTCCACAAATGACTAAGTCTAGAATTTTTCCTTTTCTCGTCAGCTCCTGTACCAGCTGCTCCATAAAGCTGTCCTTTATTTCATTGAGGAAGTTTACCCCCATATAGACTGGGTTAATGTAACATCAGGGCACGCTAGGGAGGTAATTAAAATCACTAATATATGTTGAAGGACTAGTAGAATATATATCAAGATATCGTTACAACAAATTCTACTACATAAAACCCTGTATTGCAGGTGTAAATTCACGTATATTCATGAAAATATGTGGAGAAAAAAAGACTTCAGAAACCACGGAGAAATCTCTTTAAAGGAACACCTTTCAAAGTTAAGAGAACTCCTCTTCAATCACTAGTCTTCACAAAAAAAAAACTCCACTCTTCTTCTTCATGAAATACTTGTGCACACACCTTTAACAATACAATAAGGTAGAGGCTGATTAATACGCCGCAAATGCGGTGAAATACACTTTCAATTATTACTTAGCTTGAATCATCTTAATGTCGACAGTCCATGGTCTCTTCACCAATGTCCAATAATCATAATAATCATGGGCTTATGATTATTGGACATTGGTGAAGAGACCATGGACTGTCGACATTAAGATGATTCAAGCTAAGTAATAATTGAAAGTGTATTTCACCGCATTTGTGGCGTATTAATCAGCCTCTACCTTATTGTATTGTTAAAGGTGTGTGCACAAGTATTTCATGAAGAAGAAGAGTGGAGTTTTTTTTGTGAAGACTAGTGATTGAAGAGGAGTTCTCTTAACTTTGAAAGGTGTTCCTTTAAAGAGATTTCTCCGTGGTTTCTGAAGTCTTTTTTTCTCCACATATTTTCATGAATATACGTGAATTTACACCTGCAATACAGGGTTTTATGTAGTAGAATTTGTTGTAACAATATCTTGGTAATTAAAATCACCCATTATTATTGCGTTGCCTAATTTATTTGCCTCACTAATTTCCTTTAACATGATCATCCTGGTCGGGCGGATGGTAGTACACCCCTAGCACCGTCCTGTTCCCCTTTACACATGGAATTTTGATCCACAATGATTCCAAGAGGTCTTTTGTTTCCTGCAGAATTTTCAATCTATTTGATTCAAGCCTCTCGTTAACATACAATGCTACTCCTCCCCCAATCCGATCCACTCTATCACTACGATATAATTTGTACCCCGGTATGACAGTGTCCCACTGGTTATCCTCCTTCCACCAGGTTTCAGAGATGCCTATTATGTCTATTTCTTCATTCAGTGCAATATATTCCAATTCTCCCATCTTATGTCTTAGGTTCCTAGCATTTACATATAGACACTTCAAGCTAGACTTGTTATTCCTTATCACATCACATCATGTTGATTACTTGACCAGTACTATTTTACTATCTTTTGTCTGGTTTTTATTATTTTTATTTAATTTAATTAATTTAATTTTTGTTACATTTGTACCCCGCGCTTTCCCACTCATGGCAGGCTCAATGCGGCTTACATGGGGCAATGGAGGGTTAAGTGACTTGTCCAGAGTCACAAGGAGCTGCCTGTGCCTGAAGTGGGAATCGAACTCAGTTCCCCAGGACCAAAGTCCACCACCCTAACCACTAGGCCACTCCTCCAATCCAAGGACATTGAATCTACTACAGTATATTTTGCAACCTCACTATCAAGAAACTCTGTCTTCCCTGTTTGGACGATATGTTTGCAAGATACCTTATTCCGAACCATACACTTTTGTGCGACTGTCAGCCCCCCCCCCCCCCCCCCCCCCCAGTTACTAGTTTAAAAGCTGCTCTTTCTCTTTTTTAAATGATGATGCCAGTAGCCCGGTCCCATCCCAATTAAGGTGGAGCCCATCCTTTTGGAATAGGTTCCCCCTTCTCCAGAATGTTGCCCAGTTCCTGCAACACTAAAACCCTCCTCCTTGCACCATTGTCTCATCCACTCATTAAGACTCCAGAGCTCTGCCTGTCTCTTGGGCCCTGCGCGTGGAACAGGTAGTATTTTAGAAAACTCCACCGTAGAGGATCTGGATTTGAGCTTTCTTCCTGAGAGCCTAAATTTGGCTTCTAGAACCTCTCTCCCATATTTTCCTATGTAATTGGTACCCACATGTACTAAGACAGCCGGCTCCTCCCCAGCACTATCTAAAATCCCGTCTAGGTGATGCGTGAGGTCCGCCACCTTCGCACCAGGCAGGCAAGTCACCAGGCGATCTTCCCGTCCACTAGCCACCCAGCTATCTATATGTCTAATGATCGAATCACCAACTACAACAGCTGTCCTATCCTTTCCCTTCTGGGCAGTAACTGGAGATGTATCCTGCTAGTGGATAGTGAATCTCCACTACTGCCAACTCCAGACTTCGCGCCTTCTGTCTCGCTGCACCCTATGCCTGGAATAAACTTCCTGAGCCCCTACGTCTTGCCCCATTCTTGGCCACCTTTAAATCTAGACTGAAAGCCCACCTCTTTAACATTGCTTTTGACTCGTAACCACTTGTAACCACTCGCCTCCACCTACCCTCCTCTGTTCCTTCCCGTTCACATTAATTGATTTGATTTGCTTACTTTATTTATTTTTTGTCTATTAGATTGTAAGCTCTTTGAGCAGGGACTGTCTTTCTTCTATGTTTGTGCAGCGCTGCGTACGCCTTGTAGCGCTATAGAAATGCTAAATAGTAGTAGTAGTGGTGTGCAGGTCTAGGCTACAGGAGTACTAAACTGGATCCTGCAGTGCCCGCTAGAGCCTATCTGTTAATGCACTTAATTGGATTAGGTGTAGGAAACACTTTTAAGACAACTTAGGAATCACCAGCACAGAAATATAACAGTTGAAGGAGGACTACCAGCACAGAATCAAAACTAGCTATTTTAGATTAGTTTATAGGAAAGAGAGGCTTAGAAAGGAGTTAATAGAAAGAGAGAGGCTTAAAAAGTGCAGCCAGTGAATGAAAGAACAGCTTTTTTTTTCCCTTAACATTTATTTCAGGCGAGATATAGAGAAAGAAAAATTCTTTTTTTTCTTTTTCAGAACACAGGCAGCACAGCCCCCAATCAAACCAAAACAGCTCTGTTAACAGGTCCAAGGCAGCAAAGCTCTGGATCTCACACCCCTTTTCTCTTCTTATTTTTTCCTCAAAATACCAGGATGTACACAGCTTTGCCCCTCCTCCCCTCTCAGCACAAGTTTCCTACTAGAGCCTATCTGTTAATGCAGTTAGTTGGATTATTTCCCTCGATAGAAAAACAGTTGTAGGAAACACTTTTAAGACAACTTAGGATTCAGCAGCACAGAAATATAACAGTTGAAGAAGGACTACCAGCACAGAATCAAAACTAGCTATTTTCGATTAGTGTATAGGAAAGAGAGGCTTAGAAAGGAGTTAATAGAAAGAGAGAGACTTAGAAAGTACAGCCAGTGAATGAAAGAACAGCTTTTTTTTTTCCCCTTAACGTTTGTTTCAGATGAGGTATAGCGAAAGAAAAGTTTTTTTTATTTTTTTTTTTCAGAACACAGGCAGCACAGCCCCCAATCAAACCAAAACTGCTCTGATAACAGGACCAAGGCAGCAAAGCTCTGGATCTCACACCCCTTTTCTCTCCTTATTTTTTCCTCAAAATACCAGGATGTATACAGCTTTGCCCCTCCTCCCCTCTCAGCACAAGTTTCCTGCTAGAGCCTATTTGTTAATGCAGTTAATTGGATTACTTCCCTTGATAGAAAAACAGTTGTAGGAAACAATTTTAAGGGCGGCGGTAGGAACAGAAAGGAGGGCTGCCGGGGAGCTGAGGGCGGACAGGTGAGCCGGCCCTGGGACTGTCGCTGGGAGTCTGACCTTGCAGATCGGGGGGAAGGAGAGGCAAGCCTCACTCCCAGAACAAGTGACTCGCAAGATGCCAAAAGATTTAACAGCCAGCTTGTGCAAACCGGAGTACACCACTGTTTCCGTTCCTTTCCGATGAACAAGGATCTTAGGGAGATGGTGGTTCAGGAATGGTCCTCTCCAGATTCTCCTTGTAAAGTCTCTTGGTCCATGTCTAAACCCTCTCCCCTAGGGAGGACAAGGATTCCCTGAAGCCGCCTACGTTAGATGCAGTAGTGACGGCAGTCACTAAGGACACGGCCATTCCAGTTGATGATGGAGCGGCGCTTCATGACCCTCAAGACAGGGAAGCTAGAATCCTTTTTAAGCATAGTTTCGATCTGTCGGCCCTGGCTCTGCAAGCTTCGGTCTATGGGGGTTTGATGGCTTGTTTCCGTTGGGCTGAGAAGCTCTTGGATGATCCAGGTTTTTACAGTAGCTCCTGGGTTCAGGACTTGGCCAGGTCAGAGATGGGCTCCTCCTTTTTGTCTGATGCTCTCTGCGATTTGCTGCAAGCATCAGCCAAGAACATGGCCCTGGTGGTTGGAACCCGCTGGGTGCTGTGGTTACGGAATTGGGTAGCGGATGCGGCCTCTAATCCAAGTTATGTTCTCTACCTTTTAAAGGTTCCTTTCTCTTTGGGGAAGAGTTGGAGAAGTTGGTGCACAGTCTTGGGGATGCTAAGGCCCGCGTCTTCTGGAACTACGTCCTAAGGCAGGTGGTCGATGGATGTCATAGAGACGTGACTCCTCGGGGGGAGTCGGTCCTACCTGCGCCTCTCAATGAGAGTGCGGGGGTCCAACCTCTGGTGTGTGTAGGTGCTCGTTCGAGTCAGTTTTACCATAGGTGAGCCCAGATCACGTTGGACCAGTGGGTCTTAGAGGTAGTTTACGATGGGTTTACGCTAGAGTTCGACAGTCCTCTTCCCAATTTCTTTCTAGAGTCTCCTTATCGTTCCCGACTCAAGGCGGGGACAATTCGAGATACTTTGCTTCGTTTGATCGCTCTGGGGGCTGTAGTACCTGTCCCTCAGCGGGAATGGGGGACGGGGTGTTATTCGATTTATTTTGTGGTGCCCAAGAAAGAAGGTTCCTTTCGTCCCAATGTGGCTCTGAGGGTGCCATCTTTTCGGATGCAAATGTTGCGCTCAGTTATTGTAGTGGTTCGGAAGGGAGAGTTCCTCACTTCCCTGGATTTGACAGAGGCCTATTTGCACATTCCCATCCGAGCGTCTCATCAGCATTTTCTTTGGTTTGTTGTCTTAGGGAAGCATTTTTAATTCTGTGCTCTGCCTTTTCGTCTCTGGGGAGCACCCTGAACCTTTTCCAAAGTCATGGTGGTTGTGGCGGCAGTTCCCCGGAAGCAGGGAATCTTAGTGTACCCATATCTCGACGATTGGTTGATTCGGGCCTAGCCACGGTCGGCGAGCAAGGCGGCAACCGAGTGGGTGGTCAGTTTTATGCAGTCTCTGGGCTGGGTGGTAAATCCGGTCAGGAGCCATCTGCTTCCGTCGCAGACCCTGGAGTTTCTGTGGGTGCATTTCGACACTCTGCAAGGTCTGGTGTTTCTGACTTCCGGTTGGGTTGCCAAGCTGCAGGGACAGGCCCGTTGGTTGTGCATGGAGAAGGCTCCAACGGCTCGTTCTTGCCTCCAGGTACTGGGCCTCTTGGAGGCAGTGATAGAAGTGGTTCCTTGGGCCAGGTCGCACATGCGACAGTTAGTTTGCTCTTCTGAACCGCTGGTCTCCACAGTCTCAGGATTTGAAGGAGAGGTTTCCTCTTGCAGAAGCTCCCCGCCTCAGTCTGCATTGGTGGCTTCAAACCCGGAACCTGGTGAAAGGCATGCCTTTGGATCCCCCATAGTGGATAGTGGTTACCATGGATTAGAGTCTGGGGGGCTGGAGAGTGCATTGCCTTGGTCAGGTAGCTCAGGGACGTTGGTCGCTGGAGGAAGCTCGCTGGTCCATCAACCAGTTGGAGACGTGGGCTATCCAGTTGGAGCCTCAGGCCTTACAGTCTCTCCTCGTTGGCAAGGGCATCTGGGTTCTTTCCGACAACGAGATGGACGTAGTCTATGTCAATTGCCAGGGGGCCATGAAGAGCCGAGAGGTGGCCGAGGAGGAGGCGGCAGTGGAGTTAATGCGTTGGGCAGAACTGTATGTTCAGGATCTTTTGGCGGTCACGTGGCCGGACATTCAGTCACACATTAGTCCCCAGAGAGTGGTCGCTTCATTGCTTGATTTTCGACCGCATGGAGGTGGAATGGGGTCTGCCAAAGATGGATCTCATGGCGACATCCTCCAATGCCCAGGTGCCTCTTTTCTTCAGTCGACGGAAGGATCCTTGTTCCGAAGGGATCAATGCGTTTGTTCTTCCGTGGCCTTCCCAAGAGTTGCTGTATGTGTTCCCTCCGTGGCCACTGGTGGGTCAAGTTCTGCAGCGAATTGAGCGTCACTCGGGCCCATTGATCCTGGTAGCTCCGAACTGGCCACGTCGCCCGTGGTATGGAGATCTAGTTCGGCTGGTAGTCAAGGGGCCATTTCTGTTAGGGGACTCGGTCAGGTTATCTCAGGGTCCGATTGAGATGCCCAATCCCTCTCCGTTCTTGCTTACAGCTTGGCTCTTCAAAGGAACAGGTTGAGCAAGAAAGGGTTTTCCCCTAAGGTAGTTGATACAATGTTGACATCGAGAAAACGGTCTACATCGTTGGCCTATGTGCGTGTGTGGTGTCTTTTTGAGAGCTGGTGTCAAGATCGGTCTTACAGGATGGTTTGGACAGGGGACTCTCGCTGTCCTCCTTGAAAGTTCAGGTGGCGGCCTTGGCCTGTTTCCGCGGGAAGGTTCAGGGAATTTTCTTGGTGGCTTTCCCGGATGTAGTTTGTTTTTTGTGGGGAGTTAAGCCGATACATCCTCTGGTACGCACGATGGTTTCTCCGCGGGACTTGAATCTTGTTCTGGAAGTACTGGTGGGCCCTCCCTTTGAGCCCTTGGCGTTGTGCACTTTGAAGGACCTTTCTCTGAAGACTGTGTTTTTAGTGACCATTGCTTCAGCTCAGAGGATTTCTGAGCTCCAGGCTTTGTCCTGTAGAGATCCTTTTTTGTTTTTTTCCAAGGAAAAAGTCTCGCTCAAACCAGTGCCGTCCTTTTTGCCTAAAGTAGTTTCTGATTTTCACGTGAATCAAGTGATTTCCTTGCCAGTCTTAAGGAATAGATTGGGGAATTCTTCTCAACGTCGATTGGCGAAACTGGATGTCTGTCGAATTTTGCTGTCTTAACTGCGGAGCACGCATGACTTTCGGGCCTCGGATAGATTGTTTGTCTTACATAAGTACATAAGTACATAAGTACATAAGTAATGCCATACTGGGAAAAGACCAAGGGTCCATCGAGCCCAGCATCTTGTCCACGACAGCGGCCAATCCAGGCCAAGGGCACCTGGCAAGCTTCCCAAACGTACAAACATTCTATACATGTGTCACGTGACACATGTTATTCCTGGGATTTTCGATTTTTCCAAGTCCGTTTAGTAGCGGTTTATGGACTTGTCCTTTAGGAAACCGTCCAACCCCTTTTTAAACTCTGCTAAACTAACCGCATTCACCACATTTTCTGGCAATGAATTCCAGAGTTTAATTACATGTTGGGTGAAGAAAAATTTTCTCCGATTTGTTTTAAATTTACTACACTGTAGTTTAATCGCATGCCCCCTAGTCCTAGTATTTTTGGAAAGCGTGAACAGACGCTTCACATCCACCTGTTCCACTCCACTCATCTATATATATAAAAGGCACCACTGAAGCCTCCAGCCGGAAGTGTGAAGCGCCAGAGATATCCGGTTTCCCCATGAGTGAAGGAAAACAGCACAGCAGGAAATCCCACAAAACAGTGAAGGACTCAGAGGGGGAAGGGGAGAGAGATGCCCTCACTCTCTCTCTAACAAAAACACAGAACATCAGGAAACAACACTGAAGGACTGGACTCGGGAGGGGGAAGGAGAGAGGGCAGAGGGCAGGGCAGGGACACACACACTCCCATATGCACACTCTGAAGAAAACCTTGCTAGCCCCCGTTTCATTTGCATCAGAAACGGGGTTTTTTTACTAGTTATTTTATATACCTCTATCATGTCTCCCCTCAGCCGTCTCTTCTCCAAGCTCAATAGCCCTAGCCTCCTTAGTCTTTCTTCATAGGGAAGTCGTCCCGTCCCCGCTATCATTTTAGTCGCCCTTCGCTGCACCTTTTCCAATTCTACTATATCTTTCTTGAGATGCGGCGACCAGAATTGAACACAATACTCAAGGTGCGGTCGCACCATGGAGCGATACAATAGCATTATAACATCCTCACACCTGTTTTCCATACCTTTCCTAATAATACCCAACATTCTATTCGCTTTCCTAGCCGCAGCAGCACACTGAGCAGAAGGTTTCAGTGTGTTATCGACGACGACACCCAGATCCCTTTTTTGGTCTGTAACTCCTAACGTGGAACCTTGCATGATGTAGCTATAGTTCGGGTTCTTTTTTCCCACATGCATCACCTTGCACTTGCTCACATTAAACATCATCTGCCATTTAGCCGCCCAGTCTCGTAAGGTCCTCTTGTAATTTTTCACAATCCTGTCGCGAGTTAACGACTTTGAATAACTTTGTGTCATCAGCAAATTTAATTACCTCGCTAGTTACTCCCATCTCTAAATCATTTATAAATTTATTAAAAAGCAGCGGTCCTAGCACAGACACCTGAGGAACCCCACTAACTACCCTTCTCCATTGTGAATACTGCCCATTTAACCCCACTCTCTGTTTCCTATCCTTCAACCAGTTTTTAATCCACAATAGGACATTTCCTCCTATCCCATGACCCTCCAATTTCCTCTGTAGCCTTTCATGAGGTACCTTGTCAAACGCCTTTTGGAAATCCAGATACACAATATCAACCGGTTCCCCTTTGTCCACATGTTTGTTTACTCCTTCAAAGAATGGAAGTAAATTGGTCAGGCAAGATTTCCCCACACAAAAGCCATGCTGACTCGGTCTCAGTAATCCATGTCCTCGGATGTGCTCTGTAATTTTGTTTTTAATAATAGCCTCTACCATTTTCCCTGGCACCGACGTCAGACTCACTGTTCTATAGTTTCCCGGATCTCCCCTGGAGCCTTTTTTAAAAATGGGCGTTACGTTGGCCACCCTCCAATCTTCCGGTACCACGCTCCATTTTAAGGATAAGTTGCATATCACTAGCAGTAGCTCCGCAAGCTCATTTTTCAGTTCTATCAGTACTCTAGGATGAATACCATCCGGTCCAGGAGATTTGCTACTCTTCAGTTTGCCGAACTGCCCCATTACGTCCACC
Organism: Microcaecilia unicolor; assembly: GCF_901765095.1. Taxonomy (NCBI): domain Eukaryota; kingdom Metazoa; phylum Chordata; class Amphibia; order Gymnophiona; family Siphonopidae; genus Microcaecilia; species Microcaecilia unicolor. Next base: position 188,999,420 of record NC_044034.1, on the reverse strand, counting down.
AGGTTTACCGTGAAGTCAGTAAGTTTCTCCGACTCCTCCGCTTGAAATACCATTTCCGACGCCGGTATCCCACCCAAATCTTCCTCGGTGAAGACCGAAGCAAAGAATTCATTCAGTCTCTTCGCTACGTCTTTGTCTTCCTTGATCACCCCTTTTACCCCTCGGTCATCCAGCGGCCCAACTGATTCTTTTGCCGCCTTCCTGCTTTTAATATAGCGAAACATTTTTTTACTATGTTTTTTTGCCTCTAATACTATCTTTTTTTCGTAATCCCTCTTGGCCTTCTTTATCTGCGCCTTGGATTTGCTTTGACACGCCTTATGCTGCTTCTTGTTATTTTCAGACGGTTCCTTCTTCCATTTTCTGAAGGCGTTTCTTTTAGCCCTAATAGCTTCCTTCACCTCACTTTTCAACAAGGCCGGCTGTCTTTTAGAGTTCTGTCTTTCTTTTCTAATTCGCGGAATATGTATGGCCTGGGCCTCCAGGATGGTATTTTTGAACAGCGTCCACGCCTGTTGTACAGTTTTTACTTTCCCAGTTGCCCCCCTAAGTTTTTTTTTTTTTTTTAACCGTTCTTCTCATTTTATCATAGTCTCCTTTTTTAAAGTTAAACGCTAACGTATTTGACTTTCTGTGTACAGTTACTTCAAGGTCGATATCAAAACTGATCATATTATGGTCACCGTTATCAAGCGGCCCCAGTACCATAACGTCCCTCACCAGATCATGCGCTCCTCCAAGGACCAAGTCTAGAATTTTTCCTTCTCTCGTCGGCTCCTGCACCAGTTGCTCCATAAAGCTGTCCTTGATTTCATCAAGGAATTGTATCTCTGTAGCGTGTCCCGATGTTACATTTACCCAGTCTATATTTGGATAATTGAAGTCACCCGTTATTATCAAATTGCCCATTTTGTTCGCGTCTGATTTCTTTTATCATTTCTGTGTCTACCTGTTCATCCTGGCGAGGCGGACGGTAGTACAGTCCTATCACCGTTTTTTTCCCTTTTATACATGGAATTTCAACCCACAATGATTATATGGGGATCGTAAGGAACGGCCGCTTCCAAGCCAACAATTGCTAGGTGGTTGAAGGAGGCTATTGCCTCAACCTATTTATTGAAGGGTTGCGTTGTGCCTCCGGTGCTTAAGGCACATTCCATACGGGGAGTGGCTTCCTCCTGGGTGGAATGCAGTTTCATTTTTCCGCAGAATATCTGCAGGCAGCTGTTTGGTCTTCTATGCATTCGTTTGTGAAGCATTAAAGAATTGATGGTCAGGCAAGAGAGGAGTCCAGATATGGTGCTGCCATGTTGACCTCTGTTTATCGGGGTTCCCGCTGTTAGTATTTTACTGCTTTGTTACTTCCCAAGCGTCTTGACCAGTCTGGAGGGTTGCTGAGGAAGGTGAAATTAGGCCTTGGCTGCAAAATTTCTTTCCTCTAGACCCTCCAGATCGGTCAAGAACCCTCCCTGTTCTCAGCACTGCTACTTGTTCTTGTTTTGGGTTCTGCTTTGGCGGTTTTGTAGTGGTGTTCTGTTCTGCTGTTATACTACACGCTAGGAGTAGTTTTCTCTTTCTGGCATCAGACTGGTTCAGTTCTGGGCGATGGTTGCTTCCGGTCTGCAAAGCACTGTTAGTTTTGAGTTGGTTTTTCATGTACAGGGCTTGGGGAGTTTCTATGTGTGGTTATCTGCTTTGCTATCAGTAAACTGAATGGCTAGGGTTGTGCACAGGATAAATATACAGTGTGCAAAGTTCAGTGTTCTCAGTCTCCCTCTGCTGGTAGGCATGCATAACCCAAGCATCTTGACCGGTCTGGAGGGTCTAGAGGAAAGAAAATTCGCAGGTAAGGCCTAATCTCATCTTCTATCTGTTGAAACTCTTTACAGTGGCTGCTACCCATTTGTCATTTTTCCCATCTCATTTCATGTTCCATTCCCTCACTACACCTATCTCTGGTATAGCTTTTTCTTCCCTTTTCTGCTTCTTTGTCCACTCAAATTTTGCCCTCTTTTTCAACCTCTGGTTCTTGATCGCATTGTTACCTTTTACCTATCAACTTTTCATCTCCTCTCACTCCCTAGCTCTCCCATTTCGTGTCTCGTTCCCTGTTCTCATCTGTCCTTCGTCTGCTTACCATTACCACATTTCTGTTCTCTGTACTCACTATCCTTCTCTCAGTCATCTCCTTGACAACCTCCCATGGCCTTTCCCACCTAGTTTCACCATTCTTGATATCTCCCCTCCCTATTTCTTCAATCTTCCATTCTCCCCACTCCCCCTACCAGGGTCCAGCATCTTTCCCTCCCTTCCATTATCCAGCATCTCTCTCTTTATTCTCTCCCCTACAGTCTATTTGGACACTTGTTTTCTAGAGGTCACTGGCAGCTGTAGCAATTCACATATGCAGCCTGAAACTAGCCCCAGAGCATTTCTTCTGTCATGTGCCACCCGGTCAGAAACAGGAAGTTGCAGTAGTATGAAGGCTTCAGGGCCAACCGCGGCTGTATATGTGAAACTGCTGATGATCTCTAGAAGACAAGTTTTAAGGTACAAAGAGGGGAGGTTGAAAGAGAGGGAGAGATGCTGGATTGCGGATGGAGAGGCAGGAGGAGAAATGCTTGAATGCAGGAGGCACGCACCTGTATGCGTGTGAAGAGGGTTGCTTGGTGTGTGAGGTCAGCTTTAGGAGTATGTCGCATGCCTAATGCATGCAACTTGGTATTCTATGCTTTGCTGACACTGCACATCAGCAGACAATTGCTTCACCTGATGATCCACCAGCCCAACAAAATCTATGACTTGTTGTGCCAAAGTAGCCACAGCCCCCAATTCCCCAAAATAGTTTTCCCTCTGCTGCATACAGTCCTCTGCCTTTTTCTTCTAGCAGGCAGGAGGAGAGGATCATGTCTTACCTGTGTTTTATTCTTACCTTTATAATCTTCATTTTGATGTCTGGGCATGCATGAGAGACTCTGGCACTCTGTGCAGTACAAATTGATGCTAGCAGAAGAGACAAACATATGGCCCCACACCCTCTGTCCAGGCATACTAGCAGCAGTCTGATAACAGACTCCGTTCCTTTTATCTTGCTGCACCATATGCCTGGAATAGACTTCCTGAGCCAGTACATCAAGCTCCATCTCTGGCCGTCTTCAAATCTAAGCTAAAAGCCCACCTTTTTGATGCTGCTTTTAACTCCTAACCCTTACTCACTTGTTCAGAACCCTTATTTTATCATCCTCACTTTAATATTCCCTTATCTCTTGTTTGTCCTGTTTGTAGATTGTAAGCTCTGTCGAGCAGGGACTGTCTCTTCATGTTCAAGTGTACAGCGCTGCGTACGTCTAGTAGCGCTTAAGAAATGATAAGTAGTAGTAGTACATAAGCACATAAGTAATGCCACACTGGGAAATGACCAAGGGTCCATTGAGCCCAGCATCCTGTCCCGACAACGGCCAATCCAGGTCAAGGGCACCTGGCAAGCTTCACAAACGTTCAAACATTCTATACATGTTATTCCTGGAGTTGTGGATTTTTCCCAAGTCCATGTAGTAGTGGTTTATGGACTTGTCCTTTAGGAAACCGTCTAACCCCTTTTTAAACTCTGCCAAGCTAACCGCCTTCACCATGTTCTCTGGCAACGAATTCCAGAGTTTAATTATGCATTGGGTGAAGAAAAATTTCTCCGATTTGTTTTAGGTTTACTACACTGTAGTTTCATCGCATGCCCCCTAGTCCTAGTATTTTTGGAAAGCGTGAAAAGACGCTTCACATCCACCTGTTCCACTCCACTCATTATTTTAGATACCTCTATCATGTCTCCCCTCAGCCGTCTCTTCTCCAAGCTGAAAAGCCCTAGTCTCCTTAGTCTTTCTTCATAGGGAAGTCGACTCATCCCCACTATCGTTTTAGTCGCCCTTCGCTGCAGCTTTTCCAATTCTACTATATCTTTCTTGAGATGCGGCGACCAGAATTGAACACATTACTCAAGGTGCGGTTGCACCATGGAGTGATACAATGGCATTATAACATCCTCACACCTGTTTTCCATACCTTTCCTAATAATACCCAACATTCTATTCGCTTTCCTAGCTGCAGCAGCACACTGAGCAGAAGGTTTCAGTGTATTATCAACGACGACACCCAGATCCCTTTCTTGGTCCGTAACTTCTAACGTGGAACCTTGCATGACGTAGCTATAATTCGGGTTCTTTTTTCCCACATGCATCACCTTGCATTTGCTCACATTAAACGTCATCTGCCATTTAGCTGCCCAGTCTCGTAGGGTCCTTCTGTAATTTTTCACAATCCTGTCGCGAGTTAACGACTGAATAACTTTGTGCCATCAGCAAATTTAATTACCTCGCTAGTTACTCCCATCTCTAAATCATTTATAAATATATTAAAAAGCAGCGGTCCTAGCACAGACCCCTGAGGAACCCCACTAACTACCCTTCTCCATTGTGAATACTGCTCATTTAACCCCACTCTCTGTTTCCTATCCTTCAACCAGATTTTAATCCACAATAGGACATTTCCTCCTATCCCATGACCCTCCAATTTCCTCTGTAGCCTTTCATGAGGTACCTTGTCAAACGCCTTTTGAAAATCCAGATACACAATATCAACTGGCTCCCCTTTGTCCACATGTTCGTTTACTCCTGCAAAGAATTGAAGTAAATTGGTCAGGCAAGATTTCTCCACACTAAAGCCGTGGATTTGCTCTTTAATTTTGTTTTTACCATTTTCCCTGGCACCGATGTCAGACTCACCGGTCTATAATTTCCCGGATCTCCCCTGGAACCTTTTTTAAAAATGGGGGTTACATTGGCCACCCTCCAATCTTTCGGTACCACGCTCGATTTTAAGGATAAATTGCATATCACTAACAGTAACTCCGTAAGCTCATTTTCAGTTCTATCAGTACTCTAAGACTTACTACTCTTCAGTTGGCTGAACTGCCCCATTACATCCTCCAGGTTTACCGTGAAGTCAGTAAGTTTCTCCGACTCGTCCGCTTGAAATACCATTTCCGACACCGGTATCCCACCCAAATCTTCCTCGGTGAAGACCGAAGCAAAGAATTAATTCAATCTCTCCGCTACGTCTTTGTCTTCCTTGATCGCCCCTTTTACCCCTTGGTCATCCAGCGGCCGAACCGATTCTTTTGCTGGCTTCCTGCTTTAAATATACCGAAAAGATGTTTTTTTGCTTCTAATGCTGTTTTTTTCGTAATCCCTCTTGGCTTTCTTTATCTGCGCCTTGCATTTGCTTTGGCACTCCTTATGCTGCTTCTTATTATTTTCAGTAGTAGTAATATAGCCTACAAAGAATCTTTTTAATAAGACTAATACAACCAGTACTGTCCTGACCTGAGGAAGGAGAATTTGACTTCTAAAAGCTAATAAAAAATGTATTAAATTAGTCCAATAAAAAAGTATAATCTTATTTTTCCATTAGATTTGTTTTTATTTATTAACCTTTAGAGTGTATTAATATGTATACTGCACTACTTTTACCAGACTCATGTCAAAATTCTAATGGCTTTTACATTTTGATCTGTAATGCAATTGGTAGTCCTCTACTGTCATTAGTAGCTAGGAAAGTACCAGGTACTACTCATTAGTTAGTATCTGGGAAATGCTATTATATTATTGCTTAATGTGGGTGTACATGTTTAGAAGTACTGTTAAAGTAAGCACATAAGCTGTACATACTGACTTGATTTTCCATATTTTGCTAAACGTTAGTATTAAAGTTGTAATACGGCTCCTATCCTTACATTTTTGTGGGGAAAAGTACTGCTATATATTTGCACATGTAAATAAAGATAGGAAAAACATTGATGCAGATCTTAAGTGTCAGTTAACCTCTTTTTTTTTTTTTTTTTAAACAGTAAACACTGTCTGGGAAGTCATGAATATATTCAGGTTTGCAGAAAATGGGACACCGAAATTAAATTGCAACTTTTATCCCATAGCACAATATGCAGGGACCTGGCTCGAACGGTAAGTAGGATTTAAGCTCTGAGTGCTCAGTCTTTCTTTTGGTGCATTTCGTTTAAACATATCTTTATTTTCTGGTTTTTATGTTGTTTAGTTGTTGCTGCTTACAACTTTCCAACTTGTGCTAAATTTGTTGGTATAGATCTTTTCATACCTTTTCAAAGAGTAGCTCAGGGCATGCTTATAGTGATCAAGTATCCCTTGCTGTGCATGCAGTATATATGCACACATTTTCCTGACCTCATCTTGCTAGTAGCAAGCATTTCAGTTGAGTTGACAGTTTGAGCCAATTTAAGTTAAAGTGCTCTTTCCTTTTCATCCAGCTAGACCAGTCCAGACCAGTGAGTTGTCTCACCTTACCAGCAGATGGAGACAGAGAAGCTGAACTTTCCAGTGACTACTGGTATATGTGGTGCAGCCTGGAACTTGTCAGTATTTATCTGCCTCCAGAAGGTGATACAGATTGGACTGATGCAGCAGACCTTCTTGACAGGTTGACTGCCCTGGGGTGTAGTCCATGGTCTGTGGCCCATGGTTTGAGTGTTTTGGCCAGTGTTGAGTCCTGAAATCGGTCCAGGCAGAATAGGAGCGTAACCCTGAGTCTTAGTCCACAGGCTTTCGCTTGGCAGGGCTGTTGGACTTCCATGTTCATGGACTGTTTTCCTCTTTCTGACTTTTCTTTGTTAGTGGGACCCTGCCCTTTTCTCTCTTTACAGGGGGCTTCTGAAATTAGGCTAATAAAGTTCCCCTAAAAAATAAATCAGTAAAGAGGAGGAAGTGACGTCACAAAACAAGATGGCAGCCTAGTTCTATTGCTCCTCACCCTGTCTTACTATTCACAAGCATTTCTCTGGTAATCAATATTCGTTTGTTCGGATCAAGCGCTGGGGTCCTGCAAGAAAGGTGTGGCAGTGAGAACGGTGGAAGAGATGGTGGGGTAAAAGGAGTCGGGACGGCTATCGGGGCATTCTGCGAGCAAGGCCCGTGCTAGCCACGTGGCGAACCAGCCATCACCAGTTTCACACTCTGACTCGGACTCAGCGCTATCCTTGGCTGAGTTGCGGTTACCTCCATCACAGAAGAAGGGTGTCTCCTCAGAACTAAAGAAAATCCTCTCATCGATTCAAGCCGACATTAATTCCTCTAGAGTTGAGATACTTGATTGAATAGAAATGCTCAGTTCGGATCTCAGAGAATTAGGAGGGAGGGTGGAAGACATAGAGCTGAAGATAGAAGAACACGCTAAATCCCTGTCTACCAAGCTACAAGAATCTCGGATTTGGGGGCTAAACATGAAGAGCTAATGACTAAAGTAGACGACCTGGAAAATAGAGGTTGTAGACATGATCTTTGTTTTCGAGGAGTTCCGGAGGGGGGGTGCGACGGAGGATGTTCCTGCTATAATTAAATCTATCTGCATTAATTTGTTGGAAGCTGAGGGGAGCACCTCTCTGTTGGATCTGGATTGTGCTCATTGAGCTTTGGCTCAACGTTCGGATGGAAGACCGAGGGACATTATAGCGTGTTTCTCCCGCTATACTGACAAGGAGTTGATTTCTATGTGAGCCCACCAGAATCAGAGCCTGGAATTTAATGGTGTACGTGTGGCAATCAGGATATTTCATTGTTCACATTGCAGAAGCGAAGGAAGCTGAAACCTGCATTAGAGATTTTGACAAAGGAACAGATACGATACAGATGGGAGTTTCCATTCGCCCTGAATTTCATTTGCCAAGGAAAGAATCATCGTGTGCATTCGTTAGCCGAGGCCTGGAAAGTCTTGCAGTCTGTTGGTTTGACCAGTGCCACATATTCCGCAATCTGGCATGGCCCTGATTACGAAGGCTAAGTTCAAAAAATGGCAATGAGTTTCTGAGGCTTCTAAGAAGCATTAATGTACTGAAATTGTCATGACTGTTGGGCTTTAATACTGAGGCTCTTGTACAGGGGAGGGGATTTCTCAGTGATTCCCTCCTTTGGATGTAGTTCCAGCGAAGTTAAAAATTCATAGCTTATGGTTTAATAATGCATATGGTTATAATTGATAACTGTGTTATGGTGGGCTGGGGCGGTTGTAGCTGAGTAGGGTGATTAGAAGGGGGGTGATTAGGTTTGTCAGGGGTTGTATGAATGTGGCAGTTGTGGTAGGGGGGTCAGCTATGTTTGAAGAAGTAGGCTTTGGGGTGGGTAGTAGTCATGTAAGTCTGGAGAGTTTTTATTGAGAGTTTTATAACAGAGGTTTGAGCGGGTGGGGGTTCTTGGGGCTGGTCTGTCGTCTCTATGGGGGGTTAGTTCCTTTGTTTTCTTTCCCATACAAGGAGGGGGGGGGGGTTACTTGGCAGAGTGGTTTCCCTTGCTTCTTTTGTTTGGTGTTTTCTTTGTGGGTGGAGGATTGGGTTTCTGCTGTGGGGAGGGGGTGGGGGAAGGGAGGGAGGGGTGTGGAGGGGTAATGGATAGGAATGTGGTTGATGAGATGTGTTGGGGGTGGGTCTGGGGCTGGGGTTGGGTTTTGGGGTGTTTTTTTTTTCTCTCTCTTTTTTTTTTTTTGTTTTTTGTTACATTTGTACCCCGTGCTTTCCCACTCATAGCAGGTTCAATGCGGCTTACATATTATATACAGGTACTTATTTGTACCTGGGGCAATGGAGGGTTAAGTGACTTGCCCAGAGTCACAAGGAGCTGCCTGTGCCTGCAGTGGGAATTGAACCCAGTTCCCCAGGACCAAAGTCCACCACACTAACCACTAGGCCAGTCCTCCACTCTCTTCCTTTCTCCTCTTGTCCTTCAGTTTGTTTAGCTGGTTTGGGTCCCATTTTCCTAGGTGGTTGAAAGGCTTGAGGTCCAATGTTTAAATGTCTGCTGGCTTAAAGTTTTTAACATATAATGTTAAATGCCTAAATTGTCCTCAGAAGCGTCAAAAGTTATTTAAGGAATTGCAGTACCATAAACCACATGTGGTATTTTTACAGGAGACTCATTAAAAAAAGGCTCACGAAAAACATTTGGTTCATCATCATTATCCATATGTCTACTGTGCTTCTGCGGTCGATGCATTGAGGAAACGGGGGGTTGCACTGTTGCTTCATACCTCTTTGCAAGTTCAGGTGCTGAAGATCAGGCGAGACCCTGCGGGAAGGTATTTGATTCTGCATGTACTATTGAATAATATAGCTTCTACATTAGCTGCTGTATACGCACCTAATGAAGCGCAGGGGGAATTCTTTGTTAAGCTAGGCAAAGTTGTTAAAGCGGATCCTTATGGTAAATTGGTAATGGGCGGGGATTTTAATGCATGCTTTGATACAGTACTGGATAGATCTGGAGGAGTGGCATGAATTGGCTTGAGATTTGACTATTTCTGACTTGTGGCGACTACATCACCCCAGGGTAAGGGACTATACTTTCTATTCTCATCCGCACGATTCCTATTCTCGTATAGATTTGTTTTTTTTTGTTTCATTGATGTTTCATGTTTCAAGTGGGTTGTACTTCAGGCATTGGTCCTATTACCATTTCGGATCATTCTCCGACCTGGGTCCAGATTTCTTCTTTGGGTGAGGAGGGTAAGGACAGTAGGTGGACTTTGAGTGTATCTCTGTTGAAGGCAGAAGAGACCTTAGCCCAGTATCAATCCCTCCTGAGGGAATATCTCGATTTTTAACTTAAATTCAGGCCCTCCATTGGATACTGTTTGGGATGCTTTAAAGGCTGTGACGAGGGGTTTTTTCTTAAAGATTGCGAGTCATAGGGGCTAGGGCGTGACGCCAGGAAATATCAGATTGTATTTCGCAATTGTCTCATTTGGAGGACCTTCATAAGTCCTCCCCCTCGACTATAGTCTTGCAACAGATTCAAGCTCTCCGGTTGAGATTGGATAGTATTTACTCCGATCACTTTTCCAGAGGCAACAGAAACAGCTTCATTATTTCAATCATAATAAACCTGGTCGTTCTTTGGCTCTTAAATTGAAGCAACAAAGATTTGATCGTACTATTTTGAGGATTGGAGACGGTAAGAATGTCCTGCTGACTAAGTCATCTCTGATTGATGTGCGTTCAGTCCTTTTACCAGTCTTTATATTCTGCTGACTCTAAGATTAGACCAGATGCAATTGAAGCCTTTTTAGCAGCTCAGAATCTTCCTTCTTTGTCAGTGGAACAAAGTAGATTTTTGGATGGCATTATTAAAGTGGAGGAAGTTGTTAGTTATCCAGGATTTGCTTGCAGGGAAAGCTCCGGGTTTGGATGGGTTGCCAAATGATTTTTATAGAACTTTTAGAGGGGAAGTTGCTCCCCTATTGGTGGAGATTCTTAATGGTATTCGCAGTGGGGAAGGTTTACCTCCCTAAATGATGGAAGCCTGGATAGCTGTAATTCCGAAGCCTGGGAAGGACAAGAATGAGTGTGCCTCCTATCGCCCTATCTCCATCCTTAATTCTGATGTCAAAGTTATAGCTAAAGTTCTCGCGAATCGGTTAGCTAAGGTACTTCCAGACTTAATCCACTCCGACCAGGTAGGGTTTGTTCCCCAGAGGCAGGCCAAGGATAATATACGTCGTATGGTCAATTTGCTTCACGTTGCTAAACAAACAAAGGTCCCCTTGTGTCTCTTGGGGTTAGATGCTGAAAAGTCATTTGAACGGGTTCATTGGCCTTTTATATTAAGTGTCATGGAGCGCGTGGGTTTTGGGGCCTAGTTCCGGGGGTGGACTCAGGCATTGTATAACTCCCCTAAAGCTTGTGTCCGTATAAACGGAGGTAATTCACCTATGTTTTCTCTGTCTCGGTACACGCCAGGGTTGTCCTCTTTCAATCATGCTTTTTGCCTTAGTTATGGAACCCCTTGCCATTGCTATACGTTCTAATATAAACATCTCAGGGATGGTGGTAGGAGATCACTAGTATAAGTTGGCAACGTTTGCTGATGATATTATGCTCTTTCTAACTAAACCGCTACTTTCCATGCCTAATCTAATTCAGCTTTTAGAAGAGTACTCTTCAGTTTTAGGATTCAAGCTTAACATGTCTGAATCGGAAGCTATGGCTATTGGAATTCCCGGTCCGATTTTAACTTCCTTTCAACAGGCTTTCTCTTTTCGGTGGATCACCAAGAGGGGCATAATAGAACGCGAACGCCCATCTCCATGGGCGTTTATCTCTGAGGACTGGTCCGCGAAGGGACGGGCCAGACTGTATTTTCGAAAAAGATGGGCGTCCATCTTTTGTTTAGATAATACGGTTTGTGCCGGGCAAATACATCGCATTTGGGCGGATTTGAGCTGGGCAGTAACAGTTTTCAGCGATAATGGAAACCGAAGGCGCCCAGCTCAAAAACGAACAAATCCAAGGCATTTTGTTGTGGGAGGGGCCAGGATTCGTAGTACACTGGTCCTCCTCACATGCCAGGACACCAACCGGGCACCCTAGGGGGCACTTGTAACAATTTAAAAAAAAAAAATTAAAATACCTCCCAAGTCCATAGCTCCCTTACTTTGGGTGCTGAGCCCCCCCAAATCCCCCCCAAAACCCACTGCCCACAACTCTACACCATTACCATAGCACTTATGGCTGAAGGGGGGCACCTAGATGTGGGTACAGTGGGATTTGGGGGTGGTTTGGAGCGCTCCCATTTAGCAGCACAAGTGTAACAGGTGAGGGAGGGGGGGGGGGGTGGGCCTGGGTCCACCTGTCTGAAGTCCACTGCACCCACTAACAACTGCTCCAGGGACCTGCATACTGCTGTGATGGAGCTGGGTATGACATTTGAGGCTGGCACACAGGCTGGAAAAACAAGTTTTTAAAGTTCTTTTTTTTTTGGAGGGAGGGGATTAGTGACCACTGGGGGAGTCAGGGGAGGTCATCCCCGATTCCCTCCGGTGGTCATCTGGGCAGTTGGGGCACTTTTTGGGGGCTTGTTCGTGAAAAAAAAAAAAGGGTCCAAAAAAAGTGACCCAAATTCTCGCTTCTGGCACCTTTCTTTTTTCCATTATCGGCCGAGCGCGCCCACCGTGTCTCGACTGATAAACACGCCCCAGTCCCGCCATCACCACACCTCCGACATGCCCCCTGTCAACTTTGTTCATTCCCGCGACAGACTGCAGTTGGAGGCGCCCAAAATCGGCTTTCGATTATACCGATTTGGGCGCCCATGAGAGAAAGGCGCCCATCTCCCGATTTGGGTCGAAATATGGGTGTCTTTCTGTTTCGAAAATAAGCTGGCAAGGGCATTAAGTATTTAGGGGTTTTCCTTACTAAAAACTGTTCTGAATTATTTTCGCTAATTATCCTGTTCTGTTGCGGGAACTGTATAAAGATATGGAGGCTTGGGGTTCCCTTGAATTATCGTGGTTTGGTAGGATAGCTTGCTGTATTTTTTTCAGGTTCTACCTCTCCAACTATCTCGTGCCTTTTTTTCGGGCCTTCAGAATTGCCTGTTTCGTTTTATTTGGTCCAATAAGCGGCTGCAAATTTCTAGGAATGTGCTGTATCGGGACCAGAAAAAGGGAGGCCTGGGGGTTCCGAATGTATTTTGGTATTACAAAGCAGCTCAGGCTCTGGCCACTATCGAATGGTATCACGCGAGCCCCCAGAAAAGGTGGATTGGTTTGGAACAGGTTTCCGTGGGACTGTGCCCTTTGCGTTCTGCTGTGTGGCTTCCTCGGAAATATCACTCCTTAAATAGAGATGTTTGTCCTACGGTACTTGCAACTTTCTATTATTGGGATAGTTTATTTGCTAAGCCAGATAAGGTTCTCTTCAAACTTACGCCGTTAACAAATAATCCTCTTTTTCCACCTGGTCTTGAACCGGGACCATTTTCAAAGTGGTTCTTTGTGGGTTTGGAGACCTGGGGTCAATTTTTCGAGGATGATGAATTTATTCCATTTGATATTCCATTTGATACATTGGTTGCTACATATGCAATTTCATCAAGGGACTTCTTTGCATATACTCAGGTGATGCATTTTCTTTCTGCAGCTGCAATAAAGGAAAAGGTGCACAAGGAGGACTCTTTTTTTGGAAGACTTGTGCGCAGATTCTAGGGGATCGAGAGACCTTATCACTTGCTTATGCACTTATCAAAGCATGCAAATGCGGCATCCCGTTGAGCATCGTTCGCTGTGGCTGCGGGAGCTGGGTGTGGCAGTGGATGATGATGATTGGACCCTTATGGAGTCAGCTTTATCGAGAATACCTATCTCTGTTCCTTTTAAAGAAAATGCTGTTAAAGTTCTTTATAGGTAGTACTTGACTCCAGTGCACCTTCATCACATATTTCCAACAGTATCCCCTCTGTGCTGTGGGCAAAAGGATACTATGGGCCACATTTATGGGCCTGTATTAAGATCAGGGCTTTCTGGAAAGCTATACAGTACAGAATCCAGAAGTGGCTTTCTAAGCCCATCAAGTGGTCCCCTGAATTTTTTCTTTTTCCAAAAAAACCACCTGGCCTAACTACATCTCAGTCCTTGTTGGTTAGGCAAGCCATGTTGGCAGCTAGGGTTACTCTGGCTGCTCACTGGAAGTCTCCTCAAGTCCTCTCTGTGGTTAAATGGTTAAACAAGATGTGTTATATTTGTGAAATGGAGAGAGTTTGGGCAAAAAGTTGCAAAACTATGTCTAAATGGGAAGCTATTTGGGAACCCTTTTTGTCACACTGTACATGTCAAGGCCGGTGGTTGGAGGGGGTGGAGGGGGAAGGACTGGTGGGGGTGTTTTGTTTTTGTTTTTTTTTAGGGAGGGGAGGGAGCATGGATAAACCTGGTTACAAAACCTAGAAGTTCGTTGTAAGCTGATTTTCTATTTTTGAGAGTATATTTCTGTCTTCATGTTTTCGATGTTTGGTCAACAGTTTCTCGGAGATCTGGCCCTTGAATTGTATTAGCTGATGTTAATGGATATGACCTTTTTGCCTTTGTATTGTTTCTTAATAAATTGGTAAAGAGTAAGACAGTTATTCAATTGCAGACCCTTTCAGGGAAGGCAGGTCCTTGCACAGAGTGGGACAGCATGTTGAAGGACTTCCACAGTAAGGAAGGAGACATGGAAAGTCAACAGTGAAGGGGGGTAGGGCTGACTCACGATCAGAACAATGGTGCTATGCTATCAGGCGTGTGATGTGGGTTGAGTAGCAGCACTGGTTCCTATTGCTCCATTTTTGGTAAGGATTCCTCTGTGGCAGAACCACCTCCAATGCTGGGTCTGCTTGATAAGACATTTCTGGGGATTCTTTCCACTTCAGCTGAGCTGATTTTGTTGGGAATGTTGGCGCTGACCCATCAGAATGCCATTCACTCTGTCTTCTGGCTGCACTCTCAGCCTTCTTTGAGCATGGGACTCTGAGTTGGGACCTCAGTATTTTCAGGCCTTATATGAGTGGTTGCACTTGGCTTTTGGGGGTCTACAGGTATTGGCCCTAAAGAGTTTGGATGTAAAAGAAGGTCTTCATGGGGGGGGGGGGGATGACTTACTTCCTGGGACCCTTGAGAGACATCCTTGGAAATAAGCACTCCTAGTGGAGACTTGGCTGAAGAATGGGGCCCTTTTCGGGCTCCCTTTCACAAAGAAGTCCTGTGGGGGGACAGTGATTAGATAATGAGCTTGGTGGGGGGGGGGGGGGATTAGTCCCTTGAGTCAGTGGAGATCTTGCCGGTGGAGGATGACTTTCCTATAGTTATGGGGCTAGTTCTTGCTGGGCAAGTGGTGCTTGACCTCTTCCTTATTAACAAGGTAACAGGAAACTAGGAGGCTGAGGGGGTAGGCTGGCTCCTCCTTGTTCTCTGCCAGAAAGGGACCCCAGCGAAGGTCAGCCAGCACTCTCTGAGAGGGAGACTCCACCTGTTTTTCTGCTGCTTTTGACACTGTCAATCACGATTTACTTCTCGCCACACTGGCCTCATTTGGGTTCCAGGGCTCTGTCCTCTCCTGGTTCTCCTCCTATCTCTCCCACCGCACCTTCAGGGTACACTCTCATGGATCTTCCTCCACTCCCATCCCGCTCTCTGTTGGAGTTCCCCAGGGATCTGTCCTTGGACCCCTTCTCTTTTCAATCTACACCTCTTCCCTGGGCTCACTGATCTTATCTCATGGTTTCCAGTATCATCTTTATGCTGATGACACCCAGCTGTATCTCTCCACACCAGACATCACCGCGGAGACCCAGGCCAAGGTATCGGCCTGCTTATCTGACATTCTTGCATGGATGTCCAACCGCCACCTGAAGCTGAACATGTCCAAGACCGAGCTCCTCGTCTTTCCACCTAAACCCACTTCTCCTCTTCCTCCACTCTCTATCTCAGTTGATAACACCCTCATCCTCCCCGTCTCATCTGCCCGCAACCTCGGAGTCATCTTCGACTCCTCCCTCTCCTTCTCTGCGCATATCCAGCAGACTGCCAAAACCTGTCACTTCTTCCTCTTCAACATCAACAAAATTTGCCCTTTCCTCACTGAGCACACCACCCAAACTCTCGTCCACGCTTTCATTACCTCTCGCCTCGACTACTGCAACTTACTCCTCACTGGCCTCCCACTCAGCCATCTATCCCCCCTTCAATCCGTTCAGAACTCTGCCGCACGTCTTATATTCCGCCAAAACCGTTATTCTCATATCACCCCTCTACTCAAGTCACTTCACTGGCTTCCGATCAGATACTGCATACAATTCAAGCTTCTCCTCCTTACTTACAAATGCACTCAGTCTGCTGCTCCTCACTACCTCTCTACCCTCATCTCCCCCTACGTTCCTGCCCGTAACCTCCGCTCACATGACAAATCCCTCCTCTCAGTACCCTTCTCCACCACTGCCAACTCCAGGCTCCGCTCATTTTCCCTTGCCTCACCCTATGCCTGGAACTATCTTCCTGAATCCCTACGCCAAGCCCCCTCCCTACCCATCTTCAAATCCTTGCTTAAAGCTCACCTCTTCAATGCTGCTTTCGGAACCTAACCTTTCAAACATAAAGGCTGACCCAATCTGTCTGACCTATCAGATTGACTGTACATTTGTCTTTTAGATTGTAAGCTCCTTGAGCAGGGACTGTCCTTCCATGTTAAATTGTACAGCGCTGCGTAACCCTAGTAGCGCTTTAGAAATGTTTAGTAGTAGTAGTTTTTACTGGGAGTGGGCTTACAAATGAGGCTGCTCAAATGAGCCCTATTATCCCTTTGATCTTTCAATTCTTAGAAGCTCGAGGTCTAGCCCTGCTCTCGTTGACTCTTGAGGCAGCTTTGTCTATTAGATTGTAAGCTCTTTGAGCAGGGACTGTCTTTCTTCTATGTTTGTGCAGCACTGCGTATGCCTTGTAGCGCTATAGAAATGCTAAATAGTAGTAGTAGTAGTAGACCTCTCTTGTCATATCTTGAAGGGAGTTCTCTTGGACCTCTCAGATTGGGTAGTAGTGATAGCCAGTGTGAGACTGGGGGGCCTATTGCATGGGTCAGATCGTATAGGGTCAGTAGTATGGTTTCAAGACATTAGGATCCATCAGCTGTTTGGAAGCAAGGGCCCTTCATTTGGCACTAGAGCAGTTCCTCTCACTTTTATATGGGAAGGTAGGGCAGGTGATGTTCAGCAATGCAGCTGCACTGGCCTATATGAACTGGCAAAGAGAAAACAAGAGTTAAGCATTGGTGCTTGAGATCATTTGGCTAGGCAGTGGCACCAGAAGGTATCTGTAGGGCAACAATTTGGTCGTTACTACATTCCTTTGTCAAGCATTAGAAGATTGATGTCTGGGCTAAGGGCGAATAGTGCCTTTGGCAGAGCAGTGTTGTAGGGAGTGTCATTTCTCTGAGGACAAGCAAGCTGTATTATACTCACAGTTGGGTCGGTGACCTGCGCCGGCCCGGGAACCGGCATTTAGTATAGCAAAAAAGATTGCTGGAGCTTTCCAGCGTGCCACGCGTCCGGCTGTGTATGTGCCGAGTGCCTTCCTGCCAACGCATGGCCACGCTCCTCAGTTCTGTTTTTTCCGTGTGAGGAGTGGCAACTAATTTACCTGGCTCCATTTCGTTGCCAGGAGAGCCTCTGTGCCTTTTTAATGATTTTTTCGCTTATATCTTTTAATTTTTCTTCATTTTCCTTATAGATCTTAGTTTTTCAGCCCGCGTATAAGTTTTCTTTTATTTTAGTCGCGGCCGTCCTTAGGCCTGCTCGGCCGGGATTTGTTCCCTTTGTTTTTTGGTGCACTTTTTTCAGCAAGATCGAGTCTTTTGATTTGGTTAATGTAGTCGTCCCTTCCATGTCATCGAAGACTTCCAGTGGCTTCAAATTGTGTTCTTGGTGCAACTGGATCATCTCAGGTACTGATACCCATTCGTGGTGTATTCAGTGCCTTGGGCCGGACCATAGCCCTGTCCGTAGTTCCCTTTGTCTTTGTATGAAGAAAAGGACTCAACTGGCTCGAGAAGCCCAGCGAGAAAAACTTTTTGGGGCTCCGTCCTGTCCTTCAATGTTGGCATCGACTTTGGTACCGAGGTTGTCGTCGACATCTATATCGAGGGACGCATCGATGTCAGGAGTGGAGGTAGGCATAGCTTCTGAGAGGCCACGTCACACTGGGAGCAGCAAGGCATCGAGTGGGTCTCCACTTGCCTCAATGCCTCCTGCTATGCAGGCCCCTCGGGACCTTCCATCGTCAGTTCCGACCCCGAGGCGACGTGGGGATTCGATGTTGTCCTTGTTGGTACTGAGGAGCCTCGGTGAGGTGCATTGAGCGAAGGTGAAGAAGCACCGACACAGTTCTCCCTCGATGCATTGTGCCGGGAGCTCCAGGGTGCCGAGGGACTTGGCACCCAAGAAGCATCGACGCTGGGAGGACCACTCCCCCTCCATACAAGAGGTGCCGGTGCGTCAGTCTCTCAGCAGCCCAGTTCCTGCTACTGAGCCTCAGGTAGCTCTGTCATCGACTACTCCACAGGCCCAGCAGCCTCTTCCGATGGCGACTCTTGAACGCATTCGAGCCCGCTGTGTCAATCTGCATTGGTGTCGTGGGTGCTTTCGCCTACCTTGCTGTCTGCTCAGCTGTGTCTGGCCCTCCACTCGCGGTGAGGTCCTCAAGCTGGTATCAGATACCACCGAGGTCGACTCCCCATCGATGTAGTTGGAGGAAGCTTCGCTGCAGTCTGTGCGTTAGTCGGCCCCTCGACATCACCATCGAGACCACAGGTCTTCGGCGTCGAGGTGGGTCCGGTCTCGGAAGTCACTGAGGGAAGTGCTCTCCGATAGCAAGGAGGAACGCTCGTGGGAGTCAGAAGAAGATCCCAGGAACTTTTCCTCAGATGAGTCCTTTAGGATTCCCTCTGATCCTTCCCCTCCACCTGAAAGGAGACTGTCTCCTCCTGAGTGCCTGTCTTTCTCATCTTTTGTACGGGAGATGGCTCAGGCCATTCCATTCCCCGTAGACGTGGAGGATGAGCCCAGGGCTGAGATGCTCGAGGTCCTGGACTACACCTCTCCACCCAAGGAGGCAGTGACAGCTCCTTTGCATAAGGTATTCAGGTAAGTCCTCATGAGAAATTGGGTGTCCCGTCTGTCCTGTCCCGTGATCCCTAAGAAGACAGATTCCCAGTATTGGATCCATGGTGAACCTGGGTTGATGAGGTCTCAGTTACCCATAACTCCATGGTGGTGGACTCCGCCCTCAAAAGAGTCAAGAGTTCTAGGGACTATGCTTCAGCGCCCCCAGGCAGAGAAGCTAGGACCTTGCACTCTTTTGGGAGGAAACTGCATCAGGCTGCTATGCTCGCTGCGCACATACAATCAGTTTCGTA
This sequence comes from Microcaecilia unicolor, assembly GCF_901765095.1. NCBI lineage: Eukaryota > Metazoa > Chordata > Amphibia > Gymnophiona > Siphonopidae > Microcaecilia > Microcaecilia unicolor. The sequence continues at coordinate 188,980,639 of NC_044034.1, read as the reverse complement.
AATTTCTGGCCAGGGGTGCATATGACACTTTTGCTGTAGCATCCAGGGTCTCTGCTCAAGGTATAACGATGAGGCAAGTTCAGAACATGCAGATACAGTACAGTCTCAATTAATCCATCATTGTGTCACTGTTAAGAAGCGTGCAGCTTCTCTTTCTGTTTTCCAGTGTAGCAGAGGGAATTTCATTTTTGTTGTTGCTGATTAATGTTGTTAAATAATATTTTAAATACAGTACAGATACCCTATGCCTGTTCTTTATGCATAAAGTATGTTTTCTGTACTTTCCAACGGAGATGAAAACGGTAAGTGGGATAAACATAAAGGAATCATGTTCAGAAGGAATGGATCCTCAGAAGCTTAGTGGAGATTGGGTGGCAGAGCCGGTGGTGGGGGTTGGGCTGGTGGTTGGGAGGCGGGGCTAGTGCTGGGCAGACTTCTACGGTCTGTGCCGTGAAAATGGCAGATACTAATCAAGGTGAGGTATACACAAAAAGTAGCACATATGAGTTTATCTTGTTGGGCAAACTGGATGGACCGTGCAGGTCATTCTCTGCCGTCATCTACTATGTTACTATATGTTTTCACTTATCTGATAATGGCCTGGTCCCAATCGAGACTGACCTACTTACTTTGTCTCTTTTGTGCAATGAAAAGGAAATCTTTATCCCTGCAAAGTTAGTTCAGAATTCTTTGGAGCTTTCAGAAATGCTTAGTTCAGGCTTCCCAGACTTATTCCTCATAGCCATTCAGGTTTTCAAGATATCCACAGCGAGTAGACATGAGAGAGATTTGCATGGATTGGAAACACAGCATATGCAAAATATCTTCTATATATTGTTTTGTGGATATCCTGATGTGTCTGTCTTCAGTGATTTTATATTTCATTGAATATTATGATTGGCAATATAAATCAGAATGAATTAATACAACTTTGGGGTCACCAGTTTTAGGAAGCTGTGACCTAAGTTTCAGATGGTTAATGTGTGTTCTTAATTCTGAACTAAATTAAACATTTTAACAGCAGTGCCATTTTCATTTCTTTTGCTGAATCTTCACTATTTCTAACATTTCTGATTTCTGTTTAATAGGCAGCTGATGATGAAACTCCTACAGATTTAAAAAAATATTTATACCACATAGAGAAGCCTTTCAGGGAACCTGTTTCAAGGTATAATTATGAACTAATTCAAAGTCTAGTTATTTACACTGTTTCAGTAAATTAAAAATTTTAAATGTAGGTGAAATTTTTCTTTGGTAATTGGTAATTGTCCACTATCACAGTCCTAGCCCTTCTCTTCGTTGCAGGTGTGGTCTTGAAGAACTTTTAGAAGCATACCATGATGAAGTGGATGTGTGCCTTAAAAATGAGGTATGTTGGGGTGGGTGTGTTAAGATTTTAATATTGTTGCATAAGGTATATTATAAACATTTCCCTGCTATGCTTGTGTCATTGGTTAGCTGATATACTCTGAGGCGGAATTTGCAATCTAGGAATATGTTACCGTTGGAAGTTCCGGGTGTGAAAGAGGCCCATTTACGTAGATCTAGGGGGCGAGCATTTTTTGTTGTTGGCCCTGAATCTCGGAATAGTTTACCAGTAGCTTTGAGGAGGGAAGGATCCTTAACCCATTTTCATCATTTGTTGAAAGCCCATTCATGGGGCATCCCTGGGGGTTTGTAGATGTTCTGATTTGGGAGAGTTTGTATGTATGTGTTTTCTCTATCTTTTCTGTTTATATTGTATTTCTGTTGTTTTATGTAATACAATTTTGA